>NC_041407.2:37906657-38256657 GCF_900747795.2 Erpetoichthys calabaricus
TCTTAAAGCAACAGAATCTACCAGGAGAAAAAAAACATCACCAAGGTGTGAATAACTCTGTTTATGATTGTTTATTCTTTTTCACTGTGCAGTCAGCGTAGACCTATTACTACCATTTTAAAAGACAGACAGAATGATAAAAGGTGACTAGACATCCTCCATTTGAGTCCTAAAATATCAGTCTGACCGAGATTTACATAGTGGCAGACTCTTTTGTGAGACTTGTCTCAATATGTTTCAAAGTGTTCTCCATTAAATCATATCAATAAAGACTAAGTTACGCATAGCTGTCTTCATTCTTACACAAGACATTGAAACTTCTGTAGTGCTATTTTACCTCTCTGTTCTGATTCTCAGAATAATTTGTATGTGTGTTATATCACAAATTATGTTATTTGTTCAGGACTTTTTTTAGTATTGATTTTAGTATTTACTCTGGTTTATTGCCTTTTATTCTGTTTAATGCTTTGTATATCTTGTATCTGTTTAGTGTTCTATGCAGAAGATATTTGAATCCAATGTTACATATACCCTGCTGTTCTTTCTGAGACTCTGTGAAGCGCCTTGAGCAAGGGAAAGGTGCTATATAAATACAAATTATCATTATTATTATTATAAAAAACAAATATCACAATATTTTATGTCTTTCATATTTTGCCATTACGGAAAAGAAATAGCAACCTTGGAATTGTTTAAAAAGCTTACTAGGAAGTTGGATCTAAATTAAAATGTTTAATTTCACAGAATTTTTAAATTAAAAAATGAATAATAAAGATTCAGTTCATATGAAGGCATGTGTCAATAACCACCCTGCCCTTTCTTGAAAATCCAAATCTGGTCACCCTAATAGATAGATAAATCCTGCATTGGACCACTAACACAAGCATTTAAGATACTTGCTATCCATCAGGCTAAGAAGCGAGCTGCCTCAGTGCAGTGAAGCCTCAGGTTAAATCTGTCTGCATGAAGGTAAATTGAATAATGATACATAAATTATATGGGAAAAAATAATAATTACAACAAGCTGTTATGCATATGCAACACAGTCACTGTAAAAATTAAATTGTAGTGATGAGTGAACCCTACAGAGTTTGCTTTGCTATGAGTTCAGTGAAATCATAGAAATGTTCAGGAGCACTGAAGTTAATGGAGGAGGGAATAAACTAGTTTTGAGTGGATTATAATAGTGCAATAATAATAATTCTTTGCATTTATATAGCGCTTTTCTCACTACTCAAAGCACTCAGCAATTACAGGTTAAGGGCCTTACAGAGCAGAGTCCCTATTGGCATTTACGGGATTCAAACCGGCCACCTTCCGATTGCCAGTGCAGATCCCTAGCCTCAGAGCCACCACTCTGTCACTATGGTCTTTTAAGTGTCCCTGTGGGATAGGGAAGTGCCTGCTAACTATGCTGGATGGATTATTGTAGCCAAAAATGTGACCTGATCACCACCCTGCCTCAAACAACAAAACGTGCTGACAGAATGATAGTCAAAAATAAAATTCAACAAATGGCCACAAACTAGCAATAACTTAATGAAATATAGATCATTGTGCTTACAGAGTTCTAATCATGGGACACATATTGCCATACAGCTGCAGCGCTGGACTGACAAAGTCCATTGTTTAGAGTCACAGGTGGATCGTCTTTTTTGTTTACAATGTATTTGTGCAGATTCTTTGCACTTTTGTCTTACATCAAGAAGGGCTCCTTTAAGGTTTGTTTTGTGGTTAGTTATTGCATTTGCTGGTGTCCCAGGGTGGAAATGCTTACTTTTTATAACAGAGGCTGGTTTGAGCATCCCTAATCCAAAATTCTAAAATCCAAAACTTTTGATGTCACTTGCTGATATTCCCTTTAATTTTTTGTACTCATGAGCAGATGTGACTAACATACAAGCTGGTACTTACCAATTTCGTTAATTCCCCCAGTGAAGTATTAAGCACTGAGAGGCACCGATTACACAGACAATGAGCAGGTGGTTTCCCCCCTTCACGTATCAATCGCCACGAATCACCAATACAGAAACAAGAGATATTGGGATGAATAAAATATCTATCTATCTATCTATCTATCTATCTATTGGTCACCCGTGAACTATCGAGGACTGTGAAGCATCAACTAATGTTAGATGAAAGGTGGGATTTTGGATGCCATGGGTGCACAGGTGGTGGAGTGAGAGGTGCAGTAAAAGGCTACCTGGCAGTTTAGAAAGTACTACGTGTCACCTTTATAAAAATAGCTAACAGGGAACAGTAATCTTTTCATCAAAGCACAGCATTATAGGTGGAGACTGAAAGCCTGCTGTTGTTTGCTGTTAGTGTTGTTTAACAGCTGATACAGGTGTAACCTGGATAGATTTTGGAAAAACTGCAGAATGTTAATTGTTACAAAAGCTAATTCACCAAATAAGACTGGTACAGGACTAGTAAACATAAACAGTACAGGGGCGTAAAACCTAGCTTGACACCCAATAGATAGTTACAGGGGTGGGATTGGAGGAAAAAAAAAGACTGAGAGAGGAGGGAGCCATGAAATTAGAGAGAAAAGCTGAAACAAAAGGAAAACAAAACTTTAGCAGAATGCTAAAAAACAAAAAAGAGAGGAGACAAGGGAAGTTTTAGCAAAATGCTAAAAGTAAGAGCAGGAAAAACCTGAGTATACCGCTCAAGAGAGAGTGAAAGCTATATCAAAATGCAGAAAAGAATCAAACAAAGAAAGCACCATCAAAACGTTGAAGTGCCACAAAAGAAAACTGAGGATAACGGGTTTTATTTCATGCTGTCTATAATTGCATTTTGTAATTTTTGGGTGTCTATCACTGCTATTTCAAACATTTCAGTAAGGTTAAAAGTTTTTTTTTTGGTCAATTTGGAGTAATTTTGAATTTGTTATGCTTTAATACAGTGGTTCTCAACCTGTGGGGCGGGCCCCCCTAGGGGGGCGCAAAGTAACAAAAAGAGGGGTGCAAAGATGTGAAAGAAAGAAAACAAGAATCGAAAATATGAAAAATACATTTATTGAAACCAAAACAAATTAACTTAAACAACATTCTGATACTAGAAAAATAAATATAGAGTTAGATAAATGTCGATAAAAGTTAAGTAGGTATAATAAAATATGCATCTATGATATATCATTAATTAAAAAAGAACAAATTGGTATTAGTGAGCTCCTTTCAAAAAATGTTAGGGGGACACGATTAAAACTGTTATGAAAACTTGGGTCGCAAATACTTAAAGGTTGAGAAACGCTGCTTTAGTAGGTTAAATGGTCAAAGCAAGTAAGGAGTGGAAAGTAAATGTTACAGATATTTTTTAATATGAATAAAAAATGTAAAATTTTAAATGTGAATAAAAAATGTAAAATGTAAATGTGAAGAAAAATGTAAAAAATTGCTTTGGCAGGACCTTTCTCTCATAAACCCATGTTGGCTGTTATGTACAATGTTATTTTCATTTAGGTAATTTTCTAATTTATTTCTTATTATAGTTTCCATTTTGCATGGCACAGAAGTAAGACTACGGTAATTGCTTTATAATTACTAGAATCCATTTTGTCTCCCTTCTTGAAAATTGGAGTCACATTTGCAACTTTCCAGTCCTTAGGTACTTCTTCTTTCTTAACTGATCCTCAAATGTGCCCTATAACGGTTCATTTTTTTCAGTAGAATTGGTAAGAATCACATCAGGTCCAGTAGTTGTATTGGTCTTCAACATATTGAGGGCTTGAAGCACATCTGACTCTTCTATTTCAAAATCTATCTATATTTTTACTTCTGCATGAGGCATTGTTTTTCCCTTTATAAATACTTGGGTACTTGGCAGAAAATTATTAAAAATACTGTATAAAAAATATCTTAAGTCTATGTGTATAAGATGTATATATTGTTTTAATAAATAAATAACTGTTGTGTTCATACTTGGGTCCCATCCCCAAGATATCTAATTATGTATATGCAAATATTCCAAAATCCAAAAATATCCAAATTCAGAAATACTTCAGGTCCCTGGCATTTGGGATGCTAAACCTGTATATAGATTACTTCAGATTTAATTAGCTGAAATGCAATGAGTGACATAAAATGGTGAAAAGGTAAGCAGTACATTTGCCAGAGGTTTAACTTTAAAGTTTAGGTTAACAAAAACTGAAAAAAAGGAAATGTCAGAATGTTACAAATGGGCCTTCTTCAGGGAACATCTAATAGTTTGCAATCAAGAGATGCTCTGCAGCAATTAAAGTAAATTAAGCTTTGCAAGTTGAGGCAAAACATTTGCACAGGTGTCCCAACTTCTGTTGATTACTTAAAAACCTTCTATCTGTCTTAAAGCAGAGTTAGACCAGACTGTGTTAGTAAACCCTCTGAAGTACTAGGAAGTGGAGTTTACGGCAGTCCTGGAGCAATATTAAAGAAACGTAGTGAAGGTAAAAATGATCTTCTCTCTTTTTTTCACATAATGTGTCTGTAAGAAGATTGAATCAATGTCATATCACATACATGCAAAATACATTTTCTTTGAGTGGCACTAAAACCAAAATAAGTCTCTAGAACCTCTGTATTTAACTCACCAGTCTGCCAGGCAGCTTATAGTGCTTACTGCGTTGATATATTGACAAAATTCTGTGACACAGAAGTGTAATGATTATCCCTACCAATTATTCCAGTTTGCAGTATGATTGCTAATTTATGCAAATAAGGCAACACACTCATCCAACTAATGCACGGTGTTGCATTAGTTTATAGGCAAGATAGCTGCTACAGAGAACATTTTTAGCACGCCAGGAGCAAAGTTGTAGGTAGAGCAGTGTTTTCCAACTCTTTTCTGTGATTGCACACTTTAACTCAAAAATTCCCAAAGCACACCATGATTCTACCAAACACAAAAGCATTAAATCTCTTAGACATGCTAAGCTGTCCGAAGGGGTGGGATTATGAAAGACGGCAGCAAAAAAAAAAGCAGCTTGGAGGTTGGCAGTCACAGAACGCAGCACTTAGTGAACACTTGTGGCACATTTTCCCAGCTGCTTCATCCTTTTGCCCACTCATACAGGCAGACCTCTGCAGCACACCTGGGTAACACTCATTGCACACCTGACGAAAAACACTTGTTTAGTGTGTAATTAAAGAGTCGTAGATGGTGATGAACAATTGAGGATGGTATTTGCAGAGTTATAACACAAGTTTGAATGTATGCCCATTTAAGAGATGTGTATTTAAATTAGGTTAGTCTTTAGCAGTTCATTCAAAGCCTACAGTTGTTTTGATTGTTTAATTTTACTTTGACACGCCTGTGTCTCATATGCCATGCCAATTTGATAACTAATACATTGGCCTTGTTTTTTTATTGTCTTCTTTTCAAGTTTCCTTATAGGAAAGGATACAAATTCAGGTTGCATTTGCTCAAGTAATATTTTGTTAAAAAGGTCAGGTTTCAGTTCATTCTTTAAGTTTAAACAATGACATTACATTTTTAAAAATTGCTTTGTGTTGATTCTACATTCAGTTTGTATTTCAGTGTATATTTACTTCATGATTTATGTATTTATTTTATGATTGCATGTTTTACTGTAATTTTAGATGTGATTAATCATGATTAATTCCATACAATTACAAGATTAGTTAATTTTTTTTAATCAATTCCCAGCCTTAATATATATATATATATATATATATATATATATATATATATACTAGCTGTGTAAGCCCGTGCTGTAAAAAGCCCAGGCTCCTAGAAACCATGGACTCTGGCATTTCAATCAGCCAATCGCATTGGTTATGCATTAGCTGCTAAGCGAAGTTCTCTTTTTTCTGCAGTTTCATTTTGCCAACCTACTCGCCTCCATTGTCTATCAGTGGCTAACCGAGTTTCTCACTCCTTGGAGGTTTCGTTTTGTCAATGTGATCGCCTCGCTTGTGTATTAGCGGCGCCGGTTTCACTTTGGTGATCAAGTTGCTTTCCTTGAGCTTCATGCTATAGCCTCGCACTTCCAGGCCTCCTCACACTTCTGGGTTGGACAGACAGACAGACACACTGCCACATGTAGACATTTATATATAAGATATATATATATACAGTATATAGATAGATCCAGGAGTATCTGGTAGCCCCAAAACCCCAAACATGAATACACAGAGAGTCCCAGGTTCAGATAAAAGAAGGTTTATTCCACGATACCTTCACAGTAGCGCAAGCACCTGAGATTTCTTTTCACAAACCACAAATCTCTCACCACCACACCGACTTCCTGGATAAGGGAATGCAGTCCCCTTTATTATGGACCCGGGAATACTTCCGGTGCCAGGGCCATTGCCCTATGGAAGCCCCACTTATTAGGGAGCACATCTCCCTACAGTGTCCCCTTGCGGCACCCATGGACCCCAGCAGGGCTGCACTGCTGAATTACAACTTCCAGCATTCCCTGCTGGTTCCTGAAAGGGTGCCAGTATGAAGGTTGCTGCCAGTTGCTGCCGTCTAGCATCTGGGGGGAAAAGAAAGTCCCTAGTGACTTCTTCCACTTCCGGTGGGCTGTCCCTCCATCTAGTCTGGCCATCTCTTCCAGGTTTGGCCCCTTTCTCTTCCCTGACCGGGATGCCTGTCTGCCTTCCATGAGCCTCCCATCCAGGTAAGGAACCATTCCCTCTTCTGGCTTCAATGCCAGTCCAGCCTATGTGGTATCAACAATATAGTGTATATATTATTTTTCATTAATACTCACAATGGTTCATTTGTGTTCTGAATATGAATTAAGTGTAACTGTCCATGTTCTCTCCTTCAGTCAGGTTCTGTGGATGCGGACCTCTAGTTCAATTAATTTGCTAAACAAACACTATAAACCTAACAACAATCACCATTAACCTCTCTTTACCCCATAACTAATGCATAAATGTTGAGAAAATACTGCAAAACATTGCTAGAATACCATGAAGGCTGTTGTTTTTATTTCCAGTTGAAACATTTAAGTATGAAATAGAGTCGTTGTGAACTGGACTGATGAACAGTTATGCTGTGTCAATGTATTGCTTTTGGTGTGAATTAACAGTTCGTATGGTTGACAAAGTACAATAAGTTCTTAGGAAAGAAGTTACATGTTGAAAAGATCCTTTAGTTCAAAAGTAAAGGGGTGAGACAGTTCAGGTAAAGGGATGATGCTCTCTTTCATGGTGCCAGGCTTATTTGAACGGTGACAACTGGTCTGGTACAGGTCTTTCCTCATTTTACATCACAGTCTGGCTGGGAACAAAGAACTTAGCATAGGTTTAGGAAAGATATTCCTACAACTACATTTAAGTTACCTGATCATGCACTCATTTCCTCTGTGTTTGATTTCATTGGAGCAGCTGCAGTGTCTCTGTAAAGCATTGTAGTTTAATGTTATACACTTAATATCTATCCTTTGCAACAACAATTACGTGCAATACCTTCAGTTGCTTGAGAAGGTTCATTTCAGAATTCAGCTCACTTTTATAACATACCTTAAGCTAGATAATCCATCCATTCTCTGAAAACACTCATTTACAGGTACACAAGAAGCCAAAGGCTGCCTGGGCAGCATCAGACTGGTATGAAATGCAGGTCCTTCGAAAACACAATTATTTACACACTGCCACTACCTTAATGTATGCTCAGCAACATCAGAGTACCCAGCAAAAAATCTTCACAGAAACAGAAGAAACTAATCAACTAAGCAGTCCTATATAACGGCAATGTACTGTAAGGGCTGGTTTCTGAGGAAGCTAAACTATTGCCCTAAAACACCCATATTTTCTCCATTGTCAAAAAAAGAAACATTATTAACATTCCCTTTTTCTGCAAAATTTTAAAACAACATAACATATTGGAGTAATGAGGACAGATCCCAATTTATTCTTCAAAATGAAGTTTCAACTGACTTTTTCTCTTTCAGTTTCGTATTATTCTTTATTCCTAAAACTATCCTGACGTGTATTCTTCCCATTGGCATTTGTGTTATCAAACTAAAATATTGCTATTGCTATCCATCTTCAGATTAAAATATCTGTGCTATACACTCTTCCACGCAATATACTGAAATGTAAAACATCTCATACTGAAGGCTCTGGGTGGATTTTCATCAAAAAAAAAAAAAAATTACTCGTTTGTTCAAAATGACAGGATGGCAAAGCCACAGAAAAAATAAGCAAATACATAAACAACCATTTTACTAAATAAAATTTAGCAGTGCCATGTCTCCTGGCACACCACACCTGGACAAAGATACTGCGCAAAGCAGCAAAAAGCATAACAAAAATAACTGTGCCTCCGCAAAGCATGTCGGCTGACAGCCAGTGTTCTTCTGTCAATGCCAAGTGAAGCCCTAGAGGATCAGAAGCAGCTAATGGGTACAGCTGGTGGGCAGATTGCACGTCTGATGTGCTCTCTGCCAATTACCTTGCAGGAAGAGTTTTGGGTCAACCCATTTTTATTTTTTTTTTCAGCATAAAAGTGGCACAGAATGTCCTCAGAAACAGGCCATAATTTGAAAGGGTCAGCTCAGTACATTTACTGTTGGTATTAAGAGTTCCATTGCTGGATACACCTTCCTCACCAAGACCATAACTGAATGTACTGAGATACATTTTAAATGTGCAATATTAGTAAAGTTATTATCTACCCCTTTTCAATAATGTACAGTACAGTACTTAACATATTTGACATTGTGATTTTGGCAAGAAGAGACATTACTGAGCTAATAGGGAATTGTGATATTTTTGTTATAATAGGTGTCAAAACCTATTTATTTACAGTATAAAAAACAATGAGGCAGAGAATTCAGTCTGTGTTAATGAAAATTTAAAAAAAAATCTGTGGTGGCATGTCCAGGTTAAGAAGTCTCATAACCTTTGGATAGAAGCTCCTTCTGAGCCTCCCTCTTCTGGCCATAATATCTCCTAAACCATTTACTTGATTTCAGCAGGTTGAGCAGATAGTTACTGGGGTGAGATGAGTCTTTGATGATCCTAGTTGCTCTGGTCCTGCATTTCCTGTTATAAATATCCTGCAGAGACAGCAGATCAAATCTGGTGCAGTGTTCTGCCACCTGGATCACTCTTTGTTGTTCCTTAATGTCCCATTCATACTTATCTTTTTAATGCTTAAGATGTTTCTAATTTGATGATAAATCTAGATAATGGACATGATTATATACAGTTGAGCTCAATATCTGTAGTAATGTGTGACATGTTCTATGACATGTATATACTGTATGCTAAGAAACTCATCCAACAGTCCAAGAAATTGCTCAGTCAGCGTAAAACAGTTCTAGGGTCATGGGGTCAGACTCACTCTAATCTTGCAGTGCCAGATGTGATTCTCAAAAGAGAATACATGTATGGGGGCAACCCGTTAAAAAGTGAATAGTGGCGAAATCCTGCACTGCAAAGGCTACACCCACAGGACTTCTTCATAAAACACCATCCAGTCTGTGCATTTTAAACCGGTGCTGGTGTTTAAGGGAGAGCAAAAGATACTGACCAAAAGACTTGACCCTGAGAGACAATAAAAAGCTAAAATGGCTGTTATCCATTGAGGAGCTCAATAGCGCAAGATAACTGAAGCTTAATAATTAATTTGCACATTGTAATGAGCATTGCAACAGTGGAGACAGACAGACACACATACACATATAGACCACTGCAGCTACTGGGCTCAATGAGAAGTGTTTCCATCTGCTACAATATCTTTCTGTCATTTTGACTATTGCATCACTATATGACATGACAACAGCATATAGAGTTTAGACAAACATGGTGGTCTATGGATATACAATGTGTTAAAATGCTGCCGTATGTTTTCATTTCTAATTAGAGAGTAATGTTAAATCACTTTAGTAATTCGTTTAGACATGCAATTAGAAGGTGGATGTTATGCAGCCTCATTTGTGGATTAACAACTTTTGTCATGAAGCTTGTTGAGTCAGGTGTTTTGAGTTTTGAAATCTGCATCTCTTGTTCCTCTTCGTTATCAGCTCTCTTACTGGTCGTCCTTTTGATGAAGTGTGACACACCGTTTACTTCAAATGAACATTTTGTAGCTCATATTTTCATGAATATAGCTGCCAGTTCTTTCAAGCTTACATTGGATCCTACACTATCATTGTAACAGTAGTCAACAGAGCACACACAGCACCTGCAACAACGTATCATTCACGTTTATCATTTGTCCATTGAGGTCCATGTAATTCTAGTGTATGGCAGCATTTGGCTTGAAGTGGAACCAAAACTAAATAGGGCACCAGTTATTATGAATTACAGTTGCCAAAATTAAATGAATGAAATGTTGTTTCAGCATAATGCCTTGTGAAAATTTAAAAAAATCATCATCTTAGGTAATAAGGTGTGGTGGCCATTATGGAGAATGTCAAACCTTTTCACAAACTTTATTCAGAAATTGCACAACCAGTTAGCCTGAAACTTTTCTTACAAGTGCTATAAGATATTTGTACACTAGGGCTGCATTCATTACACTCCATATGTAAGCACCACAAGGCTGTGTACTTAGCCCTCTGCTCTATGCCCTCTACACTCACGAGTGAGTGGCCACCCATGCCACCAACTCCATCGTCAAATTTGCTAACGACACAGTAGTGGTGGGCTTCATCTCCAACAATAATGAGACAGTATACAGGGAGAAAGTGGAGAACCTGGCATTGTGGTGTCAGAAGAACTGCCTCCAACTGAACGTCAGCAAAACAAAGAGTCAGTGGTGGACTTTGGTAGGAGACAACCGCAGTTTTACTCCCCCCTCAACATTTATGGGATTTCAGTGGAGAGGGTGAGCAGCTTCAAATATCTGGGTGTTCACATCACAGAGGATTTGACATGAACTGATTATATTCAAGCCCAATTCAAAAAGGTGAGGCAGCGTTTATACCATCTTAGACAGATGAGGATGTTTTTAGGTTTTGCCAGTGATCCTATGGACATTTTTCTCTGGTGCTGTTGAAAGTGTCCTAAATCTAAGTATCACCTCCAGGTTTGGGAGATGAATGAATGGGACATTAAAAGGAACAACAGAGAGTGATCCAGGTGATAGAACGGTGCACCAGATTTGATCTACTGTTTCTGCAGGATATTTATACCAGGAGATGCAGGACCAGAGCAACTAGGATCATCAGGAAATCATCTCTCCCCAGTAACTATCTGCTCAACCTGCTGAAATCAGGTAAACGGTTTATCATTATAGCCAGAACAGGGAGGCTCAGAATGAACTTCTATCCAAAGGCTATAAGACTTCTTAACCTGGACATGCCACTACAATTTTTTTCAAATTTTCATTAATACAGACTGAATTCTCTACCTCATTGTTTCCCAGCTGCCTTCATATCTTTAAGTCAATTTAACAATGAAACTAGCACACTGCACCTTACAGTACATACCGTAGATATTCTATTCTGTTACATTTGCACACTGTTCATATCTTGTTCAAAATTGTAATGCTTAGGATATATACTTTTTTCCCCTATATATTGCATCACCTTACAATACAATGCAATTTATTTTTGTATAGCCCAAACTCTCACAAGAAGTGCCGCAATGGGCTTTAACAGGCCCTGCCTTTTAACAGCCCCCCAGCCTTGACTCTCTAAGACGACAAGGAAAAACTCCCAAAAAAAAACCTTGTACGGAAAAAATGGAAAAAACCTTGGGAAAAGCAGTTCAAAGAGAGACCCCTTCCCAGGTAGGTTGGGTGTGCAGTTGGTGTCAAAAAAAAACGAGGGTAAATACAACACAATACACAAAACAGAACAAAAGTAATCCTCAACCTTAGTTCTACCCTTTTTAGTTTCTTTTCATTAATTCAAACTCCTTTTTTTTAATTTAATGTATGTATTTGTGAACTTATTGCACAGTTTAATGGGCTGATTCAATGCACATTTCACTACATGTTGTACTTGTATAACTATGTATGTGACAAATAAAGAATCTTGAAACACTGTGGTTAGTTCCTGCCTTGATACTGAGAAAGAACTACCCATTACCCTTACATTTAATATCCTCATAGTGTTGACATTGTTCTTATCCAGTCATCATGCTCTAGGTCATTGGAGGTCCCACCATACTGTAATTTTAAACAGTAAGCAGCAAGCATGAGAAATGTTAATGTTACAGCACAATTTGTGTTTGTATTGTAACGGCCGACCCCTTACCCAGCCGGCAGCTACACCTCCAAGACCTGTGGTCTGGATAATTTACGGAGATGAATCTAACTTTCAAGCCGTACCTCTAACAAAGTACACTTTTCCCCACAATCGACGGTGTAAATATAGACTCACAAAAGCAGATATGTAAAATTATACTGATTAAATGTATTAAATGAAACAACAAGACAAATGCAAAAATAGAAAAACATAAATATAAATATTCCTCCACCACATCAACAACGAGACACCACCATATATAAATACAACAAAACCCTCCCTTGCCCCTGTAACATATAACAAATAACACGAATAACAAAAAATGAATGAGATACGGAAATGATCGTGAACTTGAGTCCGGTTATAAAAACTGTCCTGAATACGGTTGACTGAACTAATGATAAATGAGCGGTTTGAATTTCCCGGAACAAAATGGAGCAGCCTCACCGTGAATCCTCGGTGCGTGGTGGATGATAAAGTCCGACCCCAGGGTTTCTCATGATGAGGGCATTGAAGTAATTCGGCGGATTGAAAAACAAACTGGATGAAAATGCGCGATGTAGAATACAGCAGGTAAAGATGGCTCGTGGTCGTGAAAATGAAAAAGTCTTCTCTTCTCTTCTCTTCTCTTCTCTTCTCTTCTCTTCTCTTCTCTTCTCTTCTCTTCTCTTCTCTTCTCCTCTCTCTTCCTTCTGGCTATTCCCTCCTGATGGCTTAAATGGTCCTGTTACGGCTGTAATTGATTAATTGTGAACAGGTGTTTTCCAGGTTTGAGGCTGTGGTCCTCTTTCATCATCCGTCCCCCTTTACGGGGATGGCATTTACTGATACACACACAAACAGCAAATGGGACAATGGAAACGAGACGCACTCAGTACTAACATTTGACAACACTAACTATGTAGCCCCGCTACAGTATCTTCTGACCAATTTGCACTGCACATTCTCCCTTGCTCCACATTCTCTCCACACATGCGTACACTACATTACATTTTATCAAGGTGCTTTATCAATACCATGCATGCACAAACAATTTATAGTCCAAGTCTACAACTTTTTCATGAATCCATACATTTCATTGTCTAACTAGCAAACCTTTGGTAATAAACTTTGTGGATGCACAGCACACTTCCCTTTATTCCTTCTTTCTTACGCTACAGTTAAACTCTCCCTCCCCATGAATGATATTATTTCAAGATTTTTTTAAATTCAAAATGTTCTAGGTTTTAAAGGAAAAAGGTGAATGATTTACTTGTTCTTGAAGAGAAACTTGAGCTCAACATTAAAATGTTGCATATGAGCAGCAAAACAACATCAAACTAACAGGAGCTATGATGTAATGTCTTAGTGGATGCTGCCACCACCACACTTCATGGTAGGGATGGTATGTTTTTGATATTGTGCAGTGTTTGGCTTGGAGCAAACATATCACTTGGTCTGATGGCCAAAAGAAATCTATAACACTTTCTTCTTGTTGAATTCAGAGTCTGCCACTAGCAAACTCTAGCAGAGATGTCTCATGCATTTTTTTAACAGTGACTTTCTCTTTGCCACTGTTCCTTAACACTATGTCTGGTGAAGCACAGGGGCAACAGCTGTTGACTGCATAGTCCTGCCAGTCTTAACCGCAGTAGCTTGTCTCTCTTTCAGAGTCCTCTTGGTGGCCTCCCTCACTAGTGTTCTTGTGGATGGCCTGCTCTAGGCAGAATTACAGTGGTGCCATGCTCTCCATTTTTTAATGATTGTTTTTGCTGGACTCCAGAGGATGCTCAATGAATTAGATGTTTTCTTGTATCCATCCTCCTGATCTGATCTGTGCTTTTCCATTGCCTTTCATGGAGGTGTATGGAGTGTCCTTTAGTCTTCATTTTGTAGGTTAAGCCACAATACTTACCCACCACAATTTGAACCTTTTAAATATAGGTGCATTTACATTACAATCACTCGAAACCCCAGGCAAATGATTTCCATTGAACCACCCATATGAACTAATGATGTGATTTCTAAAACCAATTGGCGGCACCAGAATTGATTTAGATGTGTCATACTTATGCAGTCAATCATTTTGTGTTTGATATTTGTAAATCACGTAGACCACTTTTTTCTGTTGATCAGTGTCAAAATGTCAAATTAGATAAACAGTGGTTCAATGTTGCATAATAACAAAATACAAAACCTCCAAGTGGGTGAATACTTTTTATAGGCTATGATCACCAGACACAACTTCCACATACACAGCTCCAAATTAAAATAATGCTGTTTTATTTTGCAACAGTACCTTTACAAGCTTTTAAAGTCAAATCAGCACAGTATGATACCATCAGAATGCATCCCTCATCTCCTTCCACTCCTCCTCAGTGGGTATCATCTTCTTCCTCTTGACTCTGACTCCCTAAGAAAGGGAAGACGCCTACTTTAATGGCAGGCAGACCTGGGAACACTTCTGGTGTCATGTCATTGCATGTAGGAAGCACCTCTGGGTCATACAGTAGCTCCCCAAAATAAGGAGGTCCATTCATGACAGCACACCTCACCCCCTCAACCCCTTCTGCCCCAATTGCACCCAAGCATCCCTTAGTACAACTTCCAGGTAACCCTGGAAGAGTGTCCAGACTGGGCTCCAGCCAGGGAAGCATTGCCTACTCACATGCCATGAGATGAATTGTTCAAAACATTCACTCGTCCCTCGTCTATCCATTATCTGGTCATCCCGACTGGAACAGAAACCAAAGACCATTCTGGGCAAGTTACACCTCCATTCTTGTGCTCCGTCTTTACAGCCGGGTAGGAAATCATCCCTGTCCCTAGTTGGGCACTGTATACTGATTCTGTATTTTTGCTATGCTATTCTAAATAATTCTTTGCCTTATCCACCTACACTGCATTTATATCGCAGATACATCTACATTATCAAAACTTGGCAGTAGACTGTCATATGACATTGTTTTATTCACAATAATCTATATATTTAGTTTTATTTGGATTGCTGTATGGATTGCGGATCATCAGGACTGTTTTGTGTTGTGTTGATATGTTTACTCAGATTAATGTGTATATTTGCATTCTATACATCAAGATTGTTATTAAACCAATTTTCCATCTCTTGAGGACTATTTTAGCTTTGCAGACATCGATGCTGAAATTTTAAGTACTGTAATTCATTTTTACAAAAAATGCAAGATCTCTCATTTTTGGCAGGGTAAATTCCAATCCCTGACACACATTCTCAGTCGGACTGTGACCAAGCCCAGTGTGTAACCGTTAGCATATCATAATCTCTTGGATCAATAGCATGAGTTTTCCGGATTCGATTTATACGACCAAGATTATAAAATACCTGAAATGAAATTATACGATAAAATCAAGCCCTGACTTATCAGCGGGAGAACTTAAATAGTGAATATAAATGTTAGTTCACTTTAAATTTCACCATTAAATGGTAAGAACTCTTCCAAAGAGGCAACTCCACATTAGATAGCATCCATCCATCCATCCATTTTCCAACCCGTTGAATCTGAACACAGGGTCACGGAGGTTTGCTGGAGCCAATCCAAGCCAAAATGGGGCGCAAGGCAGGAACCAATCCCAGGCAGGGCATCAACCCGCCGCAGACGTTAGATAGCAATGATGAAGAAATGAATGCTCAGAAAGATGCCAATCCCACTTTTCAAGACTTGATTTCCTCATTTGCTTCATAGAATCTCAGAGAGAACATCTGATTTTCACAGAGAGACCAGGCCACAAACTGAACCCAGGATCCTAGATCTACAAGTATGAGACAGTAATTGTAAACAGTACACCAAAGAGAAGCTTTTGTATGATATTTTTCTGTTTTTATAATAATGTGTAAAGCTTAGCTTAAATGTTTTGAGTACACATAGTCACAGTTCATACCGAAGAAAGGTTCCAATATTTATTTTCTGGATGTTGGAAAGGACAGTGTAGCATCTGTGTGAAATCATCACCTCCTTTCTAAACTCTTTTCAAGTTTTAGTGTGATTCACATTTCAAGCAACACCTACTGCTACTAATTATTAAAACAGAAATCACGTTTTTTTTATTTTCTTTTGTATCTTTTGTTATTTATACATCAAGTTAGAGTGGTAACAGTGACTTGTTCAAAACCCCACTGAGTGTGAATTTTTACCCTTAGTTTTTTGTAAGGATCTTTCAGGACTTATCTTTAAAGTTGATAAATTATCCTTGTATGGAGGGCATGGTTGAGTCTGTGTGACCCCTATGATTGACTCTGGTATTGATTTTATTTAAGGAGCCAGTCAGTAAGGATGGTTAAACTCTTGTGTGAGGGTGAATGTATTCTAATTTCTTCATATAGCGCAGCTTCAGGTGACTCAAGTGTTTAGAGCTACACATTTTCTTACATAGCACTGTGCGCTATTTGGTAACAAATCCTGAATGGGACACATGACACAGGTACCCACAGACCTACACTCACTCACACTGGGCCAGTTAGAACTAGAAGTAACACATGTTTGGGGTGCAGCTGGAAAATCAAAGTATCTGGAGAACTATCAATCCCAACAGGAGACAAATGAGTAAACTATTTCAATATAATGCAAATTATATACACATATACCTGCATTTTTGTGATCTGGTTTACAATACTAGCTTTAACATGCTATCACTTAATATTGTTTTGCTAGGTTAACTGCTGACAGAGAATGATCTCAGTTTAAGTTAGTATATGGATTTAGAATCCAGAACTCTAGGAGTTGCGAGGCAGCCGTGTTAACCACTGCACCACCATGCCACTTAAAAAATTATATCTATAATGTCTGTTGTACAAATACATCCAATATTTCCCGGTTCTTGGGTGTAGACATTCATGACCTTAAAGTTATTAATGTAAAAAATAACACCACATGTTGCTTCCTATTTTAAGAAAAAACTAACACCTTCCAAATATGTGCTCCACACCTAAAAGAGGCCACTTTAATAGTTTAGAAATTAGACTGCTGACGTAGATGGCACAGTAATAGCTTGGAAAGAATCCCAGAAAGGTATGCCAGGCAAATAACATCTTTGTGACCACTGTGTGCTTAGAAATAAGCAAGCTGTAAATATAGATACGTGTATTTATTTAACTGCACACACAACTGATTTTCTAAACTTGTTTTTTAATTATCAGATTATAAAGATCAAGAGTTTTTGAGTAGCAATTTGTGTTATATTAGGAAACATGAAAGCCTGCTCAGAACAAGCTTTTAGTCTCTAACAGACATTTACCTGATTGCTACAAATATAACCAGTGACAAGATTATTAACTTGTCGGTTCCCCACAACTGCCAATGACACATGATGCTTCAATTAGTGGGTAAAAATCAAAATGACAGCCCATAGAGATTTAAATCTAGTATGCATCACAAGACAATGGAGCTCACTGTACAACTAGAGCCTGGCTGCATTTGGTGGAAGATGATTTCATTTTATGTTAAAAAAAAACTTGTTTATCAGCACAGCATAATGTTTTTTTGGCCATTTTTGTTAGAATCGTAAAGGTTCATTATAGTTCACTGTAACTCCTCTTTTACAGTGTATGTGGTGAATAGCATGCCACTGCATTTATAAAAAACGAATGAACAGATTAGGTTTACTGTTACAAATGTACATGTCACATTTCTAGGGCATAAGATAATTTCACAAAAAAAAAACCTATTAGTCAAATAGTGTCATTTGTACAGGAAATGTATAACAGTGTGCAAAGCTTCCGGGTGCTCTGGTTTCCTCCCACCCTCCAAAGATATGCAGGTTAGGTGCATTGGTGATCCTAAATAGTCCCATGTGTGTGCTTGGTGTGTGGGTGTGTGTGTGTGTGCCCTGCAGTGGGCTGACTTCCTGCCCGGGATTTGTTCCTGCCTTGCGCCCTGTGCTGGCTGGGATTGGCTCCAGAAGACCAACGTAACCCTATGTTAGGATATAGCGGGTTGGAAAATGATTGACTGACTGACTAACTGACTGACCCTATCATCTACATTTTTATATTCTTCAAATATTGTTGATACCTTGTTTTTAAAATGTGCTGTATATATAAATAAAATCATAAGCTGTTTGGATGTCTGTTTGTTCACCATTCATGCAAAAATAGATGAAGCGATTTTCACAAAATTTTGCATCTGCATCACTGTTGGTCCCTGCGGTGGGTTGGCACCCTGCCCAGGATTGTTTCCTGCCTTGTGCCCTGTGTTGGCTGGGATTGGCTCCAGCAGACCCCCGTGACCCTGTGTTTGGATTCAGCGGGTTGGAAAATGGATGGATGGATCACTGTTGGTCCAACTTCAAATATAGGCTATATGTCATGTCACCCATGCATGCCTGAAGATCACCATCCAAGCTTTTCCCAAGTATGTGACACCACACTGGTCCGAGATAGGACGCTGCTGCTAACCGTCTTTTCATTTTCTTCCTCCACAGTCTCTCACCCAGTAAGGGCAACTGACTCTTCCCTTCTAGTCCTGCCGCTTCAAAAGAATAACCATCTGGAAGGAGGCGTCACTCAACAGAAAGAAGGAGCTCCAAAATCTGATGGCCCAACGGCAGAGCTGATTTAATCAAAAGCAACCCCTTTCATGTGGTGATTACTTATGTTGCTGTGTTTATGGTATTGAGTGTTATTTTTGTTTAAGATTGTGAGTAAACGGGAAGGACACCCTAAAAGTTCTCCAATTGTCATAACCTTCTCTCATTCGGATGACCAGAGTCTTATTGAGAAGAGGGGTTATAATGGTAAGGAGGGCCCTGAAAACCTGTGATGGCATGGAGACTACAATTTCCATCGAGCAGAAGGAGTGTGCATGAGCTGATTGGAGGACACCTTCAGTGCACATAAAGTTTTGTAACAGCCAAAGCACAATCTCATCAAATACCACTATTAATCTGGATAACTATTTCCTTGCCTTGCTAGATTACATCTTCTGGGTTAGACTTTTCTTTTGGCTTAAAAACTATGTCTCTTCTACTTTTTTTTTTTTTTTATACAAATCTTGCCCCCTACTATTTGATTTAATAGTAATTGCTCTCATAATAACAGGCTTAGCAAAGTCTTTCATTTGATTTCAGAATTTTTTTATTGCTTGCTGAAGGTTACTGCACACTTCAATAACATAGAATTGGCCACAGTTCATCTCTTCTGCATTTACTGTCTGTCTCCAGAACAAAGAGTAAAGATCAGCTTATTATTGGCCAGAAAGGAAAGTTAAGAAGTATAATTGAAAAATTAAAAAGAATATTTTGACAGATTTAGGCTGTGGCTGTTTTACTGTAAGACTGAGTTAAAGTACAAACAAGTTTGTTAGTGAACAGAAATTGTCCAGGCACACAGTAACAGACACAGCAGCGTGACAACTGGTTGCAATTAATTTCTGTCCCAGCACCTTTATACTCCGTCAAATCTGCTCATTCCACCCTTAACTTCTCAATAGCAGAATCCCATTCTCCTCTTTGACATTGAGTTTCTAATCTAACGTCCTCCCATCATGCAAGTGAGAATTACTTACCAATGCCTTGAAATCACTCCAGTTTTGGAACACTTTGAAATCTTTTTTTTTTCCTATGGCTTCTCCTCATTTACCAGCATGAGAAAAACCCACATACAATCATTTGACTTATCTTGATAGCTAGTTATACAGGTACAAGACATCAAGCTTTTGGTAGATCCACCCTGTTTTTGTCCATCTGGTGGCCATTTCTGGACCTTAAGTTTTTCTGGAAAAAACAGAGTAAACCAATATGTGCCTTCAGCAAAAATGGTCAGAAGGACTTGAAGTTGTGCATGGAACATCAATCGACCCCAAGGGTTCACTCCTAATTGGATATGTGGGGTTAAAAATACTCCTTTTCACAAAACTTTGAAAAAATGGGGATTGGTAATATAGGCACAATGAGTGTCATTTTATGCTATTTCAAGGTTCTGACAGCAAATTTGATGAAACGTTTTGAAATTTGATTCTTTAGTGATGGTTCTAGCCCTCTAAGGCACACAGTGTGCAGAAGTTGCCAGCTTTCTGCAGAGTCAATAGCTGCAGACCTCCAAACATCGTGTGGCCTCCAGATTAGCTCAAGAACAGTGCATAGTGAGCTTCATGAAATGGGTTTCCATGGCCGAACAGCTGCATCCAAGCCTTACATCACCAAGTGCAATGCAAAGCGTCAGGTGCAGTGGTGTAAATCACACTGCCACTGGACTCTAGAGCAATGTTGACATGTCCTCTGGAGTGCCGAATCACATTTCTCTATCTGGAAATCCGATGGACGAGTCTGGGTTTGGTGGTTGCCAGGAGAATGCTACTTGCCTGACTGCATTGTGCTAAGTGTAAAGTTTGGTGGAGAGCAGATTATTGTGTGGGGTGGTTTTTCAGGGGTTGGGCTTGGCCCATTAGTTCCAGTGAAAGGAACTCTTAATGCTTCAGCATGTAAAACCATTTTGGACAATTTCATGCTCCCAACTTTTTGGGAATAGTTTGGGGATGGCCCCTTCCTGTTCATGACACAGTGCACAAAGCAAGGTCAATAAAGAAATGGATGAGCGAGTTTGGTGTGGAGGAACTTGACTGGCCTGCACAGAGTCCTGTCCTCAACCAAACAGAACACCTTTGGGAAGAATTAGAGTAGAGTGCCTGACCTCACAAATGCTCTCCTGGAAGAATGGTCAAAAATTCCCATAAACACACTCCTTGTGGAAAGCCTTCCCAGAAGAGGTGAAGCTGTTATAGCTGCAAAGGGTGGTCCAACTCGATATTAAAGCATATGTATTAAGAATGGGATGTCATTACAGCTCATGTGTTTGTGTAAAGGCAGGTGTCCCAATACTGTTGGCAAAATAGGTACCTTGCAGGGTGATACCTAAGAAAATAAGGCCATTCAGCCCATACACTTCCTGAAAAGTGCTGTGAGAAATGCTCAGCTAACCTTGACCAACACCCCTTCTCTTCTTGGATTGACATAATCTTTCCTCTAAGGTTGTCATCCGTCATAAATATATTTTTTAACAATCTTGAGTGACATGAAAAGGCAGACCAACAAGCAGTGAAGCACTGTTTTTTTATTAAATCATTTTCTTGTTGTTCTTATTCGCCCAAATAAATTGAGTATCCAAAAATACTAGCATATCGAGGAGAAGATTTTGCATTTTTCAAAGTCTATATGATGGAAGTCTCCCTAATATATTCATAAATTAAAGATTTTTGATACGGCCAGGAAGCGAATGGAATGCATGGTTACTTGTTCACAGTCTTGTCGGAATGACGCTCCAGGAATCTGAGCCAGTAGAAGTCTGGAAACAGAAGTGTTAATAGCATTTAAGAGGGAACTGAAGTTGTCTAGTTGAAGAAGACTGTATGCCAATCGTGAAAATTGACAAGTGTAGAGGATTTCCTTCAGGAAGTTAATATGATTGTTTGCAGCTGTGAACTCTTTCGACATATGAAAATAAAGAAAGGTTTTTCATGCCAGAATTGGGCAAAGACTCAATTGTTAATCAAAATATTTATTTTAAAGTCATATCCCATATCAGAAAGTGATTTTAAATCAAAATAATTAATAAAAAATAGCATTTCATTGAAAAGGCAATTTCATTATGAGATCTATATAGTATATTCTTGTCAAGGGAGGAGAAAGCAAGTTGTGGTGCACCCATAAAAGTAGCTATTTATTGAACTATAACTGAACTTTGTAGCAAACCTCAAATTTTGAAGGGTTAATGATGCTACAAACAGAATTTATACTGCCATGCGTAAAACTGAGGAAGAGGTGAAGTTAGTCAAACACCAAAACCCTACTGTATTTTCCCTTTCATCAATCATTTATAAAGGCAACCACACTAAGCACATGCCAAAATAAACTGAACATATTACAAAACATCAAAATACATACAACTGGTTACAAACGCAAAAACATGTATAAGATATGTGCCCCACAAAGTCAACCCTCAGACATGTGAAATAAATTACATGCCTCGACCCCTGAAAATGGCTTGAAAGCTTATTGCCAACCTTCTCTAATTGTGGGATCAGAAATACTTGTTCCAATTTCAGGTTATGTATTTACTGTGCACACAAACAGACAAAAACTACAACTCCCATAAACCTCTCTACATCTGCGCTAACTGTGGTTAAAGACACAGAATGAACGTTTACATCCCAAGACATCTGTGCATTCAGTATTTTTATAACACATACAGTACATAACACTAAGCAGGACATAATACTAGTAAATAAGAACAATCACATATATAGTAACTGTACCACTTTAACAAATGCTATTGGGCAAATTACCTAATTCCCACCCACTAATGCCGGTATCTGAGAAGCAGGTCATTATATTTTGTAATGGACAGCACACATGAGCTGGCATCCCTGCTGGGATAGGCTTCAGTCTATTGCTTGGCCGGGACGTTAGGGGAAAAAGAAAGCGTGAAGAAAGAGAAGATGTTCCCTGCCTTAGCCAGACAACTGGTGCCCCTGCCTGGCTGGGAGGGCAATATAATGATAAAACCAGGGGAGTTAACCTGCTCGGACTATTATCTCCCCGATACGCTAGATGGCAGCATCTCTGGGTTAGGATTTCTACACTGACACCCACAGGGCATGCTGGAAGCTGTAGTCCCATGGGGCAGCTCTGTTGGGTTTTGTGGTAGTTGCCAAGGGGTACTGCAAAGATTCGAGAGCCTTACTTTGTGGGGCTTCCGTCTGACCTGGAAGTGCTCCAAACAGACCAAGTCCTAGCACTGGAAGTACTCCATGGTTGTACATAAAATGAATCACTCTGCCTCCTCAAAAAGAGTTGGAATTGGGAGGTAGAGGATGACGCTCATCCGGGAGAAGTGGAGGAAGAGTGAAAAAGAGTGAGAGAGAGAAAAGCAAGAAAATGCGTTTATACAAAGTGTGAGGAACCTTTGTTACTGTTGTGAATTAACCTTTTATTTGGATAATAGAGAATTCTAATATATTTTTAGTTTGTTTGTAAATCAGTGAATTTACATGTGCTTTAATAATCTGGTTATTCATAGAAAGCTGGTTTCTAACATGCCATGTAAACCGTCATCAGTTGGAGAAACTCAGTTAGTGGAAAACTAGATAACAGATGTAGATGTCTCTGTGAGTAACCAAATTATGTGACCACGTAAGCAATTAACCAAGTTACAGTTAAGCATTTTGTAGTCTTCTTATGTCCTTTGCTCTCTTTTTGCCTGCTCATATGTTAGTTTTGCACAATCTTCTAGCAGCTATTGGTAGAGGCGTTCACAAGATAAATCTCCTTAGGCAAATGGTCAGATGATGGTATTATTCCTTCTCTTAGTTGAAATAATCTGTCTCCATATTTCAGAAATCATTAAATTTATGATGATGAGCTGAACGTACATTGCTAAGCTCAGCAGCACAATCTCAAGAGCAGTACGGTAACGTGTAAAAAAGTAACATACGTTATGTAGTCTAATTACTTTTTAAAGCAATGAGTAAATAGCACAATACTTACTTTATTGAAGTAAAAATACCTGTGCTATTATTATTCTAGCAGGACAGGGTGTAAGGCAGGAAACACACGTACTGATGCACCGCTCCTTTGCTAAGTTCAATTGCACATCCAAGCAGAAAAGAGTGTGCCTCATTCCATCCCATAAGAGAAACATATTAATAAAGTGTCAGCTTAGCTTTAATCCAGATATTTGCTACAGATATGTTGAAACTATGTGAACGAGTGATGCTGTGGCCAGTGTTCATACATTGAAACTTCAGGGGCTCAGGTGGAGAATGTAAAAAAGGGATAAATGTTATTTACTTCAGAGGACATGAAGGACTAATCATATTTATAAAAAACAAAAAAATGATCACAGGCTTCATGCTTGTGGACAATGCCTTCTTTCATTTGCCCGCAGCTGCCTGATGCAGGATTTGTGAACTTTTTCTTTGCCTCATGGAGATCTAGGCTCTTAGAATGTTCTGTTTGCTTTAATATTCTGGATCTCTACCTATGCCATCAGTATGTCCTTCAACTGGAAAAATGAATGGATGTTTGAAATCACCTGTGAGTTTTTCATGGATACCCTTTGAATGCCTACTTATGTACTTAATGCTCTGTTCATTAAAATTGTGCAACATTTTTGTGGATTGTTGCTTTTTTGTCATTGGTTTTCCTTTATTGGGACTTGTGTCACTAAGGCTATCACACCTATAATTGCCCATGGCTGTATGCTGGAACATCTGGACTCTGGAAATTACTTTCATGTGTAATTTTTAATAGTTTTTGCATTTTTTAATGGTTTAAACCTCCAGTCACTTCGGTTTGTGTTTCTATTTGACTCTTGCTGCATTGCCTGTGAAATGTCACCTGCCCTGCTGTACTGTGCTACTCTTTAGTTAACTTGCTATTTTCAAATAACTACTGGCTATTAAACAATTATTAATTATTATTACTTGTTACTAAACAATTTGTCCAGAGGAAACAGTGGGACTATAGAATGTCCTAAAAGACATGGGGTCATGAGGCACCTGAAATATTCACATCATGGATCAGGATGCTACCACTATTGCCAGGCTACAACTGAGTTCACCGGCCCCACTTGTCCTGGAATATGCCATTCTGCTTGCGGTTTTGGGATTAAGGGTGTCAACATGCCAAGCTTTGATAGTTGCCAAGCACTCTTGTTACACCACGTACATTCTGAAGCGGTATGAAAGCTTACTGTTTATGTAAAATCATCATCTTTGTATGCTTCACTAACACTAAAACTAGAATCTATAATGCTGCCACTGGCCATTTCTGAAGAACTGTTACTATTATAACACGACAAATCGCTTTATTCTTTATGTACTTTTACTTCCCACAGCCCATATTCAGCTCTCCTTCTGCCACAAATGCTATCAAACAGCCATCCTGAGTTGCTACCTGCAGGTCACCAAATACAAGTAAACTTGAGGATGGCAGTGTGCTGTATGTGTGGATAGCAATGGACCAGTCTTCACAGGGATAAGGGAGAAAGGAGCTACAGAGCATTGAAGCGGACAGTCTTTTTGCGTGAATATTTATTTGAAAATCAAAGAACAAATATTTTTTCATACATCTTTATTAATTTCAGGACAGCTATATCCCACCTGGTCAGAAGCCTGGCCACGTTTATAAAAAAACAGCATGCAAATGCAACAGGTAAGGCCTTACAGGAAAATGTGGTGTTTTTCACCTTCATCTTTCACTATTCATCCATCCATTTTCCAACCTGCTGAATCCGAACACAGGGTCACGGGGGTCTGCTGGAGCCAATCCCAGCCAATACAGGGCACAAGGCAGGGAACCAATCCTGGGCAGGGTGCCAACCCACCACAGGACACACACAAACACCAAGCACACACTAGGGCCAATTTAAAATCGCCAATCCACCTAACCTGCATGTCTTTGGACTGTGGGAGGAAACCGGAGCGCCCGGAGGAAACCCACGCAGACACGGGGAGAACATGCAAACTCCACACAGGGAGGACCCGGGAAGCGAACCCAGGTCCCCAGATCTCCCAACTGCGAGGCAGCAGCGCTACCCACTGCGCCACCATGCCACCCTAATCTTTCACTATATACTGTGTAAATTAATGATATTTTTCAGCTTCATACAATCATTATAATTATTATATTTCTGATTTAAGGACCTGAGTCTATTTTTGAGAGGTCAGATGTTGCCCTGCAAACTGTTTTTTTAAAAAAGGAAATACTCACTGTCTGATGAACGCAGTCACCTTACTGCCAGGGAATAAAGTTTCAGCATTCTTATCTGTCATTCTTTTGCATTGCATTTCAAAAATGGTAATAGACTGAATGAATCATAGAGTGTAGTGTCTGGAATTAATCACATCTACAGTCAAGCAGATACGTATGTAGGTAAAATAAAAGACTGAGTTAGACTTCTGATCGAGAACCCCAGGGTACCGTATCACAGCCATGATCGGGTTACATTTGAGGTAGGATGGTGGACTGGAAATATGGGTATAGATACGAAAGCACTAGCCATTTAAGCAATTTAAGATTTATAAAATATGTACATTCACATGTATATGAATCTACCAATTACCAAGCAGTTTATTTAGACAAACGTTATTTTTGTGAATTTAAAGCTTTTACGCCAGACGCCAAGAGATAAATATCAGCTCCCTTAAAACAGAAATTCAATGAATTTTACCTTCAGTACATACATTTTAAACATAAGATTTGTCACTATCAGCCCATCTTAGGTCAATAAACAAGGACTGATTGACAAGTTAAAATGTTTAATTTAGCCTGACTAATGTAAACCAATCCAATTTTTGGTGAATGCAGACAGTAGATTTTCAACTACTGTTTGCTGTCTTTCTCCAGCTTTTTTTCCACTGAAAATTACTGTATGTTTGTTTTTCGATTTTAGCATTTACATTTCTGAAGTAATAAACAGCATGGAGTACTGATTTTGAGTGCACAGTAATCTATTTTACTT
This sequence comes from Erpetoichthys calabaricus, assembly GCF_900747795.2. Lineage (NCBI taxonomy): Eukaryota > Metazoa > Chordata > Cladistia > Polypteriformes > Polypteridae > Erpetoichthys > Erpetoichthys calabaricus. Next base: position 37,933,285 of record NC_041407.2, read on the forward strand.
CCCCTTAAAACCAGTGTGTTTGTGGTGGCACTGGCCTGAACACATAAAACACCTTTCCATATTTAGTACGTTATAATAAATTTAGATTTAGTGGCTGCCACTGTATTTCAGTTATTTTGTTTAGCTTTAATTAATGAACTCTGATAGTGAAGTGCGATGCTGTACCAACAGTTTTGTTTCTATCACCAGAACAATGATTAAATAATAATATTCATTTTAACAGAAATAACTTAATTTATCAAAAACAGCAAATAGGTTTATGCCTTTTACTGTTGTTCCCCAGGTTGCCAATGTTCACTAGTGGAGGTTTTTACAATAAATGGTCACCATTTAATAGTGAGCTGGCTTTATTATTTACTTATGCTAAATAATACCTGAATCATTATCCATATCTGCTGTTGTGACATACTAGGAAGAAACAGTTGAGGTAGTTTCCCTTTGTCTTCCTCAGTAGATGCAGTGTAAAGGATAAGTTTGGTATTTTTCAAGTCATAGTTATTTCTTCACAAACATGGTATATACAGTATGCATTTGCCATGTAAAATTTGTGTTCTAAACTTAAAAGCTTTCAATAAATTAAAAAAAAACAATTGTCCACATTGGCGTTTCGCAGTGAAGGCTATAGAGCAAGGAAGAAAAGCTTACAAATGTACCACATATGTCCATTTTTCAAGCCAAGACAACTGTTGAGAGTTGATCCGCACCTTCCACAGAGTTGCCAGAAAGTGTTATCATTCTAAGAAAGGGAGCACATCGCAGGATAAAGCCTCATTGTCTAGACTAACAACTATTTATTTTCTAATTTGATTTCTATTTTGCGCCACCAAGTGCATGTTTTGATTTTGACTTTTCATTTGATTAAAAGGGAATGACTGGGTTGGTGTCCCAACATTCATCACCGAGACTTGTCATTCCTCACTTGACCAGATGATATTGTGAAGTTGTTCAAACTGTTTCTTGTGAATGGTAAGCAGCTTTAAGTTATCTATTAGACGATAATAAAGATAATAACCCTTTTGGGAATATTTCTTGTTTAATTATGAATTTTGATCATTTCATGTAACTTTTTTCTGCAATTTGTGGTTTGATCTCTTCATTTTTACTCAATAAGAAAGAACTGGGGATTGCTTCTCCTGGTACATGATGTTTGGAGAACTTTGATTATTTGGAAAGAAGGCTTTTGTATTATCGGTATAAGCCATAGGCAGGTGCTCATATTTTTTGTTGCTGTGGTCATTGGCTATTTTGTTGAAAAGTGTCCTCTAACAGACTAGACTGGTTCATAAAGAAGTCACTTATTATTCCACCTTAATATTTTGACAGGAAGAGGAAAATTATTAGGAAAACCTACTGAAATGATTACCTGTAGCTGAGTTTTTCAATCTTTCCCAAATTCTTTGTCTATTGAAATGGTTCAGGCATCAATAAAGATTCAACAGTCTTTCTTTTGCTAGGTTTAGTGAAATTTAAAGCAAAACTGTTCACACAAAAATAAAGAGAAAAGTTTGTAATACACAGACAAAAATAAAATAAGTTCTTGCTAATGTTGTTTCTCTTTAAGGCCAGTTACTTAAATTTCTTTATGTTTGTATATAGCATGGCACAGTGCAAATTAATATGTACTGTACATATATGATCACATTCATAATTACATTCAGAAAACTATATACTTCTGTATCTTTCCTTTTGCAGATTAATTCTGCACTATCTATCTGAAATGTTACATCAGACATACTGCAGACTAGAAGAATAAGAATATTAAGAGTGTTCCATTAACATACTAAGCTATGGGAGATCTTCCATTATCTAAATACAGTCACATCCTGAAGTATTTGGACACAATTTCCATACTTTTGGCTCTGTATGCCACCACAATGGATTTGAAATAAAACAATCATTATGTGATTGAAGTGTAGACTTTCGGCTTTAATTTAAGAGGTTTACCAAAAATATCATATGAGCCAGAATTTAATTGAATGTGCTGTGGACTTCCCAGTGAGCAGACCACAAATCAGTCTTTCCTTTTGGGATCACATAGAATGAGCTCTTCAAAGCTAGAGTTAGCTGTCAGCTAATGTACAGTCTTTCATAGCCTGAACTTTTCAGTTCCACCAAAGCACTTGAAGGGTAGAGTCCATTCAAATAACCTTTTGGTTGATATTTCTGTGAGGTAACTTAAAGGGTGTGTGAAATTGCATATCACGCTGTTTTGAAATATCACAAATCACATTGATTACTTTATCGACAGTCTGATTTAGAACTTTGCTGATTGAACAAAAATTTGAAATTTATGAATATTGATTTGCATTTGTGATTTCAGTGTTGAATTTTTGACATTGACATTGATATAGAGATATCTGTTAATAATGTCCTTTTTTTGGTGGTTGTACTGCATGAGTAGTAATGTATTGATATGTATTTTATGCAGTTTTTTTATGGAATTATTCTTCTGATATTTTACCATCTTTTGGACAGTTGCTTAATACACTGAAACACAGTGTCTCTCCCTCGCTTCCTAACTGGAGGCATACTGGAGGTCGACTCCAACACTGCTTCCTGATTCTTCCATTGCTACTTCTTTGCCACTCAAATGATTTTTTTTCTCTGCCACTTTCACTTCTCTAGCTCCATCTCCCACTGTTTACTTGGGGTGTGAAGAAACACCATCTGCATTCACTTTCCTCATCTCTTTCTGATGATCCAGGCCAGGTTCCTTCTCCAGTGGCCACATTCTCAGGCCAATGGATTTAAGCAAACACAGATAGACAGAGGCACACACACACCCTCTGCACAGGCTCCTCTAATGGCTGGCTTCTCAGGGTGACTCAGCCACAGCTGACAGCTCATGGACAATTTTGCAGTTTCTTGCTCCCAGGTCGGTGTAGCTCCCATAATTTTTATGCCAGAAACATCACTTATTATTATTATTATTATTTTCCTTGACAGAGAGATATTATTGTGTTCCATCACTTCATTTACAGGAGGCATTTGGAGTGTCCTAGACTGTATTGTACTTTTGTTAGCTCAACTGAGTTCTGTAACAATCTTTCTCTCCACAAGTTTAAAGCCTGCCCTGTACCCTTTGGCTGCTTTTTACTTATTTATCTTCAATAAAACTGTTTCTGAATTCAGCCCAGCTCTTTAAGATTTTTTTTTATCCTCACCACAGTTTTCTTGTCCCTTTCATTGTTGAGCAGATGTCTAATTTAATCTGCAAATGCAATGCTAACAGTGGTTCTACCAGTTACACACAGCAAATGCAGTGGAGGAAATGAAATATTCAAAAAGGAAAAAAAGCCAATACAGTCCACATTGACTCTGCGGTTGGCTGACTTCATAAGAGAAGCCAGTTTTAGTATTTTGAAATTCTAGATTGTCTAATAGAAACCTCATAATCATATTTGTATGTATTTAGTTTATAAACGTTGCATGAACAGCAAAGAACTCTTTTTTTGCCAGAAAGTAAATGTATACTTCAGAATATCCTGGCCCCCCTTTTATTTTCATTTGTACTGTAAATAAAATAATGGGTCTGTATAGGATTACAGTTTTTCTGGATGCTATTAAAAAGAGAAATTTGCTGATTTTCCATTTATTAGTCACTGTCTCTGGTCATTTGCCAGTTATGTTCCTATAGCATAAAGGCAGAATCATTATATGCAATTTTGTTTAATTTTTTTAGCTTTTACTCAGACATCAAATAAAATTATACAAATCAATATGCCTTTCCATTTTTGTGATCTGTAAAGTGGTGGTAGAATATATTATACAATTCATACAAGCAATACACAATAAAACATAAACCTTGCATGTATATTATTTTGCAGCAGTTTACATTTTATAGCAGCTTGTCGGGAGAGAGTAACTGACATTTTCTTCATTCTGCATTTTAAAAATACTGCTTCTTTAATGGCATTTTATCGTTCTTTATTGGGTTGTGTGGTTCCTCTTAGAACTGCTGCTTGACCAAGCACCATTCCATTTTGGGAAGTGTTCTCTGCATATGAAGATGGTTCTTTGAGCTTTGAAAAACTTCCTAGTATGACACATCATTTTCTAAACTGCTTATTCCAGACAGGGGTCATATAGACTTCCTAATATGTAGAAAAAAAATGAAATGTTAACTGTATGGTGAGCTACATAGCAGGATGCTAACAGATTAGAATACCTGGACTTAGCCTGTGCTATTGTACGCAATGAGAGTCCTTTTAAATTCATAACTTATTGGTATTTCTAAACTAATAAATGCATTCCTTCATATGTTTCTTTTATTGTGAGAGGTGCAGTTACTTTTCCATTCTGTGCCTGCCCTCTGATGTGTTGAACTGAGTTCAATTCCTTGCAATCTGTTGCGTTTTTCATATCCACGACTGGAATGCATCACAACAATGATTTCTGTACTTGTTCATCCTAAAATGCATATTTACTAATTAACAGGAAATGGTGAGGTTCTTCATTTCTAAAAAGTTCAAACCTTGCCTACATGGAGTCACTTGTGCCTTCAATCAGGGTTGGCTCTGGCATTTTTGGTGCCCTAGGTGAAGTTGTAAAAGGCACACCACTAGTGTGTTTTTTTTCTTTTTTTTTTGGGTGGAATCACTACAACTTTTCCTTTTTTCACTATATCTACAACTTTGTGCTCTCGGCTAGGTAGTGCAGTGAAAGCATCTAATTTTGAGAAGTGCCATAAAATTTCCCCTGTTATTTTGCTTCCTTGTCTCTGATTCATGAAATTAGAATCAAGAGAAAGCATTTTCCATCAAATTGTGGGAGTTGCAGCCACACCCAGTGTTTGACATTATATAGTTTTTATGTATATCAGATATCAGTCCCTTTTAAACTGGTAAAGGAAGAATTAAGGTGTTTGTATGTGCAATATTTAAGAAGATCTGAACCTTTATTACTCCATCACAGACTTGTCTAAAAAGTCCTCAGACTCATTGCAGACACTTGTCTGAAATGTACATTATACATACAAATAGATCACTTTAGTAAAGGATACTTGTATTTTTCAGTGATACATTTTACTTTCTGGCACACATTCACTTGTTAAAACCTCCACCAATGTTGTTTCTGAGGGCTTCAATTTTGCCTACATTCCCTTAACAAATTGTGAATGTTCTTCTGACAATATTCCGAAAATCCAGTTTTGTTTTTTCTGTGTGGCCTTCAGATCTTTTCTTTCATGTTGCTTCCTTTGCTAATTCTCTTTCTTCACCAGCAAATATATAAATTTTCCACACCATGTTGTCTGTCGAATTCTGCAGAGAACGACACTCAATCTTCTCTTTGTTTGAAGCCGCATGACAGGAGAAAGAAGTAATGTTGAAAATGTATAGCGCTTCCTAAAGTACCAATCTGACTACCTTCTAAGCAGAGATGCAGCCTTTCATTGCTTTACCATAAGAAAAAAATTTTACCCTTTTGTGTGAAGACTTTGACTTTATCACATAGGAATTTGGAGAAACGCTAAATTAAGTTTAATTTAATTTAGTCTGTTTAATCACTTAATGATGCCAAAACTTTGCAATAGTTCAATTAAACCAAACATATTTTGCTACTGTGTTTCATTTGTACTTAGCATCTGATGCTTCTCGTTTCAGTGTCCGACCATAGTCATGGGGGCTCCCATGGGGAGATGATGGCATTAATGATTCCTACTTTGTGGGACTTGACCTGGTAGTGACGTCACTGGGACTGTAGGCGATCTGTTGGAGAGAAAGGAGGAAAAGCATTAGGTGACAATTTGGCTTAGGTAAATTACTATTAAATGAACCTTCAAGATGACTCCCAAACACATGTGTGTGACAATATACAGTAGGGTGTGCCACCTATCCCCCAAAATAAAGATACACAAAGCCCAACACATCTTTGGGTTCAATAAAATTAAATTTTAATCCACACAGCTATAAATTAACAATTAATGCAGCCAATGTACAGGTTTAAGTGCTCTACTCTATCTCGCTCACTTTTTCTCTCTTCTTCTCTCCTCTAGTTGAATATCTCCCGCTGCCTCCTGACTTTCACTCAATGAGGTATGGCAGCGTGCTCCTTTCAAGCTGGACCCAGGGAGTACCACTGGTGGCACATTGTGGCTTGTTGGAAGCACTTTCAGGTCATACAGAAAACCAGGCAAGTCCTCCCCTGGCATCGCCCTCTGTAGTCACCCAAAGACACCTATAGGTCTACACTTCCGGTCTGCAATTCCCATGCAGCCCTGCGGGTCTCCGCACTGTTGGCGAGGAACACTGCCACCTATTAATTTGGGGAACTGCCCCTGGTTTCCAGCTCTCCTCAGTCCAATATTCCTTCCGGTATCCCAGCAAGGACGGGAATTATAAGGCATCCCAGCCAGGTACTCTCGCCCTTCCTCCTGGATACTTACAATGTATATACAGTTTATGCATATATAAATATATACTGTATATACTTTATTAGATACACCTGTTCAACTGCTTGTTAACACAAATATCTAAGCAGCCAATCAAATGGCAGCAACTCAATGCAGGTAAGCATGTAGACATTGTCATGATGACCTGCTGAAGTTCAAACTGAGTATCAGGATGAGGAAGAAAGGTAATTGAAGTGATTCTGAATGTGGCATGTTTGTTTGTGCCAGACGGGCTGTTCTGAGTATTTCAGAAACTGCTGATCTACTGTTAGTTTCATGAACAACCATCTCTGGTTTACAAAGAATGGGCTGAAAAATGGAAAATATCCAGTGAGTGTCAGTTCTCTGGGCAAAAATGCCTTGTTGATACAGAGGTCAGAAGAGAATGGCCAGACTGGTTTGAGCTGATTGAAAGGCAACAGTAACTCAAATAACCATACATTAGAACCGAGGTATGCAGAAGAGCATCTCTGAATGCACAACACGTCAAACCTTGAAGTAGATGGGCTACAGCAGTAGGAGACACCACTGGGTGCCACTTCTGTCAGCTAAAAACAGGCATCTGAACCTACAGTTCGCATGGGCTCCAAGACTGGATAACAGAAGACTGGAAAAGCATTGCCTTGCCTGATGAGTCTTGATTTCTGCAGTGACGTTTGGATGGTATGTCCAGCGTGAAAGCATAGATCTATCCTGCCTTGTATCAATCATTCAGGCTGGTAGTGGTAGTGTAAGAGTGTGGGAGATATTTTTTGCCACACTCTGGGCACCTTAGTACCAACTGAGAATTGTTTAAATGTCACAGCCTACTTGAGTATTGTTGCTGATCATGTCCATCTATTTATGACACAGTGTACTTATCTTCTGATGGCTATTTCCAGCAAGGCATCCATAAACCTCAAATCATCTCAAACTGGTTTCTTGAACATGACAATGAGTTCACTCAAATACCCTCCATAGTCACCAGATGTCAATCCAGTGGAGCACCTTTGGGATGTGGTGGAATGGGAGATTCACATCATGGACATGCAGCTGTCAAATGTGCAGCAACAGTGTGATGCTATCAAGTCAATATGGACCAAAATCAATGAGGAATGTTTGTAGTACCTTCTTGTATCTTGTTGAAGGCAAAAGGGGCTCCAGGTACTAGCAAGGTGTACCTAATCAAGTGGCCGATGAGTGTGTGTGTATGTGTGAGTATATATATTGATATATATATACAGTAGTCATAGAGGGGCATAGACACTATAGATATTGTCTCTTTCTTTTCCCGCAGCCAGGAGAAGATGCCCAGTGAGAAGTATAAAGATGAGACTCTCACAGAAGGTGGCATCTCATTCTGGACAGATGCTCAAGATAAACGGAGCTCCAAACCAGACCTAAATGCTGCCAATTACAAACAGTGGGTTGTTTATGTTTTGTTACAGTGCCATCATGCACCATTTTTGTTTAATATCCTTTGTTGTTATTAAATGGGGTGACATGGCTGGTGCATCAACATTTCTCAAGTCCAATTGTCATACCTTGCAAACCATTCTATATATACAGTATATATTAAAGCTTGCTTCTTCTGTCAATGTTACAAAAAGATTTATGTACAAAAAGTGTTAAGTTATAGTCGACGAGACTGATGTTCAAATTTGACAAATTTAGTGGAAACTGAAAATATTTTTATTAAGTATTTTTAGGTCAGTGTGCCATTTAGAACTCAGCTTCCAGCTTGTATTTTACCAAAGTGTTATATATAGTTCTATAGCAATTTTTATTGTGGGAATAAAAGGAAAAACCTGTTATTTTAATCATTTCCCTTAAAAGACAACAGAAAAGAGACTCCATTTGTATTTAATTATGCAAATCCCTCAGAATTTCAGTTTCATTTCTTGGCCAACTTATGGTGACTGGGCGTTGGATTTGAATATGCATTTATAGTATTGTTAGATTTGGGGTTGGGGAATTAGGTCTTTGATGATTCAGACCTGAAAACACAACAATCAGAGGATGAAATCATTATGGTCCACTAGTTCACTGTTTGTGCAATATATCTAATTTCCTTATTATTATTTTTTTGGAAAGAAAATTGCTTTGCATTGCTCTTAGTAATAAATCCTTGATGATGTGCAACATGAATGGTATCATAGATTGCAGACACTGACTAAATATTGAACTACACTTGATGTTAGAATCTCCTTAAGAGTGATTGAAAAATGCTTTAGATTTGATATAAGCTTTACACAATTTATTTACTGCATAAACTAAGAAAGAGTTACATCTGATTTAAGAACTGTCCTCTGAATGATGGCTGATGTCATTTTTAGGTTTATCACAGACTTCATGATCCGTGGTTTAAAAACATGTGTTATACATTATTAAAGGTTTGGCTTCAGAATTTACTGTGGTGACACTCAGCATAAATAGTAGGTTTCAAGCTATTTGCAAACAATGATAAATAACAAGAGAAAAGATTAAAGTTAGGCTGTGTGATCCAAAAACAAATAAATAGCATATTAATAATCAGGCCTTATTTCATCATGTTTTAGGACAGAAATGTCTGGGACATACAATACAAACCCAAATCATGGTGTAGAACAATGTCAACAGAAAATCATTCAACCAAAACTCTCAGTGTGCTAATTCAACAAACTGTAACATCATTCCAACCACTGGAATTCAGACAAATCGTGTTTGGTGAAACTAGGCCATAAAAGCAATTTCTTTCTGTAAAGTTATATCTAAATGAGGAAAGTTTCAGGCTTTAAAGAAATAGTTTGTAGGCCTAAAGTGTTAAAATTCCCCAAATCACTTAAAACAAAAGAAACTGGCATGTTGCAACAGCAAAAACTAATTTAGGGATTAGTGCATGTGTTGAGGAGGCCATTAGAGTACAACGCCTGGCCAAACAAATTTATGTGCTCCAATTTTTTTTATTTTTGCATGATACACATATTAAATATCATACAAACTGTAAATAAAATACCTCCAAAGGTGATAATGTCACTATAGTTTAAGTTTCCTTTACCTTCATAAACAACTAGTGTTCAGCTCAGGCCACAAGATAAGCAACACCTCTTCCATTGTGTTTCATAAGTTTGCAAAATATTACAGTGCCCTACAAGACTGGTGAATGATTCTCTGTATATATAGTTATTTCTATGAAGAAATACTTTCTAAAGTGATTTCGTAATTTACTGTTAACTAGCTTCCATCTGTGCCCCTGTGCTCTTGTAGACAAATTAATTTAAAAGTAATGGCTGGAGTCTAGTATAATATATAGTATACAGTAAAGTCCTCTTTCTGACACACTAACACTGAGTACTTTCAGCCAACAAATTATGGAGCAGAAAGTGTATCAAGAAATGCTGCTGAGGTTCATTTTTATTAACAGCAATATGTCAACATAATGCTTCACTGGGACTGGGACTGCTAAGGCAGAAGTTTTCTTTCTTTTAATTTTTTTTTCCTTTCCAGTCTTTCCAGTGTGTATTTAGACCAAAGTGTTTGTGTAGTTATTTATTTACTTATCTACCTATTTATGTATTTATTTATTGAGATTCTCTAAAAACCTATCTATCTATCTATCTATCTATCTATCTATCTATCTATCTATCTATCTATCTATCTATCTATCTATCTATCTATCTATCTATCTATCTATCTATCTATCTATCTATCTATCTATCTATCTATCTATCTATCTATCTATCTATCTATTGTAAAAGATAGCCCGGCCACAGACAGACATGACACCAGATGTCTACAACACACGCTTTATTTTGCGACACAACACAATGACAGTGCACAAACCCCACACTAACTCAGTCCTTATTCCTTCAGCCACCTCCACTCCTGTCTCGTAAGCTCCATCCTCTTCCACCCGACTCTGACTCTTCAAATGGAGTGAGGCAGCCCCTTTCATCCTTCCCTGGATGTGCTCCAGGTGCTCGGTGATGGTCTTCCGGCAGCACTTTCTAGTGTGGCGGAAGTGCTGCCCTTGCACCCGGAAGCACTCTGGGTGTACCCAGTTCCTGGTTCGGCAGCACTTCCTGGTGTGGCAGAAGTGCTGTCCTCCAGGACTCTAGGACCATTCAGGTGGCCATGGGTCACCACAGGGTTGAGCTTCCCAGCACCGTATCCGTGGCCCCTGATGGAAACTAGGGGGGCTGCCCTCTTGCACCCAGGGAAGATATTGCCCCTCTCCCGGTCTTTCCCTGCTCCAGGCATCCCAGTAGGGCAAGGTCCCTGGTCGTCTGCCACACTATCTATCTATCTATCTATCTATCTATCTATCTATCTATCTATCTATCTATCTATCTATCTATCTATCTATCTATCTATCTATCTATCTATCTATCTATCTATCTATCTATCTATCTATCTATCTATCTATCTATCTATCTATCTATCATGGCGTACTTGTATTTTCTACTATTGTGTTGCTTCTGAGGTGGCACTCATATATTGGCTATCTAGCTCTGTGAAGAGGATTACTTGTGCCCTGTTTCATGGATTGCATTTACCCCATTTTTGACACCCATTGCTCACCCAACTTACCTGGAAGGGAGTTGCTTTCTAAATTTGTTTTCCAAAAATTTCTTCCATTTTTTTCCGTACAAGGATTTTTTTGGGGAGTTTTGTCTTCTGTTCTTAGGATGTCAAAGCTGGGGGACTCTCAGAAAAAGGGGCCTTTTAAAGTCCATTGAGGCAGTTCTTTAAAGAAATTCAAAAAATAAATTAGAACATTAGAACAATATAGACAAGAACAGGCCATTCAGGCCAACAAACCGTGCCAGTCCTATCCACTTAATTCTTCTAATGTAACATCAAGTCTAGTTTTGAAAGACCCTGAAGTCCTACTGTCTACTTGGTAGCTTATTCCATGTGTCTATGTTTCACTGTATAAAGAAAAACATCCTAATGTTTGTGAGAAATTTACCCTTAACAAGTTTCCAACTGTGTCCCCATGTTCTTGATGAAATAATTTTAAAATCACAGTCTCGATGTACTGTACTAATTCTCTTCATTATTTTAACACTACAGTCATGTCTCCTTTTAATCTTCTTTTGCGTAAATTGTTGTGGTCGTTCTTTTTGTAGAATAATAATTCTTCTCATGATTTTAAACACTTACTCTACCTGGTCTCCTGTGCTTTATTAATTGTAGAACATGTTGCAAAAGCATCTTTCCTGCATCATATGCACATAGTTATGTTCAAAATGCGTTTATGTACATAAATTGAGAATCTAATATGTTTTTGTAGGCAAGCATTTCAGGTGTAAAAAGAAAATAATATTTATTAACGTTGGGAAAACAAGGGGCAGGTTAAGAGTCCCTGACCAGTGTTACTTTCAAATAAATTATTTTTTTTCATGAAACATGATAAAAGTAGTGTCCAATTTTCCAGTTATTTTCTACAGGATACACATGCCTCATTCCTTTTCAATAGGACTTTACCTTACTAATTGGTAAAGGCTTTAGATGGAGGATAACCTCAAGGATAGTAGTGTTTGGGTGGTGATTGAAAACTCTCAGATGATGTGATGAGGAATGTCTTGATTAAACAAAAAACATACCCCCTGGCTTCAGGGATTGTCTTGCTCATCCTGCTGCTTCCACTATCACTTCCCAGTACATGCACAAAAAAAATCAGGAATCGCAGCATCTGACACATCAAGGTTCTGAGGGCACCACAATGGGAAGAGCCTTCAGGCTTCTTGGTAAGGTGATAGTCAGTTTGAGATCATACCAATGCATGTTTACACAGATTGTAATATGTTTCAAATGCCTTTTTTCTAGTTTTGAATACCAGTCAGAAAGAATTATGCTTTTATTTAATAAGTGGTTTGAATCTGAAAGAATGTTTATTTTGACAAGATTACTTGAATCCTTATTATAGAGGGGGCTGGACTGGAAATTGGAACCATTTGCTGGTAGCGGTGTCGTCAGCGTTCAGCAACGTTAGGGGCGAGCTCTTCATACGACTCAACCCACATGTCAGGAGGCACTTCAGTCAGATAGCAATGTGATCCCCTGAGCTTCCAAAAGAAGCAATTATTGAAAGTGCCCTTCAAATTATGACCCTTTCCATTTTGCCTGTCTGCTTTGTAACCAATGCACCATAAAACATAAAACTTAACATTACCCTTTAGCCTATATTATACCCAAAATATAGCAATAATTAATTTTTAAGACTTTATAATAATATGGAGAAAAGATATTCATAATAAGCAGAGTGTGGACATTTAAATATGCATTTAGCAGATGCTGTAGACGGGAACAGTTCAGTTACAGTCGGTAACTTACTTTAGTTATTATGACGATTGTTTCCTGTCTTGCACCTGACACTTTGAAGCACATTTGAGAATTCTATACTCTGTACTATAGTTATTAACACCTAATTATCATTGTTAGACAGTCTGTTAGTATACAGTATGTCAAAGTAAGGCATACAATTAACTCTTAATTGTTGATTCGTTTTCACTAATGCATACACAATTTTTTCTTTGGGCAGACGCAGGCACTGTGAGATGGAGCCGCTTTACAGCCCCTTTTTCTTCAGCTTATAACATGGCTCACCTCCCCACTACTCTTTGAGCAGTTCACATATTCTCACTGTTCCTTCAGGTTCTCCAGCTTTCATCTCACTTAACAAATAATATGTACACCTAAACTGACCCAGTGTGACTGAGTGTGGGGGCATCCATGAGTGTAGCCTGTTAATCTATTTTTAATAATTATACTGACTCAAACCTTCACAGCAGTTATGGGTTCAAGCATCAGCTCAGTCACTATCTTTAGGAAATTTGAATGTACTGCAAAAAATGCATATTCAAAAACTAGACAATAATTGTAAATGGGAGATGTTTTGCTTTTATTTAGCAAAAATATCTGCCAATGAGATAACACACTTCACTTGACATTATTTCTTAAAGTAAGCTAAAAAATCAGAAATACACATTTTTTGATAAGTCAATGATTCTTACAATAAAGAAAACATGATTTAATGTCATGATAGAAATACTATAGTTTCATTTTTTGCAGTGTGTTCCCCACCATGTCTATGTGGGTTTTCTCTGAGTTTTCTTTCCAAATCCCAAAAATGTCAATTACAGCACAATCTATATGTATAAAAGCCAAATACCACTGACTCACTCATCACGAAATCTCCCGAACCATGAGGACTTGAAATTTGGAATGTAGGTTACCCTTGGCCCATAGGTGCTCACTAAGAAACGGTTTTAAAAATTTCGTGGTCCAAGTGCATTCTGTCTGTATGTCTGTCCGCTTTTCACGAGGGAATTACTTAATGGACTTAGATGTGGTTGTTTTCTATAACTTGCCTGAACTTTCCGGTTGATTTTGCGACTTCTCTCATCGCACTAAGTACCACAGTTCGCTAGCGGTACTGATGTATTTATGCATATCCAACAGAGTGGCTGTGGGCCGAGAGAAGAGGGGCGGGGCCTTCCTCATTCACTCGCCAGCTTCCGTTCGAGTCAGTCTACATCTCGTGACATGTTGGAATGCACCTTGCCTCTGCTTAGCTAGTGATGCCTGTTTGTTCAACAGACATTTTAACCTACAGATTGTTAAGGAGTAACGTTTGACGTTTTTGAGAGAGATCAGAGCTCCCTGTGTTTTAGAGGGTAGCTGCTGATTGCCAGAGATATCACGGTCATGTACTTTTCTCCCCACGTGGGGAACGCTTTACCGTCAGAGCTGAACACAATCAGATATTGTGCCAACGTCTATTGATTTTTAAAGTTTGTCCTATTTCATTACTATGCATATTGTTTTCATCATCCCATTTACTGTCCATTATATGTGCGTCAGTAAATGTTGTCCCCGTAAGTGAAGAGGGGAAGGATGATGGAGAGAGACTGCAGCCCTGAGATGGAAATCACCTGTTGGATCCACCAGATACATCCGGGACATTTTGCATTTAAAAAAGTGGAGCGAAAGCGAGAGGGAGGAGAGAGGAGAGAGAGAGAGAGAGAGAGAGAGAGAGAAGACAAATCGAGAGGAGAAAGAAGACAATTTACCCAATCATTTACAAATTCATCACTGCTGTTTATTGCATCATTCCACTGCTTGCTTTTTCAACCACCGTTTCAACATCACAACAGCCAGAGCCGAAAAACCACGGGGTTCGGATTCATACCAGCCATTGCCAGGACTTTTCACAGTGAGGTTGTTTTGTTTTCGGGAAGGAGCACAATACATTATAGCCAGTATCAATACCACTGGACTTTATTTTGGACTCAGTTTTTCACCACATTTCATTTGCTGTGTTTACCTAATCCGTGTTTGTATTTGTGTTATGTGTTTTTGTGTATTGTTTAGGGGCATGGGAAGGTCAATGTAAATAGTCGTATATTTGTGTTCTTATATAGTAATTAGTCACTGGTGTTTTTGGGATAGTGGTGTTTTGCGTGCACATATCTTATATATAATTCGCCAGTCTCCTCACTCACTCACTCACTCACTCACTCACTCACTCACTCACTCACTCACTCACTCACTCACTCACTCACTCACTCACTCACTCACTCACGTTTGTCCGAAGCCGAATGCGCAGTCGCCTTCTGCGCATGTCAGAAGCCGAATGTGCAGTCGCCTTCTGCGCAGCTGCCCAAAAAACCTTACGAGATCGACATTGCGGCAGGCGGCGGATTTACGGCCGCGAAAATTCAAAGAGAAAGGCGACTTCGACCAACATCACGGCAGGCAGCGGATTTAAGGCTGCGAAAATTCAAACAGAAAGGTAACTTCGACCAACATCGCGGCAGGCGGCGGATTTACGGCCGCAAAAAGTCAAAGAGAAAGGCGACTTCGATTAAAGCTCTAGAGGCCTGAAAGGCGATTTCGACTACAGCTCCAGGCCTAATTACGCATTCATTCAATACACCTATATCAGGTTTGTGGTGCTTATACTTATTACTGTTCCACTCGTGCCCGTTTCATCTTACGTTGTCGAAACGGGCTCTTTGTCTAGTATATATATATTATTGAATATTTGTCTTCTTTGCAATTTACAATAAAGCCGTGTTTGATTTTACATATATTACTGTTTTTTTGGTTATTTCGTCGTGTCGGGAAAAGTAAGACAACTTGTAAGGAGTACGGCTTGTTATTAGAGCAAGAAACCTCAGGAGATCCAAGGAATAAGTCTTGGTAGTGTAGTGGCCGGTCTGGGTAAGGGGTCGGCTGTTACAAGTTTCTAACCCACAATCCATATCAGGGTTGTAGGGGATGCTGGAGCCTATCCCAGCTAGCATAGGAAGCAAGGAAGGAGCAAACCCTGGACAATATTCTAGTCCATTGCTGGGCCAACACACACACACAAACACACACTTATCAAACACACACAAGGGCCAATTTAGCAACACTAATTCTCCTAACATGCACTTTTTTGGACAGTTGGATTAAACTCACACAGACACAGGGAGCACATGAAAACTCCATTCGGGGAGAACCTGGGATGTGAACTATGGTCTCCATTTTGTGAGGCAACAATGTTACCACTGCACTGCCGTACCACACTATATTAAATTTCACAGCTCTGCAAAAAAAATTTTTTTTTTGCTCCTGTCAAAATCTCTATGGATTTAAGGGTGCTAAATTCAAATCTGGTAACAGAATTTTTGTGATATAAGGTTTAAAATGAAAAAATAAACTATAAACTATATAAAATAAACTATATTTTAGAGAAAATATGTCATATATTTTTAAAATGAAACATTTATACTTGAATAAATTACACATTTAATTGTTTTAAACATAATTTTTACTTACAAAAAGTATTCACTAGGTTGTTTGTTCCTCTTATAATCCTCTGAAGATGTTTCATGGTGAAATGACCAACAAAACTGCCATTTTTCAGCTCAAAATACTTCAAATAATGTTATGGACATGAAAATTACTTATGCCATAAAACAAGTCTAACTTATTTAAAATTATTTTTCAAAATGGTGTTTTCCATTTAATCCAATATCTCACAGAAATGTTTTTTGGTAGAAAAATTCCAATTTCAGAGGTGGACTCAGTACACCTAAATCTACTACATAAACCTTTTTTTTTTTGTTTGTTTGTGAGACATTTTGGTGCTGACCAGTGTTACCACCTATAATTTGACTCACTGAGGCTGTGTAAGGCCAGGTTTATACTTAATGTGACGTGATGCATGCTCCAGCAGACGCTACTGCTATGCTAGCATTGTACTGTTTATACTTGCGCGCGTACTTTACGTAAATCTGGAAGATTTCATCAGGTAGCAGTGTAAGATATCATCATGGTGAGAAAATGTTCGGCTTCGCTGTGTTGTGAATTACCTGAAACTTCCATTAAATTCTGAGGACACCTTGCCACAATATTTATGAAAAGGATGTTTAATGATTACATCCATCAATCTAGGGATCCACCCATTCCAGCAAGCTTTGGGCGCGAGGCAGAAACAACCTCTGGATGGGGCATCAGCTCATTGCAAGGTGAACTAAGCACACACATACACTAGTGTCATTTTAGTTTTACCAAATCCCCAAACCTTCATGTCTTTGGTAGGAAACCGGAGCACACTGTGGAAACCCACCTAGAAAACATGCAGACTCCAGGCAGGAAACACAAGGGACGTGACTTCCTGCAAGGCAGCAGCGCTACTGTGCCGCCACAACATGTGTAATTATTATCATTATTCATTATTTAAATGAAGTTAACGAGTTATCTGTAAAATGTAACATACATACTTTAATACCATTTCATCATGAAAGTGATATCAAGTCTAAGGATTCTAAATGTGCAGAGAGCTGGAATATCATGAATGTAATGTGTTCTGTGTGGTGATCTATTGCTGCTTGCCACTGCTGTCAGTGCAGGAGGAAGCCCCAGAAGCACGTGGTGATTAACAACTGGGTCAGTTTTAAGATGACATTTACGACAGACTATTTTAATAATAAATAAACTACGATGTTAAAGTGAACATTTTGAGATTAAAGCCGAAATTTCCACTTTAATCACAAAATACACCTTTTCACTGTATCCTTAATTTTTTTCTCAGTGGCTCATACAGTGCATCCGGAAAGTATTCACAGCACATCACTTTTTCCACATTTTGTTATGTTACAGCCTTATTCCAAAATGGATTAAATTCATTTTTTTCCTCAGAATTCTACACACAACACCCCATAATGACAACATGAAAAGTTTACTTGAGGTTTTTGCAAATTTATTAAAAATAGAAAAACTAAGAAATCACATGTACATAAGTATTCACAGCCTTTGCTAAATACTTTGTCGATGCACCTTTGGCAGCAATTACAGCCTCAAGTCTTGTTGAATATGATGCCACAAGCTTGGCACACCTATCCTTGGCCAGTTTCGCCCATTCCTCTTTGCAGCACCTCTCAAGCTCCATCAGGTTGGATGAGAAGCGTCGCTGCACAGCCATTTTAAGATCTCTCCAGAGATGTTCAATCGGATTCAAGTCTGGACTCTGGCTGGGCCACTCAAGGACATTCACACAGTTGTCCTGAAGCCACTCCTTTGATATCTTGGCATGTGCTTAGGGTCGTTGTCTTGCTGAAAGATGAACCTTCGTCCCAGTCTGAGGTCAAGAGTGCTCTGGAGCAGGTTTTCATCCAGGATTTCTCTGTACATTGCTGCAGTCATCTTTCCCTTTATCCTGACTAGTCTCCCAGTCCCTGCCGCTGAAAAATATCCCCACAGCATGATGCTGCCACCACCATGCTTCACTGTAGGGATGGTATTGGCCTGGTGATAAGCGGTGCCTGGTTTCCTCTAAACGGGATGCCTGGCATTCACACCAAAGAGTTCAATCTTTGTCTCATCAGACCAAAGAGTCCTTCAGGTGCCTTTTGGCAAACTCCAGGCGGGCTGCCATTTGACTTTCACTAAGCAGTGGCTTCCGTCTGGCCACTCTACCATACAGGCCTGATTGGTGGATTGCTGCAGAGATGGTTGTCCTTCTGGAAGGTTCTCCTTTCTCCACAGATGATCTCTGGAGCTCTGACAGAGTGACCATCAGGTTCTTGGTCACCTCCCTGACTAAGGCCTTTCTCCCCCGATTGCTCCGTTTAGATGGCTGGCCAGCTCTAGGAAGAGTCCTGGTGGTTTCAAACTTCTTCCACTTATGGATGATGGAGGCCACTGTGCTCATTGGGACCTTCAAAGCAGCAGATATTTTTCTGTAACCTTCCCCAGATTTGTGCCTCGAGACAATCCTGTCTCGGAGGTCTACAGACAATTTCTTTGACTTCATGCTTGGTTTGTGCTCTGACATGAACTGTCAACTGTGGGACCTTATATAGACAGGTGTGTGCCTTTCCAAATCATGTCCAATCAACTGAATTTACTACAGGTGGACTCCAATTAAGCTGCAGAAACATCTCAAGGATGATCAGGGGAAACAGGATGCACCTGAGCTCAAATTTGAGCTTCATGGCAAAGGCTGTGAATACTTACAGTATGTACATGTGCTTTATCAATTTTTTTATTTTTAATAAATTTGCAAAAATCTCAAGTAAACTTTTTTCACATTGTCATTATGGGGTGTTGTGTGCAGAATTCTGAGGAAAAAAATGAATTTGATCCATTTTGGAATAAGGCTGTAACATAACAAAATGTGGAAAAAGTGATGCGCTGTGAATACTTTCCGGATGCACTGTATACGCTGCCATACATTCTAATGCTGTTGTGAAGGTGCAAAAAAAAAGATGGCACAGAAGATGGTATGTGAAACTTTAAAAATGTATTGTACCATTACGTTAGGGCATGCATGGATGCATTTGTATGTCGGCATTTTGCTTCATCTCATCAAACCATTCAACAAATATCGAAGCACGCATATTGATCCTGTAGGATCCGCAAAGTGGCTTTCTATCACATGTAGATAGGAAACAGAGACTCTGACGTCACGGTCCAACTTGATCACACTGCGTTCCTTGACTTTTTGCTGGTACTGCAACTCACACACGCATCACGTTTATTTCTGAGGATGTGCTCAGAGGATGCGTCAAATGAATGCTGGGAATGTGTGGCAGCCCTGATGTGTGTGCATACGTGTTCTGATCGTGAAGTATAAACCGGCCCTTAATTTTTGAGGATGTGCTCAGAGGATGCATCAAATAAAAGATGGGAACACGTGGCAGCCATGAAGCATGCGTGTACGCATTCTGAGCGTGAAGTATAAACCGGCCCTAACTGAGTATAATCTGCAAAGGACTGACTCTCAGCCTGAAGGTGCTTCCCAATTTGACCTTAACCTCTACAATATTAAAATGGATTTAGTAGCTTTGGAAAATAAAATTGAAAAAATATACTTTTCAGTGATATATTTATGTGTGTTGTTAATCTTTCCTTACAGACAGAAAAAAAACAAATGTAAATTATCAGCATTGCTTTTTTCGAAGCAGTTCTTTTTTCAGATTCTATGATAATTTATTGAGGGCAGTAGGCTAAACAAGATCTTTTTCAGGTGTTAATATTGTATTTTTTTCTAAATGATGTAGATTAGCATAAGCAAAAAATGTTCTTGTTTTTATCAAATCAGTACTGAGAGTAACAAGACAATATATCTTTTAATTGCGGCTTTGAGAAACAGAACTGGATTCACTCATTCTGCCAGGGTGCTCTTGCTCTTTCTTTTTCTGAGTCTTACTATAATTGTCCATTTTTGATATATTTATGTCCAACCTTATTTTTAAACATTTTAAAAAACTTTGCAGTGTATTGAATTAGACAAAGCAAATCTCTATTAACTTTGAGAAGCATGTGTTCTTCACAATATTAACTTTATGACTTTGGTTTAAGCTGCTGCAATAGTAAATATGTTATAAAGAGATCAGCAGATATCCCAACTTTCCATTCTTTATTTCAGTTATTCAGTTCAGATTTGAGAATGACCAGTGCCTGTCCTGGTAGCAAAGACCCTGAGGCTGGAACCAACCTGGCAAGGAGCCACATTTCACTAACTAATTTTGAAAAATGTTCCTTAATGCATGTTTGTATAAAAGTACATGAAAGTCATTAAACTAACATCAACAGAGGAAGAACATGAAACTCCCGGTTGACTTGGACATCGCCTGAGATTTGATCCCAGGACTGAGGAGCTAGGAGGTAGCTGCACTGACTAGTAACCCACCATGCTATTATATTAGATATTAAAGTGATTTCATGCAGTGCTGAGCAGAAGTGTGATTTGCACATGCCTTGGTATGTCTGTTGTACTGATTAACAGTGAATTGTAGATTTTTACGCAAGAAGCAATATGGACTGATGCCATGGCCTGAGGTAAAAATAAGATCATTACTCCCTAAAATGTTGTAAAAGGTGACTGAAGTGCAATTAGCCGTGGAAATGAATGATAAAATGAAAAGTGTAATATGGTAAGATGGCATTGTGCAACTTGGACAAACTAAAATCTAGTAGTTGTTGCTATTAAACATTGCAGAAATTATAGCGTGTGTCAATTAACAAATGCTTTTGGTATTAGACAAATACTCTTCTCCAAGTTAGAAAAATACAGGATAGTACAAGATGAAGCATTCTATAGGCAAACTTTTTGTTGCGACTCTCTTATGTTTACCAGCTGGCCTTAACCTTAGTTTCCATACCTTAATTTACTTTAAAATACCATTTTTACATATTAATATCATTAAGTGCTTTCAAAAAATGTTAACGTCTATATACATACAGTATATATCTTATATATAAATGTCTATACGTGGAAATGTGTGTGTCTGTCCAGCCTGGAAGAGAGAGGTGGAGTCGGGTAAGGGCTCCACCTCCAAGGAAACAGAAAACTCGCTTAGCCACTAATAACACAAGTAAGGCCAGCACGTCGGCAAAACGAAACCTTAAGAGAAAGACAAAGTTGCTTAGCCACTAATACAGATTTGAGGCGAGTACATCGGCAAAACGATATCCTTTTTACTTTTCCTCCTGCCGCTAATACACAAGCGAGACGACGACATCGGCAAAACGAATCCTCCTAGGAGAGAGATGCCCAGAGTAGTTCCTTTCAATTACCTGACATCTCTACATTTCAATTTTTTTCTGATGATTTCAATAGTTTCTAGGACCCCAGGCTTTTTACAACACAGGATTACACAGCTAGTATATACAGTATATATAAAAGGTGATTGAAAAGCACAAGGTAAGGGATGGAGACAAGAAAATATTCCTTGAAGTCCAGTTAAATCAGTCATTAGTAAACTGAAAGAGAATGGCATCGCTGTAAATCTGCCTAGAGAGGGCAATCTAAAAAAAAAAAAAACAGTGAATGGACAAGAAGTCCAGTGAGGGAGACCACCATGGTACCTGTGATAGATCTGAAGGAGTTACAAGCTACAGTGGATCAGACTGGAGAGACTGTGCAGACAATGACTTGTGCCTGAGTGCTTCACCATATGGCAGCTTTATGGGAGAGTGGCAAAGAGAAAGACACTGTTAAAAAAAATACATATTATATCTCTGGTAGCATTCACCAAATGGCAATTGGGAGACTCAGAAGTCAACTAGAAGAAGTTTTTTATGTCCTAATGTGATCAGATTCAACACCATGCTTGGTTTAAACAAAACACTACACTGTGAAATACAAAATTAAAGGCACACTTTTTAATCAGAGTATAGCACCAAGTCAATGAAACTTCTGGGATATTGGTCAGTTAAGTAGCAGAGGTTGTTGTTAATCAGTTTCTGCTGCTTTGGTGTTAATGAAATTAACAGCAGGTGCACTAGAGGGGCAACAATGAGACAACCCCCAAAACAGGAATGGTTTAGGAGGTGAAGGCCACTGACATTTTTCCCTACTCATCTTTTCTGACTGTTTTTTCACTAGTTTTACATTTGGCTATGGTCAGTGTCACTACTGGTAGCATGAGGCGATACCTGGACCCTTCAGAGGTTGCACAGGTATCCAGCTTCTCCAGGATGGCACGCCATTGCCAGAAGGTTTGCTGTGTCTCCCAGCACAGTCTCAAGAGCATGGAGGAGATTCCAGGAGACAGGCAGTTACTCTAAGACAGCTGGACAGGGCTGTAGAAGGTCCATAACCCATTAGCAGGACCGATATCTGCTCCTTTGGGCAAGGAGGAACAGGATAAGCACTGCCAGAGCCCTAAAAAATGACCTCCAGCAGGCCATGGTGTGAATGTCTCTGACCAAACAATCAGAAACAGACTTCATGAGGGTGGCCTGAGGGCCCGACGTCCTCTAGTGGGCCCTGTGCTCACTGCCCGGCACCGTGGATGCCATTTGCCATCGAATATCAGAATTGGCAGTTCCACCACTGGTGCCCTGTGCTTTTCATAGATGAGAGTAGATTCACCATGAACACGTGTGACAGACATGAAAGGGTCTGGAGAAGCTGTGGGGAACATTATGCTCCCTGTAACATCGTTCGGCATGACTGGATTAGTGGTGGGTCAGTGATAGTCTGAGGAGGTATATCCATGGAGGGACGCACAGACCTCTACAGGCTAGACAACAGCACCTTGACTGCCATTAGGTATCGATATAAAATCCTTGGACCCATTGTCAGATGCTATGCTGGTGCAGTGTGTCCTGGGTTCCTCCTGGTGCACGACAATGTCCGGCCTCACGTTGTGACAGTATGCAGGCAGTTAATGGAGGATGAAGGAATTGATACCATTGACTGGCCCCCACACTCGCCTGTCCTAAATCCAATAGAACATCTCTGGGACATCATGTTTCGGTCCATCCAATGGAAAAGAAACACACTCTCTTCAGCATCTCTTTGTGGGAGCAGGTGCCGGCTTGCTGGCTTGCTCCTTGAATGGGGCTACGATTATTTAAAACATTGAACCGTGACCATCCTGAGATCTCTGACTCTCCTGTCTCTCTTCCCCCAGAGTCCCTCCGCTCCGGCCACTGTTACTGGCCCACTGGATACCCTTGATGAAGAAGATTGTGTTCTTTTTAGCAGACGTCAGGGATGGTGCATCACGTTTGACAGCTGTTCCCTGTGAGGCCGTTTTGCCTCTGTAAGAGACTTGTGTCTGTAACTGGCAGAAGAACAATAAAGTTTCTACTCCTTGGAAAATCTGCTGAACTCTCCTGTGAAACTTTGTGACTCAAGCTTGACAAGAGATAGATAGATAGATAGATAGATAGATAGATAGATAGATAGATAGATAGATAGATAGATAGATAGATAGATAGATAGATAGATAGATAGATAGATAGATAGATAGATAGATAGATAGATAGATAGATAGATAGATAGATAGATAGATAGATAGATAGATAGATAGATAGTGTGGAAGCCGGCCCGGACACAGACAGGCGGACATATTGACGTCACCCAGCACACGTATATTGTTTACATTTACAGTGCACCACAAATCCCCAAACCCCAAAACTCCAGGCCAACAGTCCAATGCCTTACTCTTCAGGCCGCCTCCTTATCTCCACTCCCGACTCAAGCCCATGAACGGAGGGAGGCAGCCCCTTTTATAATCACCCGGATGTGCTCCAGGTGCTTCCCAGCAATCTTCCACCGGCACTCCCCAGTGTGGCGGAAGTGCTGAGGTCCAGGGCTCCAAAGGCATTGGGGCACCCCTGGCGGTGACCACGGGCTCCTACAGGGTTGAGCATCAAAGCTCTGTACCCGTGGTCCCCATAGATACCAGGGTGGTTGCCCCCACGTGGTCTAGGGAGGGCATAAGCCCTCTTCCGGTCCTCCAGGGTGTCCCGGCTGGGTCACCCCCCCCAGCCACCTGCCATAATAGATAGATAGATAGATAGATAGATAGATAGATAGATAGATAGATAGATAGATAGATAGATAGATAGATAGATAGATAGATAGAACATTATGTATATATTTATATGCATTTATACACAGCATACTCTTCCTCCCCAAGTGAAGTAAATTAGCAGCACAGAGGAAATCCTCTTTTAGGGGGAATGAGACATTTCTTTCATTTAAGATAATGTATTTGTTTCTTTTGGTGTCTTTGTTTGCCAAGCACCCTCTACCAGCAACTCTGTGCATGTGCTTACAAATTTAAGTGTTTTTTTAGTTTAACTGTGTGATATTTGTAGGGTACTATGAATTGGGAATAAATAATGGATTTCCAAAGAGAAATGCATATTATAAAAATCAGTTGAATTACATGTAATATTTCTTGCTGCAGTACTGCTGTGTGGCATTTGCACATTCTCCCACTGCCTGTGTGTGTTTTCCTCCAGGTATTCCAGTTTTCCTCCCACATTCCAATGTTATGACAGTCAAAACTGGTGGAGTGTGACTGTGTGTGTACGTGAGTGTGACCTGTGATGAACTGGCACTACATCCAGTGTTGGTTCCAGCCTTGTGCCAGGACATGCTTAGGCCTCCATGACTCTGTCTCTTGATAATTATTTAGAAAATAAATGAACATATGGATTTTTTGTTTATGTTTACATTTAAATGGTTTATTCTTTTAAAAGTCCTGGTTTTTAAATTAGCATTGTTACAGACACGTCAATTTAGTAATACTTTGAGTGTTTGGTCTTTAATCATGTTTGATGCACTATTATATATAAAAATGATTAAACTCACAGACCATGATTAGGAAAAAATGGAAAATATTTATTTTTTATGAAAATACAAATAATTGCATGGGTTTTATTGACTGATTTAGAATGCTTTTTTCTCACTCTAAATCCTTGATGAATTTGTGAAATAAAATTTAAATAGGAGACTGTTCTAACATATTGCACTAATATACCAATAAAGCAAAATTAATTTGGTTTCTGGGGAATTTTTTCATTTCAGATCTTTTTGGGGGTAGCACAGTGGGCTTGAAACCCACATTTCGCTGTTGCCTGTGTCAAGTCTGTACATTCTTTCCATGCCTTTTCATACTGGGTAGTCCAGTTCTCCACCCACATGCCAGTCACTTTAGTGTTAGGTTAACTTGAGTGTGTAAATGACTCTAGTGTGGGTTAGTGTGGGTGTGTGACTGGATCCTGTCACCTACTGGCTCCCCATCCAGTGCTGGTTTTGACTGATGCCTAATTCTACCAGTATATCCTTCAGTCCCCCCACAACTATGAAAGGCTTTATTTTGCTATCATTTGTGGCCAAAAAACACCAGGCAAAATTCCTTAACCCTTTAACCTTTCCTCTGTGTGTCTATTCCAAAATTCTCACCAGTTTTTATACTACTTCTGGTACACCAGGCTGCCACTGAGTACAATGTGTAATTGTGTTTAGAGCCAAAACTGAAAACCACAAATACAGTGCCAATCGGTTCATGCATTGCAGCGTGACACCATGAATCTTCCCTACCAGCAGAGGGCACCATTGGGCTGTTTGACACACTTCCATCATATTACTGTACAATGTTTTTTTTTACCACCTTTTCAAACATTTTGTCATAATGTCACATTAATTCTTTAAGAAACACTTTGTCTCATATGACATTTTACTTGTTTTCTAATCTCCTAAAATCACCTTGCAGTATGTTTATGTAAAATCTTCATTAAGTCCTTTGTTGACATTATTGGCTATATTATAGTGGCAGAAGCTAAAATAAATTTGAAGTGTTTTTGGTTGGGAGCATTATCTGGACAAATTGTTATATAATATAATATAATATAATATAATATAATATAATATAATATAATATAATATAATATAATATAATATAATATACTGCGGTGGGTTGGCACCCTGCCTGGGATTGGTTCCTGCCTTGTGCCCTGTGTTGGCTGGGATTGGCTCCAGCAGACCCCCGTGACCCTGTGTTCGGATTCAGCGGGTTGGAAAATGGATGGATGGATAATATAATATAATATAATATCTACTATAGGTTAGGCATGATCACTAGGCTAGTGATTCATGTTTTGAATATTTGCAATACAAAATTACAGTAATAACTGCATTTCAATTAAAAATTTTAGAAATATTAGTGCTATATTTTTACATTACTTCTGCCTGATATCTTAAAAAGCAAAATATGGTAGATATTGGTTAGTCAGTCTCCTTCTGCATTCTTGGGGATCATCTCACATCTGTCTTCCATATGCCATGTCAGGCGTCTATTAACCTTCATGACAAAATAACAAAACAGAGCAGCAAGTGAGCTGGGTGGCATTCTCCATCAAATTGTCTTTGAAAGCAGGGGAAAGAGAGGCATACGTTAGGCTGATATAGGAGCGTCTCCATAAGCATTCTCTCAGTTTACTAATACAGTGCTTGTGTACAGTTTGTCTGCTCGTTGCATGTCACGCAAAAAGAGATCTGAGGGGTAGCTCAGCGGCCATCAGTGGGATGTGATTTTTGAATACTGTGATCATTTTCATACCTTCATATGTGTATATTTTTCCTATTCAATTCTATCTAAAACTAAAGAAGTAGGACATCTCAGGGAGAATTTTGTATGCAAATGGATGTTTACAGATAACCTACATTCATTTCATGAAGTCATGTTTGGTCTGTATGGACCATTCATTTACCTTGATGAATAAAAGCTGATCTTTTTCATATTGAACAATTTAGTCATCTAATGGCCTTTATAGAATTACTATGCCACTTTCAAATCCTTTTAAATCCTTACTATAAAGATAAATTCATCAGAAGTTCCATGCAATTTTGTCACTTTCTAGCCAGCCATGTATCCACTTACTCAAAACCTCACAGTTTTCCTTATGCAGCACAAAGGTCTTTTGAAGGAAAGAATGTGTGAGCATAATGGAGAAGAATGTGCAAAAGCATATCCAAAACTAGCTGCAGGTGCTAGATAATTCCTGTTCAGTGCTGTTTAATGCATGAAAATTCTAATGGAGCCATACCAGAATATTCCTGTATCTGTGCAGACATTTCTAACATAAACATTCAGCTACCTAACTATTATTAGTTAGAAATGGGGGCTTTGAAATCATCGGATGAAAACATTTTCTTATCACATTGGACGGTCAGCGCAAACTCCACAATAGAAAACCCAGGAGTGGGTATGAGGCCAGTTGGCCAAGGCTTCGGGACAGGGACTTTGTTTTTGACTTTCTCCTTGTCATCTTTGTTAAATTGCCATCAGGTCAGGTTGAGGAACATGCACTGGTACAGCACATTGCTGAAACCTCCATGCGATAAAACAGCTTGGGATCCCGGTTGGTAGCCCCCTAGGCAGACATGCGGTCCAGTTCCACCCACCAGAAATGACAATCTATCTGCCACAGGCAGGGGTTATGTGGGTGTCACCTTGGCCTTGTCCAGCCAATTGGGTCCTCAACAATGAGGATCCTTGGAGCCAAGTCACCCTCAGGAAATCACACCATATGGCTGTAGTGCCATAACTGATGCTCCCTCTCAATGCAGGTAATGTGCAGTCCAGTCCAGTCTTCATCCAGTCACTGGATAGCGTCCATGTCTGACAACCATCTAGCAAAACAGGAAGCACCAGGAGTATAAAGACTCGGACCTATGTTCTTTTGCAAAGATATCAGAAGTGCCAAACACCCCTTTCCAGTGACCTCATGACTCCCCTGTGCTCTCCCAATCCATCTACTGAGAGTCACCAGAGACTTGAATGTCACTGCTGAGGTAAGTAGTCCACTTGACGAGGGCGACACTCTCTCTGCAAATAGACACACTGCTGATGGCTGTGCCCAAGAGGTCATTAAAGGCCGTGGATCTTGGTTTTTATTCAGGACACTCGCAAGCCCAGACACTCAGACTGCTCGCTCCATCTCTCAAGAGCCCCAAACAGAGCCTCCATTGACTCCATGAAGATCACAGCATCATTGGTAAAGTCAAGATCATTGAATCTTTAATCACCAACAGATGCCTCACAGCTGCTGGACCCCATGACCATGTCTAACACCCAGTCCATGCAAGAATAGAACAAGGTTGGAGCAAGAACACACCCATGATGATCCCCAGAATCAACTGGGAAAAACGCAGAGGTTCTGCCTCCACTCTGTACAGCACTCACAGTACCTTTGTACAGGCCGGTCATGAGATCCAGCAACTTCGGGAGGATCCCACAAACTTTCAGGATGTCCCACAGGGCAGTTCAATCAACTGAGTTAAGCACTTTACAAAAGTTAACAAAGACTGATGAAAAACTTTGCCGATATTCATGATTGCTCTCAAAGTAAACCCTCAGTGCCAGGATGCGGTTGATTGTAAAATTCTTAGACATAAAACCAGACTGCTCTAGTCACTGGTAGTTGAGCAAGTGATCATGGATCGTATTAATGATGACCACAGCAAGGAGATTACCCAGCACTGTAGTTCCCACATTCCAGGCGATCACTCTGTTCCCCTGCAGATAGGGATAACAAGTCTTGTTTTCCAGTCTGTTGGGAAGATGCCTGTCTCCCAAAATGGAAGCAATGATTGTTTCCAATGCCAGGAAGACAGCCTTAGCACTAGCCTGGAGAAGTTCACACTGGATACCAGTGCCCTGAACTGCATCATTGGACTTCCAATAAAGGTGATACTGTTGAAGGAGATATGATCACGTGCTTGTGGGCAGACACTGGAGGCTCCTACAGAACTCCAGGGTCTATAGAAGTGCCCATTTTGTGAATTCTGACCACAGACCTGATCCAGCTTAGGTTCAGTAGGCTACCACCTCTTCGGAGAATGAAGTCGGACCTAGCCAGACTCCAAGAGCTGTCTGTTTCTAATGAGTTTGCATGCAGATTGTTTGAGAAACTTACAGACTTGGGAGTGAATGCTGATCCTAATGTGATGTGGGAGACATTCCATGACAAGAACTTGAAGGTTGCTGAGGGTTGTGTTGGTGTTGCTGGTGTCCCCAGAAGGAGGAGTTTCATCTCACAGGGCACCCTGGATATCATCGAGAGGAGCGCACAGCTTGATGGCAATTCTGGTCTGTACCAAAAACTGAGAAGGGTGGCTATGAGGGCCCTGAGGGCAGATAAGGAGGAGTTTGTTAGAAGAATCTGTGAGCAAGTGACACACCATTTATGGTCTAGTGACTAACATCCTGATTACAGAGGGATCAAAGCATTATGCACATCCAAATCTGTTCCTCGGAGAGTCACAGTCATGGCAACTGAAGGAACCGTCCTTAGGGATGACACTGCAGTTGTGACCTGCTGGGCTGGCTACTTTGAGAATCTGTTTAAAGCTGATCCTCCAGCTAGGATGTTGGATATCTCTGGTACCACAATTTTTGAGGCAAATCCTGCAAAAAGCTCTGCACCACCCAATCTCATTGAGATTTCACAAAGGTTGTGAACCAGCTGAGGGTGGGGAAAAGGCCATATACTGTAATATAATAAATATTGTTCGTTTCCATTTATGTTTAACCACTTCTACTTTGTTCTTTATGTGTTTTAAAAAATTTGCATTTATATGTGCACCAGTTCTGCATTTAGTAGTTAGTATAATCTGCGAATTGTTTGCAACGTTTTGTGCTTGCACTCAATAAAGAGTGCTGTACAAAAAAATAAGTTGTACTGTATTGTAATATCTGAAAATTTTCTACTAATGAACTGTGAAACATGCAAGTTCATGTACCCTTCATGTCACAAAAAATCAATTAAACATTGGGATAGTGGTGCCTGGTCTGTCATGACTGGTATCAGGTCATTGTGATACCCTCTGAAATTGTCATCAGCTGATAAGATTTAGCTATATTGATTGAAAAGCAAGGAACAAAGTGAGAATCTCACAAGGAAAACTGCCTAAATTGAAAGACCTCAAGTTTAGGATCAACTCGCTTTGAAGGGTAAAGGGACAAGCCACAATTAAATGAAAAGAATAAAACTACACACACTGCACAACTCAAATGGCACACTGCATATCTGGTCAGTGTGAAGCAAGAAATCATAATACATACTGTACATATCTCTTCTTTTCATACCAGGATTCTGTGCTTGTTTGAAATAGGAGCATCATATTCCCGGCTTCTTTCCCACAAAGTGATAGGAACACATGTAGGCCTCCATGGTGTTTTTTTCAAATTTAGTATGGTCCTCCTTAGCGGTGGGTAAAAATCAACATGCATTTTAATGTCTTGTATATGGCTCATTCCTGATCCTGATCTCCTTTTTTTATTACTTTTTCTGCCGTTAATGGAACAAATGGTACTGGAGTTTTAACGCCTCTTCCATGTGATCCATGTGCTCGACTGAGAAAAGCATGAGCCAGATGTGCAGAAAAAGAAAACATTTACAGACAGTCCTCATTTTAATGTGGGCAAGGACCATCAAGCTCCGTCACTAAACTGGAAAGTTCAGGTTGCACATGCACACACACCGACGGTTATAAAGGCCACTGCAGGGCCAATTAGTCCAACCTCTCAGCCGGAAACAGGTTTGCAGCACCCTGCATGAAGATATTTTAACATAATTCAAGAAACAATATTATTTTTGAAAAATAATTACATTGAGCATATTTTAGAAAGTTGAAAAAAAATGCTTAAGAAGAAAAGGTTGTGTGTTATAAACATTTTAATACGTTAAATTACTGAGTGAAACTTATTACTTATTTTGCAAAGCATTTCCTGGGATTGTCTTGGCCCTTAGTGTCGAACTGCTGCTGATCTTTGATAATGTCCTTATAAAAACTGAAATTTTATGAATGGAAAATGTCTCAATATAAATCAAGATTTTTACGTATTAAGGATTTTGTTATTTACCTTGTTTAAAAATTTACAAACATCTTTGCAACTTGTAAAGCTACCACAGCATCTCAGTCCCATTCTATCTGTATTAACTGCAGTTTGGACAGCTTTCACA
Source organism: Erpetoichthys calabaricus (assembly GCF_900747795.2). Lineage (NCBI taxonomy): Eukaryota > Metazoa > Chordata > Cladistia > Polypteriformes > Polypteridae > Erpetoichthys > Erpetoichthys calabaricus. The sequence goes on from NC_041407.2 coordinate 37,964,408, forward strand.
GTGCTTAATGTGGCACAAAACACTACAGTTATCAGTAACTTTCAGTAGTAGAGTTAAATATCTAGAAGAAAAAATATACACACACAGTATATATTATATGCTGCCAAGATAAGCTCTGCCACACTGTGACCCTGAATTGCATTGAGCAAGTCTGAGAGTGTTATGTCATGTTATACAGTATATATACAGTAGTCTAGTCTTTTTTACATTTATCATTTCAGTTCAGAGTAAAAAAGTTACATTTCTGCCGAGGTGTGCAGATCAGATAGGAGTTCACGTGACAATGCAAGAACTAGCATTTACAGCCTAGTTGTGCAGATTCTACTTAAGAAGTAGGTAAGCTCTCAAGGTGGTTATGTACTAAACACTTACTCACATAATGGTGTAGACCAAAGGTATTATGTAACATTGCCAAGTAAATTATACGGAAGCTGTGTCTTTTTATTTCCTTTAAGAACAGGAGGAGGGTGCTCATTAATAATAAAAAAAATCAGTGACACCAACAGGAAGAGTTTATCAATTCCTATCCAGTTGGTTTATTTTAAACAATGTCTACACGATTTGAGAATTTATTCTCAGTAATGAAAATGTTAACCAGGACAGACATTCGTTTTGAAAAGCTACATTTTGTAATGTACATTTAGCTAATGATGGTGGAGCAGCAGGTCGTTGCACCGTCAAAATAATTAAACACTACTTCATTATCTATCTTCTGTATGAACTTAGTATGCTGTCCTGATGTTTACACAGCCTTGTTCTGGTATTCTGGCTTCCTTACTCAGTCCACATACATCTTGATAGACTGGTGGGTGACTTATAAGTGGCACTGTATGTGTGCCTGAGAGTGTCTGCCCCAGTAATAGGTGGGAGTTAAGACTGTGAACCTCCCAGAGATTTAATTTCTTCAGGGGTGCTAATGACTGGAGCTTTTGTTTGCCTTTCCTCTGTTGTCAATTGGCCATAGTTCAAGGACAGATATTGTTGGACTCTGTTTATATTAATCAGTCCTAAACTACTTTCTTTCCGTCTTTTGCACAAATCTGTATTTTTATACATACTCATGTAATTAGTAATTTGTGAGGTTTATAGTTGAATTTTACACAAAAACATTTTTACAGACCACTTTGCCCGCACTCATTAATGAGTGCTTTAGAAAAATAAACTGATTTGAATTGAATTGAATTAAGGATCATCCAGGGTTGCTTTCTTTCTTTCATTCAATACTGCTTAAATACGGACCAGCCTTTATCCCCCTGTGCTGGATTATGAAGCTTCACAAACTGAATGAATTACAGGTAGATATAACTTACAACATGTGCAGGTAAGTTCAACACAGTATTTTTGGTAATGTATTTTGGGTATGATGGTCTTCAGTATTACAGTCACATCTTTATGGTAGTGATTTATATAGGTAAGGTATTTCCACATTACTGAAATACTGTATATGTAATTCTACATTTTAGTAGATACTGTAATTATATCTATTGAGCTTAATGACATAGACTTCCCATACAAGTATACTGACATCGATGAGACAGAATTTAACCTCAGAAAAAGGAGCAAATGAAGAACATAATATTGTAATAAGTGCAATTGTGAAAGACCCTGTCTAGCTTGAATGCAATGTGACACTGTCTGCTATCATCTACCATCATTGGGTCCTTCACCACTGAGCTACACTGAGACTCTTTACAGCATTTTTCTGGACTTACTTCAGTCATCTTCAGAATTTAAAATTTAAAAAAAGTACAAAAAGAAGACAGGGTAGTCAGAATCATCACACATGTTGCTATCTTAACAACAACAATCTTCCAGTGTTTCTATCAGTACATTTCACATTCCTCATCTATATGGAGATGTTTTTCTCAGGATTGTATTAGCAAGAAAACTTTCTGCCAATAATGGAGGAAGCCTGTTCAGACCAGTGTTGGCGCTAATACATGGAAAGTAGCACAAGATATTTAGTCAGATACCCTGTGTTAGAATATTGCGGGTTGGGCAATGACTGACTGACTGACTTCTTAAAGTAATGGATAACATAATGCAATAATGTACTGGTTTTTTCAAGGTAAAAACTACTATATCTCCATTACTGTATCTCTGAGAGACTGCTTTGGAACTATGGACTGGGATATACTTCAGGGGTCACATAGTGAGAACATTGAGGAGGTTGTTGACTGCACTACTGACTACATCAACTTCTGTATGGACATTGTAGTTCCAGTAAGAACAGTATGCTGCTATGCTAACAACAAGCCATGGATTACAAGTGACATCAAGGGCCTTTTGAACCAGAAAAAAAGGGCTTTTAAAGGCGGTGATCAGCATGAGCTCAAGCGCGTGCAAAAGAAACTCCGAGTCCAGCTCACGGAGGCAAAGGAGCAGTACAGGAGAAAGCTGGAGCAGAAGTTGCAGAATAACAGCATGAAGGAAGTGTGGGATGGGATGAAGATCATCACTGGCTGCAGCTCAAAGCGGGGTGCCACCATTGAGAGAGACGTGGAGAGAGCGAACCTGATGAATGACTTCTTTAACAGGTTTGACCACCCTAACCCACTCTCACCTCAGAGTACTGCATCCTCCACTCATCCTTCTGCTGATATCATCATAGGAGAGAGTTTCCCCCCACCCACAATTACAGCAGCCCAGGTAAGCAGAGAGCTGAGGAGACTTCGGGCCAGCAAAGCAGTGGGCCCAGACGGAGTATCGCCACGACTGCTGAAGGCCTGTGCATTGGAGCTGAAGATTCCTCTACAGCGCATCTTCAACCTGAGCCTGGAACAGGGAAGAGTCCCGAGGCTTTGCAAAACATCTTGCATCACCCCAGTCCCAAAGGTGTCACGTCCTGGTGAGCTGAATGACTTCCGGCCTGTCGCTCTGACATCACATGTGATGAAGACCATGAAGCGGCTGCTGCTTCACCACCTGAGGCCACAGGTCTGCCACGCCCTCGACCCTCTGCAGTTCGCATACCAGGAGAAGGTGGGAGCGGAGGATGCCATCATCTATATGCTACACCGATCCCTCTCCCACTTAGACTGTGTTCTGTAAGAATTATTTTTCTGGACTTCTCTAGCGCCTTCAACACCGTCCAACCTCGGCTCCTTAGTGACAAGCTGACAGAGTTGGGAGTAGATTCATACCTGGTGGCATGGATCGTGGACTATCTTAAAGACAGACCTCAGTATGTGCATCTCGGAAACTGCAGGTCTGACATTGTGGTCAGCAACACAGGAGCGCTGCAGGGGACTGTACTTTCTCCGGTCATGTTCAGCCTATATACATTGGACTTCCAATACAACTCGGAGACCTGCCACGTGCAAAAGTTTGCTATCGTGGGCTGCCTCAGGAGTGGGCAGGAGGAGGAGTATAGGAACCTAATCAAGGACTTTGTTAAGTCCACCTACACTTGAACACCAGCAAAACCAAAGAGCTGGTGGTGGATTTTAGGAGGCCCAGACCCCTCCTGGACCCCGTGCTTATCAGAGGTGACTGTGTGCAAAGGGTACAGACCTATAAATACCTGGGAGTGAAGCTGGATGATAAACTGGACTGGACTGCCAATACTGATGCTCTGTGGAATAGAAGACAGAGCAGACTATACTTCCTTAGAAGGCTGGCATCCTTCAACATCTGCAATAAGATGCTGCAGATGTTCTATCAGACAGCTGTGGCGAGCGCCCTCTTCTATGCGGTGGTGTGCTGGGGAGGCAGCATTAAGAAGAAAGACGCCTCACGCCTGGACAAACTGGTGAGGAAGGCAGGCTCTATTGTTGGCATGAAGCTGGACAGTTTAACATCTGTGGCAGAGCGACGGGCGCTCAGCAGGCTCCTATCAATTATGGAGAATCCACTGCATCCAATAAACAGTATCATTACCAGACAGAAGAGCAGCTTCAGCGACAGACTGCTGTCACTGTCCTGCTCCACTGACAGACTGAGAAGATCGTTCCTCCCCCAAACTATGCGACTCTTCAATTCCCCCCGGGGGGGGGGGGGGGGGGGGGGTAAACGTTAACATTATAAAAAGTTATTGTCTGTTTTTTGCCTGCATTATTATCAATCTTTAATTTAATATTGTTTTTTTTGTATCAGTATGCTGCTGCTGCTGGAGAATGTGAATTTCCCCTTGGGATTAATAAAGTATCTATCTATCTATCTATCTATCTATCTATCTATCTATCTATCTATCTATCTATCTATCTATCTATCTATCTATCTATCTATCTATCTATCTATCTATCTATCTATCTATCTATCTATCTATCTATCTATCTATCTATCTATCTATCTATCTATCTATCAACTGTGAAAACATATAATTGTAACTTCACTATTTACTATGGGAAAGATTATGGCAGACTATAAAAAATACAACAGAGTTCGTCTAGGATACTAAGGATCACCTCAAGGATGGTTCCATTGATAGCAAAAGAAATTATAGCTTTCTGTCCAATATGATTGGGCAACGTAGTTTGTGAAGTTATTCTGGGGATGTTCAAAAATGGTGAAGTTCAGGTCCAAAATAGAAACTGAGACTATGGTGAAAGAGAATTTCTATTTTTTGATATTTCAGAGACACAGAAGAAAGATGAACACTCATTTTATATATACTATAAATTTAGGGTGCTTCCAGTATGTTAATCCAAATTAAAATAACCTCTAGGAGACACTTCCTGTTAACATTTAAATGTTTTTAGGTCATGCTGATTTAAGCAGCACCCACTCCACCAGTAATTCCATCTGTAACAATTCTTAACACACTAAATTGAATTCCTCATCATTTTTGTGGTTTATCTTCTTTTTTGTACAACACTTTACAATTTTCCCGCTCTCTCATCTCCACCAAAAAATTGTGACAGTATATTTTTTACAGCTGTAAATAATTCATGTTTATTTTAATTATATACATATATTTAATGATAATGGCAGGCAGTGTGGCATAGTGCTCAAGGCCTTAGACTGTGACACTGTGTGACCATGAGCAAATCACTTAACCTGCCTGTCCTCCAATTGGAAAACCAAATGAAATGTAACCAATAGTATTTTAAATGTTGTAAGTCACTCTGGATGAAGGCATCATCCAAATAAGTACATATGATGTCTCCTCACAGGGTCTGTCGAGGTATGTAATAACCCACCAGGATAAGAGGGGGTGCTATTGCTAACTGTCATCATCTTCTCTCTCAATAGTGTCAAGAAACCATCCAGACGGACCAACTGACTGTGCCCCTTCCAGTTTAGCCTCCATTAAAGCCCAAACTTCCCGGAAATAGCTGTCATTTCTAGCAAGAGGTACCCACCAGACGTAGCTCTACTATGGAAATGACATTACTTGTGGCTAAACAGACAAGCTACTTTGATTTAAGATTAAACCCTGCTTTGTTGAACATGTACGCTGAAAAGAGTTTTTTTGGTTTTTATTTTGGACGATGACAGATGAAAATAGTTAAAAATAAAATATATTAAAAAAAAAATTTAAGTAAACCAATTCTATTTACTTTAGTTATAAATGCACTAAAAAGTAAAAAAAAAAATTTCTTTAGCCACAATTTCGTGGTCATATGTGACTAAATAAAATTGTGGGGTGCACATAAATTAATCGATTCAAACAATTTTTGAAACTTGTTTAGCATGGTGGGGAATTACAATGTTTTTGTTTTTTAATACTTTATGATGAAATTAGGTATTCTATTAATTGATCGAATGAATTATTTTATATGTGCCCCATGATTTTATTTAGTAGGGTGGCACGGTGCTGCAGTGGGTAGCGCTGCTCCCTCGCAGTAAGGCAACGCGGGTTTGCTTCCCGGGTCCTCCCTGCATGGAGTTTGAATGTTCTCTCCGTGTCTGCGTGGATTTCCTCCGGGTACTCCGGTTTCCTCCCACAGTCCAAAGACATGCAGGTTAGGTGCATTGGCGATTCTAAATTGTCCCTAGTGTGTGCTTGGTGTGTGGGTGTGTGTGCGCACGCCCAACGGTGGGCTAGTGCCCTTCCCAGGGTTTGTTTCCTGCCTTGTGCCCTGTGTTAGCTGGGATTGGCTCCAGCAGACCCCCGTGATCCTGTAGTGAGGATATAGCGAGTTGGATAATGGATGGATGGATTTTATTTAGTCACATATAACCATGAAAATTGTGGTTAAAGAATTTTTTTTTTGCTTTTTAATGCATTAATAACTAAAGTAAATAAAATTGTTTTACTTAGATTTTTTTAAATATATTTTTTACTTTTTAGTTTTTGAGGCATTTTGCAAATGATTTTTTCTTTATCATTTTTCATGAACGGGAAGCTCCTTTAAAAGTATTACATAATATATCTTCTTTGCAGAATTATTAAAAGCTAAATGCTAAAAAGAATTATATTTTGGTCTCTATTTTTCTGTTTATGTTAGTCCTCTTTCTGTGCAAAAAAAAAAATACCGACAACAGAGCGGAAAGCTTACGGCAAAAGTGAAGTAGATCATCAAGGCTACTCCTTCACAAGAGTAAACAAGTAAAGTCAGCACGTGCATTTACCCACTCCACTAACTGGAAGAGGCAAGTGGGGGCAATCCGATGCGTCTCTCACTTGTATGCTCCTGTATCTCACTATATTCTGTCTATGTCATTGTTGTGTGTGCATTCATTGGAATAACATAATCATTAATTACGGCAAAATTTGTTATGTAATTGCATTGGTTTTGTCGGATTATTGTATTGTCATACTGCATACTGAACATGTATGCAAAATTTCAAGAAATTTGCTTTGCCAAAAGTGGGTTTAAAATCAGTTACAAGATTTGTCCCAGACAAACAAACAGAGGAGTCAAGATAAATAAAATCATTCAAGAACACAATGATGAAATGAAACAAATACCTTCCTCAGAGACCAGCTGTCCCTGTAATATATTAATGCATGTTTACTTTAGTAGGATACCAATATTTTTATAGTGGTAGACTAATATTTTTCAACAAAGTATAATGGCTGTTTTTTTGTTAATTTAGAAATATATTTCCATTGAGATCCCATACAGGATTGTCTCTTGCATTGCATTGTGCCCCAGGCTCGCCCTTGCCTTTTACAGCTTAAAGTAAATTGAAAAAGTTCATAGATGAGACTAGTTATACTACAGTAGTCTTTACTTGGGAAAGTTAAATCAGAATATGTGCACAGTAACAAATAATTTGTATCATATACTATATTTAAAACACTAATTAAAGTATACAGATGTATGCCAAACTGGTCTATATTACTTACAGAGAATACATTATGTGGCTGTTACCTTGTCTTTGAGTGTATTATATGTATAAGATAATTACTAAATTATTTTTGCATATATTGATAATGAAATCATAAAAAATCTAAATATTGCAGCTATATTTTTTTTAAAACCATTCCCATTTAACTACACTGCCTCCTGCTTTATAGTCCTCCTAAAAGAAGGTTGCCACTCGCGACTCTCTAACAGAAAATGAATATAGCCTTACATGTGCTTTTTGCTAGATTTCTTCCTTGATTCTGAACAAAGTAGTGCATTTAACATTAATAAAGGTTGTCATTGTCATAACGTACAAGACATCTTAATGTTTTTCTTGTACCAAATAAGCTGAGTATTTATATAATGAGTAGATCCAAAGCTGCACCTGTGGCCCATTATGACTAGACGCTGAGCCATGAAGATTAAAGTAGGATGAAATGGAATCTAGGCAGCTCATCTACGTGGGCAATCTTCGGCTAATACTCAAGCGATAAAACCTCTGACATTCCAAGAAGGATCTGACTTTTCATACCTGTACATAAATGGGTAGAAATAACATCTGTCATAGAGTTTGCCAGTTAATTATTTGGCTTATATAATGGGAGTCGGTTAAAGATGGCTACTGGGAATTTTATCTTGGTCACCATATGGTTATATCAGCAGGGCTGCATTAGTATTTTGTTTTTTTATATAATAGCTTGGGATTTAAAACTTAAACCAAAAAAAAAAAAAAAAAATATATATATATACATATATATGCATATGTATATATACGTATATATATATAATATACATGCACACACACACACACACACACACATATATATATATATATATATATTATAATATATATATAAAATATATATATAATATATATATATATATATATATATATATAATATATATATATATATATATATTCATCCATTTTCCAACCCGTGGAATCCGAACACAGGGTCACAGGGGTCTGCTGGAGCCAATCCCAGCCAACACAGGGCACAAGGCAGGGAACCAATCCTGGGCAGGGTGCCAACCCACTGCAGGACACACACAAACACACCCACACACCAAGCACACACTAGGGCCAATTTAGAATCACCAATCCACCTAACCTGCATGTCTTTGGACTGCGGGAGGAAACCGGAGCGCCCGGAGGAAACCCACGCAGACACGGGGAGAACATGCAAACTCCACGCAGGGAGGACCCGGGAGACGAACCCAGGTCCCCAGGTCTCCCAACTGCGAGGCAGCAGCGCTACCCACCGCACCACCGTGCCGCCCTATATATATATATATATATATATATATATATATATATATATATATATATATATATATTATATATATATATATATATATATATATATATATATATATATATATATATATATATATATATATATTATATATATATATATATTAGCCACATTTTTCTGGACAATGACTTGTATTTAGATCAACTGAGAATTTGTCTGTAGACTTGTCTGTAGAATTGTGTGCCATTTAGACAAGTTCTTCGACTCTTCTATTTTCTGACCAGCATTAAGCACAAGGCAAAAGATGCTCTGAGCATGATGAAAATCATATTGTGTATTCTCACTAGGTCATTCTGAAAATACCAAAGGTGCATGCCTTTGGTATAGGGATGAAAGCTCAGTACCCTGGAAAATATGGATTCAGTCTCTACACAGCAAGGAATTGAATCTGGGACCTTGGAGTTATGAGGCTGGATTGTACCCACTGCATCACTATTCAAAAAAGATTATTCAGTATTCCCATTCGAATTTGGTTAAAAAATACTTCACCTCGTGACAAGAATCTTTGGTTTATAAGAAAGTGAGATATGTACTACCATGGGATAAGCACTCAGTGGAAATCTACATTCTAATTTTACAGAAACATCTCACAACTTCAAAGAAGACTTCTTCTGGAGTAGAAGTACCCAATAACCTATTGCTTATACAAATTCAAATGTTCATTTGAAATTATGATGCTTTCAAAAATGTCCTGTTACTCCTCAGCTTCAGAGCCCATTGAGACAGTCCAGAATATGTGACCACAACCCGCAAGTCAAGTCAAGTCAACTCAAAATCGGTATTTATTGTCAAGATTATTTAACGATGGGACCTGGAAATGATTATTTCTTTTCTTTTCGTTGATATCCCCAGAGCATAGCATTTAAGGGATTGAGAGTATGCTGCTGGCAGTTCAAGTTATAATTGAAATCTCCCTGGCTTAAGGTTATTATAATACAGACATAAATTTAAAAACATTTTACATAACAACATATGTCAAGAAGTAAGAAATGTGGTATATGAGGAGTTTCATCATATTGTCATTTCGGTATACAAATAATACTTCTAAAAGACCAGACATGCAGTATGCATTTATGTAATAAACCAGTATTCATTTGTTTCATTTTTTTAAGCATATATCAGCGCAGAGTTTCAGGACGTCCATGTGAAATCATAAAACAGATAATAAATCACCATAGAAAACTTTCCCATCACTGGCTTCTCAACTTTCACAGCTCCAAAAAAAAAAAAAAACCCCAGGATTCACAGTCTCTTTCATCTTCTATTCTCTCTCTTTCATTAGCTCTCCATTCTTGCCCTGTCTACTAGACAAACCATTTCCCTCAACGTAGCTCCATACTCCTCCTCCATACAAAGGAGTCTTCAAATATACTCTTGGCTTCACTTTTGCTTTATTTGGAGAGAAAGTTGCAGGATTACTAGTTAGCATGACCTAAGAGACTGGTGCATTCAGATATTTAGGATAATTTGTTTCTGAAATGGGCAGGAAGGTTCAACTTTTGTCCAACTTAGGACTTCACCTCAGCTAAGTTGGCTTAGGGAAACTTTCCTACCATTTTTCCATGACATTTCAATCCTTTTGGTGCTTTCTAAGCTTTCTTTTTCAGCATATCATTTGCTGTTGAAGGGGTAACTACCCTCACTAACTACACCTTTGTGTAAATTGTTTTTTCAACATTTTTTCATCATGAGTTTCCATCAGGCTTAGCCTATGTTGATTATTTTACCTTTCTCCACTTGATTGTTTTTGTGCCAATGGCAACCCTTTGCAAACAAGACAACCAGCCACAAAATAGAGGACGCCCTAACTAAGAATCGAGACCCAAGTGCTACGAGACATCAGTACTCAGTAGCACTCTTTCGATCAAATCTATGTCTAATTTTAAAAAGATAACACTACAAAGGATACAAATGTTACAAACATATAAATATTAATTGTAGAACATAAAATGATTGCAATGAAACAGTACAAATTTTAGAAATAAAAATTATGCTCTAATAACACTGCATTGTCTGTAGCTTTGAGATGGAGCAGACTGACCTTAGGGTTTGTGGTTCTTTATATTTCTGTGTACAATTACCTTTAACTAATGTCTGAAGTGGATGGGATCTGTCAGGAATGGTGCTCTGCTACTTCTAAAATTTTAGCTTAAGTGTTCCGTCACTTCTCATACAGTACTTTTGAAACCCTTGATGTTATGCTGAGTCTTGATCATGTCCTTGCAGTTTTAAGATTAGCAGAATCTTTTTTTCTTGTATGTCAAATCTACTGAGGATTTGCAGATTGGTGGATTTTAATAACGTAGAAGCCGGAGGAGTTTAGATTAGTCAATTTAATATATGGGAAAGATTAATTGTTTGCTGCATAGAACTAGTTAACATTGTCACACATGCCCGGGTCACTTTCCAAGTTTGCCAAAAGTAAGTAGTACCACCCCAGGACGAGAAGAGAACCTGTTGCTAATCAGTTTTGTCTCCTTTTTCCTTCATTGTCTCAAGAAACTGCCCTTTGAGGGCACTAAAGCAAAGAAAGTCCCTCCTCTTCTGGTGCACCCAGTTTAAAAGTCAGTGTCTCATTTCAGTGCTGACCTTACAACTATGCAGATGAAGACCAGATATTGTTGTCAAGTGATTCTGAGAGAACGACTATACTTCTCAAACAGCACACTAAAGTACATATTTTTCATTGCTTTTCTTGATTTTTTGTTCCAGTTAAATAGGGTTTTACCTTGTTACCACCCCAAGCATTTGGCTTTGCCCTGCTACAGCATGCATGTAGCAATGAACTGTAAACTTCTGCATACAGAAACAAGCTTTTATGGTTGAAAAAATTAAAGTGGGTGGAAGAAGCAGAGCTAAGCTGCAGGATTACTACAAACCCCAGAGATCTCTTATCATATTTACTGTTCATCATAGTATAGATGCAGAAAATCATGTAAGCTACAATAAAGACAATACTGTATCTGAGCAATGAGATTGTCCAGAATGCTAAAGAACGCAGCAGTTTGGTTTAAAAAATTGCAAGTGGCTACTATAACCGTAAACTGGGATGCAGCATACATCACTGAATGCAGTTGTCAGATAAATGGAGTGAGCAGTGAAGACAGAGCTAATCTGCAGATTTCATTAAGAATGAGGATAAATCACTGGTCAACAAGCATTTTGCTACTGGGATTCTTTCATCTGTACTTTAAGAAATTTCACTTGCTGACTTCAAATCTGAACACCGTTTTCGTCCAGCACGTCTCATTTTTTTAGTTATGATGTTCCAGGTCTTGGACAACTAGGGTGACTGGACAGTAAAGGCGATGCTTTTCAGTGTTTAAGAAATAAGTTTGGACTCGAGAAAAGTGAAGCCAAAATTAAGGAAGATATTTTTGTTGGCCCTGAAATAAGTGAACTGATGCTTGACGATGAGTTCAAAAGGAAACTGAAGCCAACTGAATCAACACACTCATTCGTGCAGGTTGTCCAGAATTTTCTTGACAGTCACAGAGCACGGAATTATACTGAGCTTGTGGAGAAAATGCTGAAAGTATATTAGCTTACGGGAGCCAGAATGTCACTGAAGACACATTTTTTATATTCTCATCTCAACTTTTTTCCACCAAATCTAAGCAATGTCAGAGATGAGCATGGGGAAAGATTTCATCAAGATATGAAGGTGATGGAAAACTGATATCGGGAAAATTTCACTCCGAGCATGATGGGTGACTACTGTTGGTTCTTGCAAAGAGAGACGGATGTGCAGTTCAAGCACAAACGCGAGTGCCTCCAACATTTTTGGGCACGCTGACCTCACTTTTATATTGAGGTCAATTGACATAAATATGCTTTAACGTGTCTCTGGTTTTGTCTTCTGGTTTGTTTTCAGAATAAACACATCAAAACAATTTTGGTGAGACATAGTCCAAACTCCAGATATCGTGTTGATATATTATATTGATATTCAAATATCAATGATGTTTATTTCAAAAACCTGACGTGCTAGATTAATTCCAATTTCATATATGAAATCAGTGTAAAAAACTTAATGAAGAGCTGCTCTGAAGTTCCCAGAAGCAAACAAAAAATATTTTCTTTAGACAAGTGATATTAACAAAAAAATAAAAAAAAATGCACAAAAAAGCCTTAACTTTTATCCATGAAAGAAAACTTACGTGAAGACTTATACGAATGTGTGTATTTTTCATGTTTTGTCATAACCAATATGATTGGTTCAGGTATTTTTTTAGAGATTCTGCTTTCAAAATAATTGGATTGTGTGTCTAAATTGCAGCATCCCATGACTTTTTTTTGCCATTTCAAATACTGCCTTTAAGTTTCCTACTGTTAAATGCTGTAGCACGCAGTCCTGTACCAAAAACATTAACACAATGTCCTTTGATGTAGAAATAACTGATATGGGTTAACCATGTAATCTGAAAAAAAAACTTAAAAATTAAGCATGAAAATTTCATACTTTTGCTCCCTCACATGTCCCGATAACTGAGCTCAGGTCCTTTCTATTCCATGTGGAGTTTGCTAGTTTTTTTACTTCACCCTCATTCTCAAAGTAGTGCATGTTTGGTTTATTAGTGACTCTACATTGGCCTTGCATATGGGTGTACAGGGTGTTGTATGTGCTGCAAAAGACTGACACCCCTTAAGAGCACTCAGCCTCCAGCCCTGGACAACCTTCTCATTTTATTTGCCTCTTATTTTTCATAACACACAAAAGCCAGATATTTTCAGAGAATTATTAGTGCCTTGTATACATTGTAGCGGGGCTATATAAAATGTCAATTGTGTTTGCTTAGTGTTTATAATTGTTGTGTTTGCCTGACCTTTTTTGTGTATAAAATGTAAATCGACCTGAAAAAGAGTTTAGTCGCTGCATTGGCAAGGACATAACCAAGCACTGCACTTGAACCTTTAGGAGGTGGGGGTTCCTGATTAGTTCCAGGGTTGTGTACATTATAAGATGTGATGCCACCCTAATCTGGACACAGACAGGCAGGACACAAGTTAAACACAGAACACCCGGTTTATTTATAATAAAAGTGCACAAATCACCAACACCACAATACACAGTCCATTCCCTTTCTTGCCACCAGTCCTTTTTCGCCTCCACTCTTCCTCAGGCTTTGTCCACTTCTTCCTCCTGGCTCTGGCCCACTTATGGAGTGAGACGGCTCCTTTTTATAGGGCACCCGGAAGGACTCCAGGTGCCCAAGGAGCTTCTTCTGGCCAAATCCTGTAGGTGTGACGGAAGTGTGACCAAATAAGGCCCTTGAAAGGTCCATGTGCCCACTAGCGGTGGCCACAAGTTCCAACAGGGTTGTGATCCAATGCTCATAACCTGTGGCCATACTGGAAACCAGGGGGGCTGCCCTGTATCGCCCCAGGGGATGAAACTGTTCCGATAATACTCTCTCCCCCGGTCCTTCCATACTTTGAGCATCCTGGCTGGTTCCGGCCACCTGCCACAAAGCTAAGGCATTTTCAAAGGAGGAAGAAGGAGAAAGAAGAAAAGAAGCATAAAACAACTGTGATCCACCACATGAAGCACTGCTATTCTTTCATCAAAAGCAACCATACATCATCGCTGCTTATCCAGTTACACATGGCAGTAAGATATTTAACACTTTTTCATCATCCACTTCCCAGTGCTGTTGGACTGCTAATCTGGAGTCATCGGTGAGACTATGTTGGTTCATGCTTCGAAATAGAGCTGTTTGAATTCAGAAATTCTATCATTTTCATTATTTGGGACTTAACCAGCTTTTATCCATTTCTCATCTCCACAGTTTTTGTGATTTCATTGGACTTTTTTGTGTATATGAATATTTATCGTTTTGTGAATTATACATGTTTTCTGGTTAAGACAAAGGGAGGACATGGGAAATCGGGGCCCTATTGTTTGTTTTTTTCATTTTTGCTAACACTATATATTTACACCAGTATCTGGTTTGGAATTTCTCTGTATTACATTTCACTCTTTTTCCAATATGTTTATTTTTTTACATAATGAACTTTTTAACTGTGCCCAACTTATTGTTTTTACTGTAGACTGGGGAGCTGGAGTAGAGAGCAGGTAAGGAATGAAGGGGTAAGTACAGTACACAACCAGAGTGTGTAACTTGCCTCCTCCGAGTGTGAGCGCAGTTGTTACAACATTCCTGGCATAGGTTATAGTAAAATAAATGTTAAATAAATTGAAAATGTGCAGGACTGTACAGAATCTGGTTAAATACTTGAATATACTGGAGTGAGGCATGGCAAAGAAAGTCCTGATACATCATTAACTTCGAAGCACAGTGAATAAGTCTGTGTCCCAGAGTCTTTAAACATGTCTGGAGATATCTTAAATGGCACTGCAAAGTCAAAAAAAAGATGCTATTGAAAAATAAGATCTAGAATCAGGCATAGGAGCAAATTTGTGTTATGCTTTATCTACAGTTGGATACAGTGGGCACACTTTTTCATTCAGGCATTTAATGCACATTTTGACAAAAAGAAAATAAAGACTACTTTTGAATATCACATTTAATTAGTTATTTGCAACAGAATCATATGTGACACTGTGTGTCTTTTGTCTAATGTACTGTCATTGCCCTAAGATGCTCCAGGAGCCTGCAGCTGTGGGCCTCTTCCATGTAACCTGGGACATCGATAGTCATAACTGAAGACGGACTAAGACAAGTGAAAGCACAACAACAGATTTATAAGAGGCAATAAGTGCAAAGTGTTTTTTATTGAAAGCAAAGCAGCAAGCAGTATCCAAAAAGTGTGGTGGATTCGAAATCTTCAATAAGTAGTTTATAAAACAATAGTTCCGTGAGGGACAAAACCAATAAATAAGTTCAATAAATAGTTAAACCCAATAACTAAAGCTAGAACATCGATTGTCTTCCTGCCATTTTATTCTCAGTGCTTTCTGCCTCTCTTGCTAAGCCTCCAGGCCTGTTGAACAGGCACAGACTCCGATGAACCTGCTCCTCATTCCAACCCCAACCATTAATACCTGCTGGGACCCTTAAGCCTGACTCTGTTTTCCTGCCACCTCTGCAGGACACCTGGAGCTCACAATTGCCCCAACACCTTTCACTCTGTAAGGCTGATCTGCTTCTGGTGTGCTGTTCCCTTTGCTACACCACAGTGCATACCTGACTGCGTTGCCTCATTTCACCTGCAGTAGATACTCCCAAATCCACTCTTTCCTTTTTTGCATGTTTTCTTCTTTATTAGTTCCCCCTTCACTGAATTTCTCAGACCCTTTATATGACTCTGTGAGTGTATATTCTGCACTCACTAACCCACTGAACTGCTAATGAGAGTTGGCTGTGCAAATCATTCACCTGCAAATGCACCATTAATTAATCCATTCCCTTAATTGTGCTTATTGCTTAATATTCCTTTGCTACAACATTCCTAAGGATCATGGCCTGATTTCTCAGTAAAATGTGTGAAGCTAAGGATGTCTGAGTATGAATCCTCATTATGGTACATCCTTTTATATTATCAGCATTGCTGAATGTAAAACTTTTATCAGATTTTTTTTATTCAACTGACCAGCCCCCACTTTTTTAACATTTCTTCGCAGTCTGAAAGTTTCCAGATTCTATGTGTTTCCACAAGACATCCTATTATACCCACACAAATTGGACTCAAGTGACTCGGTTATGTCAAGTGGTTAAATAACAATTTCTACAGACAGACAAAATAGTCAAGGTGGGATTATTACATGGAATGTGGACAATTTTCAATGTCTAATGAAAAATGTTGATCCTACTACTTTTCTGCCCCTATTACCGACTTATGTTTAAGGTTTGATACTGGAGTTTGTCAGAGTTCAAAAAAATGATATTCAATAATTCTATGTTTGGATCTCTTAACTCATTTTTCGTAACTGCTGCCACATGTTTAATATCACATGTAATCTGTTCCATAGATCTGCACCGTAAAGGGAACTACACTTTGAAACTGACAAATGCTATGTTTAATCCCAAAGAAAATATTGTTGTAAATTATTAAATACAGGGTCACAGTAAAAGAAGCAGAGATGATTGTACTTGTAAATTACAACAAGACTTTCCAAAAACCCAGTTTACTGTGTAAGAGTAAGCAGTTTTCATAACAGTGGGTGTGGTGCTTGATTCAAATCAAATTGTGAAATAATTGAAATCTGAAAAGAAAAAGTGCTTCATGTTTCCCTCATTTGTAGTGATCTCATCTCTGTGCAGTAGGTCATATGGTAGATTAAAAAACCAGGCACAAAATTAACTTTTCAAGCTGTTGATGTGGTAAAATTAAAGACGTTGCTACTTGATACAAAAACACCAAACCTAAGAAAACTTAATAGCTGTTTGATCACTTGTTAATTTTGCAATATTTAAGCAAAGGCTGACTGTTGATGTATTTACCACACCCTGTTGAATTTTGTATTGGAGATTTTTTTTTATAAATTTTAGCCAAAAATGATCCATTTCTGATAACCTAAGAAAGCAGTTTACCTTGAATCCAGTTATACTGTATATCCATTACAAAGGTATGATCAGAGCAGGTTATTCAGTTTCGATTTTTTTTAAATAAGGCTCTTCAATGAAGAATGCTCAGGGTACTTACATTGATTTACAAATGCAAAATAACAGAAAAATATCAAACCACGCAGCATTTACATGAGCGGGGAACCAAAAATTCCTGGAATTGTTAAAAAAAACCTTTATTATATACCTTCCAGCAATTCCTATTTAGTCACCTTTGATTACTCTCTTTGAGATTCAATGCACTTGTTTCATCACATCTCCCATTCCTGGAAACATTTCCTGTACTCATCTTTTGATTATGTGCCTACAGCCTCCTGCATTTTTTTCCTGGATTTCTAACACAGGAGAAAATCTTCTTCCCTTCAGTTTCAGTTTTAATTGATCTAATGAATAACTGGGGTAAAAAAAAAATGGGGTAAACACAATACACAAAACCGAACACAAATAGTCATAGGCAAAGCATGTGTACAGAGAGAAGTTTTGCAAAGTAAAGATAACGGAGAGTACTTAGTGTCCTGGAGGAATGAAGACGTGGAACTAATCACTGGTGTTGAGATGGAGTGCTGAGTTATTTTTGACTTCCAATTCAGTAGCCCAAGTGGCGAGGGTGAGACAGTTGGTTTTATGGTCTCTTTTAAATTCTCAGAAGAATGTCCGGCTGGACTTTTAAAAGTATTTACATTCGCTTTCTGTGTGAGGTTGCACTTTAGTGAATCGGGTCTATTATGTGCATGAATTGATCATCTTTGGACATTTCAAGGCACCTAATTTAATTAAGATCCATTTTTTTACACTATAAAGAACAGTGTTTGGTGTGTCTGTGTCTGTTTGTCTCTCACTTGGCCCTCGGTCATGAATTACAAGATGCCCAGAGTTGGAAACATGCTGCAGCTTAGAGCAAGGGGCATCATATTTTTTTTGTCTATAACTTTATAATTTTAGGGTAAACTTAATTGCTGTTGGTGGCAGGCTTGGCACTCCAGCCACTGTAAAAAAAAAAAAAACACACAGGTGTCACCCGCTGCACTCAGGTCCCAATCCAGGTGGTTCGGCGTGTGGTGGGTACAGCAACACACTTTCAGTGCATGCTCTCAACCTCTTTAATTGCTGTAAGTCATTTTAACTAACAGCCGCACTCCAAAGTGTTAGCTGCTCAGCTCTCCCTTTCAAAAGTCTTATGAGCATGTAACTATTCCCTTGAACTTGGTGTAGTGTGAGAATTGAATAATGAATGGCATGGACTAGCAAATATATACAGTATATACCTCTACCAATTTATCTGAAGCATTTACAGTCTGATCCATATACTATTCGTAATACATTTGGGGCTACAGATTTGAATGGTTTAAAAATTGGCTATGGACTACTTTTTGTAAGAACTATTTGTAAGAAGCAAGCTGTCCCTAACTATAAAGAATAAGAATTATATTTGATTTCAGTTTCAGAAAATTGAAATGTTGTGCCAAGTGACCCAAGGATTGTTTTTTGGAAGTAATACTCGTCTGTGCAGACATATTAAATTGAAGAATCCATAGGAGAGTATTAAAATCTGTACCCGGAGTGCTGCAAGACTGTTACTACTTCTGCACATCAACGTGCATAAAGCAGTTCATCTTCAAAGTGTGAAGAGGTTTAGGTCCAAAATTCTGCCTCTCTGATACACCTGCATGTCTTTGCAACTTGAAGATAAATCTCTACTTAATGCTGTTTAGAAATGTCTGTGCGTGGGAATCATTGAAGGTACCCCCCCCCCCCCCCCCCAACCAACCAACCAACAACAAGACAGCTGTAGGAGAAAAGAGAGACGCGCCTGCTTTGTGGAGTGTGATTTCTGTAATTAATTAGGATTCATTTAATTTGTCTCTTTTTATACAGGATTCAACTGGTAACATCTCCTCTTTCTCCAAGGCCAAGTCATTAGCATAACAACAGCATCAAGATGGGCTATGAGGGAGGGATGGGGGAGGATGTTGGCTGAGAGACATTAGTAGTCATTGCAGCTGGGACGGTTTTGTCTTCTGTGGTGTAACGCAGCTTGTGGCTGCAGCAGCAGCATGGAAGATTGATGAGAGAAGTCCTGCCTGCATTGCCAAGTCTCTCATACATACACTACCGTGCGCTCATTGGGGGCTTTGCTGTAAAGTCTGTACATCCTGTGGCTCCCTCCACCAGATCCCAATCAATAGCCCATAATGTACAGCATATTGCCACTTTAAAGAAGCACCAATAAACACTGGAAAAATGATGGGATTCAGACAGCACATTCATAGTTTTCAGTATTCTATCTCCACATGTTAAATAGCAGTTCATGTGTGCCAAAGAACTGGACCCAGTGCCAGGCCATCTGAAAGTACAAGGGCACGTGCTATGCCAAATCAGATTTACCAGTTAATCTAACCTGGAGCCCTTTGGCTGGAATATCTGAGCGAGCCATGCAGAAACAGGGAGATGAAGTGGCCACACTATGAGACAGCTTACTTTAAATGAATATCAATAAAGCAATATTGGCAGCATTCATTTGCCATAGCACCAGGTTTTAAGTATAGTCACATGCATCTTTTATTTTTTCAGCTCTTCTGCTTTACTCCCACATGCCAAACACATGCATTTGAAATGTATTGTTAATTCTATATTTGCCTGGCATGCTTTTAGCACTGCAGTAGTCTGGCATTGTCTTCAGTGTTGGTTTCTGTCTTGGGCCCGATGCTTCCAAGATAGACTGTTGCTACTTGTTATACTTTACTCCAAAAAGTAGGTTCAGAATCTGGCTGAGCAGATGCATGAAATAAAAATGAAGCACCAAAAGAAACTTTATATTTTAGAAAAATTATAAGGTTGGAACTAGGACCTAATTTTATGCACTCCAAAGAGATGCTGATGAACTATATTGTAAAGAAAGTGTGAGCGATTTGTTTCATTTAGTTGCAATATTTTATGCTGAAAGACAAGCAACTCCTGTAATAATTCGTGTAAAAGGTCAAATTTAAACAAACTCTGCTAAGTGACTGTGTATTATGTGTGAATAATATTTATTTACAAAACACTGCAAATATTAAATTACATTAATTGCATCTTGACAAAATATTTAGGCTTTTTCATGAATTGCATTTAAGCAGGGTGCCTAAAGTGAAAAATGGGATGTTTCAATATCTTTCCAGAATTTGGTTAAACTGGTGACTAAGATTTTTTATTATTTATCTTTATCAAAAAATGAATTTCTCCTATAGCTTCTAATAATGTATTTTATATAGCGTTTTGAAAATTGAGATTTGAAGGCATTTAAAAACTTTTCAGAGCTGAGAGATGCCTGTTACAAAGCTATGGTGCTTAATGCTATTGTTATATTGACTCATTGTTATATGTGTATTTATGGTTTTTTTACCTAAGAATTTTGTTTTGATGGTTGTTTTTTTTATTTTGATTTAATCTGACGTCTTATTTTCTTTAAAGTGACACCTTTTGGGGGCATCACAAGACCATGAATGTCATACTGTTGACGCACACACCTGTACACCTGCAATTATCTGATCAAATAATCATGTGGCATCAGTGGAGTGCATATTCAGGTCAAGAGCTTCAGTTAATGTTCACCTCGAACACACAGAATGGGGAAAAATGTGATCTCAGTGATTTTGACCGTGGCATGATTGGCTGGTTTGAGTATTTCTGTAACTGCTGATCTACTGGGTGTATCACACACAGCTGCCTCCAGAGTTTACTCTGAATGGTGTAATAAGAGTGATAATGGTGAGATACGCCCGGAGTTCCTCAAGGCTCTGGATGTTGTAGGACTGTCTTGGCTGACACGCCTCTGCAACATCGCATGGACATCAGGGACAGTGCCTCTGGATTGGCAGACCGGGGTGGTGGTCCCCCTCTTTAAGAAGGGGGATCGGAGGGTGTGTTCCAACTACAGAGGGATCACACTCCTCAGCCTCCCTGGAAAAGTCTATTCAGGGGTCCTGGAGAGGAGGGTCCGTCGGATAGTCGAGCCTCGGATTCAGGAGGAACAGTGTGGTTTTCGTCCTGGTCGCGGAACAGTGGACCAGCTCTATACCCTTAGCAGGGGCCTGGAGGGTGCATGGGAGTTTGCCCAACCAGTCTACATGTGTTTTGTGGACTTAGAAAAGGCATTCGACCGTGTCCCTCGGGGAATCCTGTGGGGGGTACTCCGAGAGTATGGGGTACCGGCCCCCCTGATAAGGGCTGTTCAGTCCCTGTACGATCGGTGCCAGAGCTTGGTCCGCATTGCCGGCAGTAAGTCGAACCCGTTTCCAGTGAGAGTTGGACTCCGCCAGGGCTGCCCTTTGTCACCGATTCTGTTCATAACTTTTATGGACAGAATTTCTAGGCGCAGCCAGGGTGTTGAGGGGGTCCGGTTTGGTGGGCTCAGGATTGGGTCACTGCTTTTTGCAGATGATGTTGTCCTGTTTGCTTCATCAGGCCGTGATCTTCAGCTCTCTCTGGATCGGTTCGCAGCCGAGTGTGAAGCGGCTGGGATGAGAATCAGCACCTCCAAATCCGAGACCATGGTCCTCAGCCGGAAAAGGGTGGAGTGCCCTCTCAGGGTTGGTAGCGAGATCCTGCCCCAAGTGGAGGAGTTCAAGTATCTCGGGGTCTTGTTCACGAGTGAGGGAAGAATGGAGCGTGAGATCGACAGGCGGATCGGTGCGGCATCTGCAGTAATGCGGGCATTGCATCGGTCTGTCGTGGTGAAAAAGGAGCTGAGCCGCAAGGCGAAGCTCTCAATTTACCAGTCAATCTATGTTCCTACCCTCACCTATGGTCATGAGCTATGGGTAGTGACCGAAAGAACGAGATCGCGAATACAAGCGGCTGAAATGAGTTTCCTCCGCAGGGTGTCTGGGCTTTCCCTTAAAGATAGGGTGAGAAGCTCAGTCATCCGGGAGGGGCTCAGAGTAGAGCCGCTGCTCCTCCGCATCGAGAGGAGTCAGATGAGGTGGCTCGGGCATCTGATCAGGATGCCTCCTGGACGCCTCCCTGGTGAGGTGTTCCGGGCACGTCCAACCGGGAGGAGGCCCCGGGGAAGACCCAGGACACGCTGGAGGGACTATGTCTCTCGACTGGCCTGGGAACTCCTTGGGATTCTCCCGGAAGAGCTAGAAGAAGTGGCCGGGGAGAGGGAAGTCTGGGCATCTCTGCTCAAGCTGCTGCCCCCGTGACCCGACCTCGGATAAGCGGGAGACAATGGATGGATGGATGGATGGTGTGATAAGCATCCTAAGAGTTGGAATTCTGCAGATGGAAACACTTTATTGATGGGAGAGTTCAGAGGACAATGGCCAGGCTGGTTTGGGCTGACAGAAAGGCTACAGTAGCTTAGATGACCACTCTGTACA
This sequence comes from Erpetoichthys calabaricus, assembly GCF_900747795.2. Lineage (NCBI taxonomy): Eukaryota > Metazoa > Chordata > Cladistia > Polypteriformes > Polypteridae > Erpetoichthys > Erpetoichthys calabaricus. Next base: position 37,986,850 of record NC_041407.2, read on the forward strand.
ACTGTGGTAATTAGAAAAGCATCTCAGAATACACAGCATGTGGAACTTTGTGGCGGATGGCTACAACAGCAGAAGGTCACATCGGGTTTCACTCCTGTTATCCATGAACAGAAAGCTGAGACTACTGTGGACACACGCTCACCAAAGCTGGACAGTTGAAGAATGGAAAAATATAGCCTGGTCTGATGAATCTGCATTTCTGCTGAGGCATACAGGTAGTAAGGTGAGAATTTGACACCAACCACATGAATTCATACATCGAACGTGCCTGGTGTCATCCGTCAAGGCTGGTGATGGTTTAATGGTGTGAGAAATGTTTTCTTGGTACACTTTGGGCCCATTAAAAACCAATCAGTTATCACTTGAATGCCACGGCCCATCTGAGTATTTTTACTGACCATGTGCATCCTTTCATAACCACAAGTGACCCATCTTCTAATGGTTACTTTCAGCAAACTAATGCACCATGTCACAAAGCAAAAGTCATCTCAAGCTGATTTCATGACCCTGACAATGAGTTCAGTGTTCTTCAGTGGCCTTTCCAGTCACAAGATCTGAATCCAATAGAACACCCTGGTGATGTGGTAGAACGGGAGATTTGTGGAATGAATGTACTGTACATCTGACAAACCTGCAGAAACTGCACAATGTAAACATGTCAACATTAACCAGAACCTTAAGGGAATCTTTCCAGCATCTTGTGGAATTCATACCATGAAGAACTAAGGCTGTTTTGAGAACAGAAGAAGGCCCGACCCAGTATTATTATAGGAGTCCTAAGAATTTGCTCAGTGAGTAGTCAGTGGTTACAGCATGACTTACCCACAAACAACTTTCCTTCAGTGTACTTCTACTTCAAATTGTCCCCTAGTTTTAAGTGTGTGCTTCAGGATACGACTTTGTTTGCTTCTGATGACTTTTGATTTTTGTCTCGCCCCATTGTTCTTGGTTATTGATTCCATGGTTTGATCTAACATTTTTGACCCCAATATTTGCCTTTTTGATCATACCTCTGCCTCTTTTATCATTCTCACAGTAATACTTGGACAAGTCTTGTGTTGCAACAATTATGCTTTCTAATGTAAGGATTAACTCAAGTGTGGATCATAACATAAAATAGGTTTTATACAATACTTATCATATACAGATGTGATACATTAGTCAAGATACATTTTAATTAATTTATGCAATTGTTATAAAATTTGTGGAGGTTGGTGTTGCATGTAACAAACCTGTTTTGCCCAATATTAAAGCTTTTCACTGAGGTGATGAATTATAGAGTGAGGAGACAAGTTGGATTAATAGAATATAAGTGTTACATGATTTCTCTGGGAATTATTGTGAGCAATAAAAGAGGAAATGACCAGGAGGTGAAAATGTGCACTATTGAAAGCAGAAAAAAGACTGAGTAACCAATACCAAAGGACCAGGCAAAATTCAAAAGTGGAAGATCAAAAGGAAATTCAAAAACTTGATGTTGGGGCCTTCTTGAAAAGAAACAATCACTAAGATTATTTCAGAGAATGTGTGCATATCCACTGACAGATATATAAACTGCCATATTTATATCATCAGTTCTGGAGATATCAGAAGCGAAACAGAATTGTTCACATGACACTACTCTGAGTGTTACATAAGCAATAAAAATGTGACCCAAAAGAACCTTTTTCAAAATAGGCTTAAATAAAAAAACTAAAACAAAATTAGAATTCATGATGAAAGAGTCATACACTAAGTATAATTTTATTTGCAATGGATTGATGTCTCAGCCAGGATGGATGGTGTTCCCTTTACCAGATGGGACTCTAAAATGGATGGACAGGGGGTCAGCCTTTCTGGATTGTATGCTTCCTTGGTACACTAGATGGTAGCGTCCCTGGGCCAATGTACCCAAGCACATACCCACAGGGCATGCTGCGACCTTTAATCCTATTGGGCAGCCCTATTAAGTTTTGTGCTGCAGGGAATGGCTGCCCATACTTTGAGAAGCTACTGCCAGACCCAGAAGTGCTTCCTTTGTGCATTGTTGTGGCACTGGAATACTCCTGGGTATGGTATAAAAGGGGCCTCTTCATGTCATTCATGAAGTCTGATTTGGTGGACAACACTTGCTGGAGGAGGGTTAGGAGAAAGAGGAAGGAAGAAAGGATTTGTGACTTGTGTATTGAAGGTACAATGTTTAAATTAAAAGGTTTTCTCAACCTGTGACTTGTGTTTATGCAGTAGTAGAGTTTATAGTCCTGAGACTGGGCACAACATTATAACATTAAAAATACTACAAAATTACCACTATGAAGGTCAGAAATCTTGTTGTTCAGACTATGCACATCTCAGAGCCTAATGGATGACATGTCATTAGTGACTCACTCCATATTGAGGATGGACCACAATAAACTGCTCAAAGTCACATGAATGCTTCTTTATCAGTCCATGCTTGTTAGTGAGTGGGATTCTGTGAAATCTGTGTGTAATTGAACTGTACAGTAGAACCTCTGGTCACGAATGTTTCCAAACACATACAAATAGGGTTACGATCAAAATGTTTGCCAAAATTTTGCATCTGTTCACGACCACATGCTCTAGTGGCGAACAAAAACACTGGTGGCCAGTTTCCCTATGCGCGTTTGTACACGCCAATGATTTCCCATTCTCCGTTTCCCATTTTCTTTTGTTTGCATATACAGGGTCTAACAAAGCAGCTGATATTGCAAAAGGAGTTACAATGTTAACCAAGCAGAGGCCTCAAGTGCTGGAAGAGGTGGAAAAACTGTTGCTAGTGTGGCTGAACGAGAAGCAACTTGCAGGGGACAGCGTAAGCGAGGCGATCATATGCGAGAAAGCCAGGAAGATTTATGGCAATTTGCTGAAAAAAAAATCTTTCTTCGAGTGGCGAAGGTGAGGAATTTAAAGCCAATAGAGGATGGTGTGAAAAGTTTCGCAAGAGAAGTGGCATTTCATTTTTTTCCCTGTGCTTAAAACTCATAAAAAAGTGTTTACAGTGAGCGGTTCGTAAGGGTCTAGTGCAGGGGTAGGCAACGTCGGTCCTGGTGAGCCGCAGTGGCTACAGGTTTTCATTCCAACCCAATTGCTTAATTAGAAACCAATCATTGCCAATCTCAGACCTTATTTAATTTTATGGCTTGTTAGTGTGTGCAATGTAAGGCTCTTATATCGTAGATTTTTTTCCTTTCCAAGGATATCATCCAAATGATATGAAGCCTAAAACAGATCATTTTCAGTCTGTCACATTTTTCTATTAAGTGTTTTATTAAATCAAACAGTGCATGATGAACACACACAGATGTAATTGGAAAAAAGCTAGCTGCAGAACTGCTGGCTGCTTTGTCTTTTACATCTTATTGCTAATAAGGAGCAATTAAAACACTGAATGCAGCAGTTTAAGATTGAAATAAGCAATTAAGGTTGGAGAACCTTAACAAGCGAGACCACTAAAATGAAGCATCAAAATGTCACTTAAGCAATATGTGCTTCATCAGCAATAATTGAGTTCTCGTTAAGGAACTGGGTTGGAACAAAAACCTGCACATACTGCGGCTCACCAGGACCGACATTGCCTACCCCTGGTCTAGTGCAAACTCTTACAATGTTAGTTTTCTCTGTTGTTCAAGGTTTTCTCAGTGTTATTCAATGTTTTTACATTTAGTTTACTATTACACTGTGCATTCTACGGTATACAGTAATTAACTATTTTTGTGCTTAAAAAATATATATTTACATATAGTTTGTACGGTCTGGAACGAATTAATTGTATTTACATACAATCTTTTGGGGAAATTAAGCTCAGGTCGCGACCAAATCGGGTCACATCCATAGTTTTGGAACGAATTACGGTCGTGACCAGAGGTACCACTGTATTTTAGCAGTAGCAGGCAGAGAGGCTGGCTTCAAATATTTATTTCAATTTTCTTATTTAAGCAAATTCTGAGAATACTCAGTAAAGTTTTGAAAGTCTCTGGTGTTTAATATGCCGTGACTGTTAAATGCTTCTGTGCAAACAGTGTTTCAAAGATATAATTTCAATTTATGCACACTGACCTATCTTACCTTTTCTGGAGAGACATTCACTGCAGTACAAAGTGCGAATAAATACACAATGTTGCTCTTAAATTGTTGGGGAAAAAGTTAAATATACAGTACTGTGCAAAAGTTTTAGGCAGATGTGAAAAAATGCTGTAAATAAAGAATGCTTTCAGAAATATAAATAATGATTGTCTATTGTTATCAATTTACAAAATGCAAAGTGAGCAAACAAAAGAAAAATCTAAATCAAATCAATATTTGGTGTTACTACCGTTTGCCTTCAAACCAGCATCAATACTTATAGGTACACTTGCACAAAGTCAGGGATTTTGTAGGATTATAGTCAGGTGTCTAATCAACCAATTATACCAAACACGTGCTAATGATCATCAATGTCACACGTAGGTAGAAACACGGTCATTAACTGAAACAGAAACAGCTGTGTAGGAGGCTTAAAACTGGGTGAGGAACAGCCAAACTCTGCTACCAAGGTGAGGTTGTGGAAGACACTTTCATGTCATGGCAAGATTGAGCAAAGCAACAAGACACAAGGTAGTTATACTGCATCAGCAAGGTCTCTCCCAGACAAAGATTTCAAAGCAGACTGGGGTTTCAAGATGTGCTGTTCAAGCTCTTTTGAAGAAGCACAAAGAAACGGGCAACGTTGAGGATCATAAACGCAGTGGTCAGCCAAGGAAACTTAGTGCAGCAGATGAAAGACACATCAAGCTTATTACCCTTCGAAATCGGAAGATGTCCAGCAGTGCCATCAGCTCAGAACTGGCAGAAACCAGTGGGACCCAGGTACATCCATCTACTGTCCGGAGAAGTCTGGCCAGAAGTGGTCTTCATGGAAGAGTTGCAGCCAAAAAGCCATACCTCCGACATGGAAACAAGGCCAAGCGACTCAAGTATGCACGAAAACATCGGAAGAGGGGTGCAGAAAAATGGCAGCAGGTGCTCTGGACTGATGAGTCAAAATTTGAAATATTTGGCTATAGCAGAAGGCAGTTTGTTCATTGAAGGGCTGGAGAGCGGTACAATAATGAGTGTCTGCAGGCAACAGTGAAGCATGGTGGAGGTTCCTTGAACGTTTGGGGCTGCATTTCTGCAAATGGAGTTGGACATTTGGTCAGGATTAATGGTGTTCTCAAAGCTGAGAAATACAGGCAGATACTTATCCATCATTCAATACCATCAGGGAGGCGTATGATTGGTACCAAATTTATTCTGCAGCAGGACAACGACCCCAAACATGCCGCCAAAGTCATTAAGAAACTATGTTCAGCGTAAAGAAGAACAAGAAGTCCTGGAGTGATGATATGGCCCCCACAGAGCCCTGATCTCAACATCATCGAGTGTGTCTGGGTTTACATGAAGAGACAGAAGGATGTGAGGAAGCCTACATTCACAGAAGATCTGTGGTTAGTTCTCCAAGATGTTTGGAACAACCTACCAGCCGAGTTCCTTCAAAAACTGTGTGCAAGTGTACCTAGAAGAATTGATGCTGTTTTGAAGGCAAAGGGTGGTCACACCAAATATTGATTTGATTTAGATTTCTCTTTTGTTCATTCACTGCATTTTGTTGATTGATGAAAATAAATGATTAACACTTCCATTTTTGAAAGCATTCTTTGTTTACAGCATTTTTCACACCTGCCTAAAACTTTTGCATAGTACTGTATACAGAATATAATAATGCAATACTAGATTCTATACATATAATAATGAAATGACATACTAACTCCTCCATTTATCATATCATACCTATGACACTTTTCTGCCTGTTCAGTCTTAGTTTCAATCTCCATACTTGGCCAGTTCCTCATGAGCCTTATGGATTTTTATTTTATATTTATCTTTTTTTATATTGAGTGTAGATCATATATACAGAAAAGGTTATAAAGCAATCAAGAAAACTGCAAGGTTAAAAAAAACATATTGCATAAGTTTGAGCATGTTAATAAATATTAACAATGTAGTTAATCTGCAAATGGCACTGAAAATATTTGGTGTAATTACAGTCAAAAGCAGAGGAGATACAGCAGTATTATAGATAAAGCTCCAGAAGAATTATTTTGAATGGTCTAGTCACTGATCTGTGGCGCTTATACATTCTTCCTGTGCCTGCATCTTCTATTTATCCTCAGTTTTTTTGTGGTTCGTTTAATTGGCTCAGAGTGACCAGAAGTAGGCGTAATCATGTGTGAGTGTGGCCTGGCTGGTTACTGCCTTGTGCCTGAAGTTGCCAGGCTAAACAAACAGTAATGGCTCTCTGTAACTCTAAACTGGAAAAATAGGTTCAAACAATGAATTAATGAAAAGAAACTTTGACCCATTAAGTACGAAACACAGAGCTTTTAGTTTTTTGTCTTCATCTGACATCCTGGATCTGGAGGCTGATCTTACAGAAACTGCAAAAATATGCACACCTTGCAGAACATCACCTAAAACAAAGCATTAATGCTTTAGGGACCCTACCTGTCTTGCAGTATTCACTGGTTGTCTCATAAAATCACTTATCTCTTAGCTTTTCATGTGAATCGCTGGATCATCTGGATTATTCTTAAAGAAATGTGGACTAGTGCAGTGTTGGTAGCTAAATGGTTACAATAGGAAGATAGGAAGGCATGATCATAATCTGAAATATCATGAATAGTGAGGAACGAACCCCACTGAAGTTGTTTTGCCTTAATTGTTTTCTCATTAGATGAAAATGTGAAAATGTTTGGGAACTTTGACAAACTCGTTGAAATGCATCAAAGTCAATGGGGAAGGAAAAACTGAACTAGTCCGTGTTACAATGTTGTAATGGTCTATGAAATGTCCCTAACAGATAGAGAAGCATGTGCCATATATGCTGGAACGATTATTGTAGCTAAAAAGGCAGCCACCCTGAGATAAAATTATACTTCAAGTCCACAGTACTCTGATTCCTTTATCTCTCTCTGCATCTCCTAAGCTCCTATCACTATGATTAACTAACACCCATAGAGCCTGTGATGCAAGAAATCAGCACTATATACTTGGGGGCCTGTCCCTGTCACTACCCGATCTACACTTCATATTGAGGCTCATGACATATTTAATCCTGTAGCAAAGACACAGCATACAATGAATCTATATAGAACAACAAAGAATTTTCATTATTCTCTTACTGCTGTTAGCTAATGTACGTTGCAAATGAAAATATTGCATTTCTTTAAACATATATGGGGTGGAAATCCTCCTACATTATTGATTGTTATTGATTATTCCTGTATGCGCAAAGCAGACTGGGCAGCACAGTGAAAAGGAAGATGGAGTATGCTTCCAATGTGTATGCATGAAAGTCCTCTGCATGCCAGATGCAAACTGGGAAAGTAGCACAAACCAGGTAATGACATCCCCATCCAAAATGGCTGTTACAGCTCCGTGATATCACACTGGCCTCGTACACAGGCATCATGGGGCACTGGGAAAAATAAAGATTGTCTAAGCAAGAAAATTTTCCTGAAAATGTTACTGGGGAACCCAACAAATTCACTGCAAAATTAATTCAAAAATCAACAATACATGTGAATGCTAAACTTAAAGCGAGAGTGAGGTTAAGAGCATGCACCGATACAGCGCATTGCCGCACCCACCAAACGACGGACTGCCTCAGGATCCCAAATTTGGACCCAAGTGCAGTTGTGCAATTGGTGACACCTCGGCACCACACAAGTTCGAATGGAGTGGAACAGTGTGAGCTTTTTCACAGTGGCTGCAGTACCAGTCCTGCCACCAACCCCTGAGTTTTTCCTACAAGTTGGAGGACCCGCTTGCGGGACTGGATGCAGGTAAACGTCATACCCAGGATGGAGCAATTGCAGGTTAATGGCATTGCTCAAGGGCCGAATGGAGCAGAGTCACTTCTGGCGTTTACAGGATTCGAACCAGCAACCTTTCAATTGCAGGTGCAGATCCCTAGCCTTAAAGGTGATTAGAAAAAAGAAGTTATGAACATGCCGATTTAATCAGTTATATTACTCTTGAAAAATGGGTGACAAACAGATAGCTTTGCCACCTTGCAGTATTTAGACCCAAAACCCCATTTGGTTCCAAACTAAGGTACCTTCTTTGTGTATGGGAATCAGAGATGAATGGAATGCTAAGCTATTTCAGAGTGCATTTCTGCACCCCCCACCCCCACTCAGCCAATTAAATGCATTCATTAATCTATTAACCTAACACACACACACACATCTTCAAGTCCTATGAAAACTCATGCAAACACGCAAACTTCACAAAACCCCAGAGTTGTGAGACAGCAGTGCTAACCCTGTGCCACCATGCCAGCTGCTACACATGTTAGTTATTAATAATACCAAATCTTGTATTTACATAAACTCATTTGCCCTCATGAAAATATAGCAATCCAACTTCATTTTTCATTGCCAGCCTAACAAATTAGACTTAATTAAGGTACAAAGGAGTGGTGAGTACTGCCTGAACTCCAGGGGTCTTCTGCTTTGCTCTGATTTCCATTGGGAGCATTCACATCAATAGAGTCCTAATTGAACATCAATAAGTCACCTTTCCCAAGGCACCAGTGCCCCCTGTTCAGATAGGCAGGGAAAATAAAGAGGCTGTCCTGTGATCAGAATGAAAATGGCTTAAGGGAACATCTAGTAATTGCCGTGTGAATTCTGCCCTAATGTATATAGCAGTAGCACAGTGTGGACTTTAGCAAACATGCATAAGCACCCCCAGCAATGACTACAATAAATCAATTATGAAGGAAGACATCTTAGACTCTTAGCCAAAAACAGAATCATTTCATGCTTTTAGCAGAATTGCCAAACTCTGTCTCAGAATGAAATCAAGGACTGGTCCAAATCAAGGGAAGAGTGAGAGATGAGGGTATACAATAAGAGACGCTTCTCTGTGTATCTTTTAATGGCATCTAATCAGAATGCCAAATGTTTGCCTCTAAATAATGGAACAATACCCCTTAAAACAATACCTTCAAAACACACAAAGTTGCTCTGTCATTGCCTGTACAACCACTTGGCTTGGGCGAAGGAATGTGCAGTAGTGAATTAAAACAAAATTCTCATGGTGAAGATGGAGGTCTTATAATAAAGCCATTTTTGCACTTTTCCACACAGCTTGAGTGCCATCATTAATAATGAAATAAAGACCTCTTTCTTGGGACGACGTCATTTTCTGCCCACCCCGCACACAAAAAAAAAAAAAAATACTGGAACATAATGCAAAGCTGAATACGCTGCAGCTGGGAAAAGCCAGCAATGGTGACAATGAGGACAAGCGGCATCTATCAAAAAAGAAATCTTTGTGTCCCACAGGTGTTCACTGGATCCACTCCCGTCGCATCCTGTGGGCATTATGCAAGCTAATTCATTATGCATGCACCACACAATTAAAATTATTAGCTTCCTGTGTAAAGACGAGAGAGGTCCCTCGAAGACAAGTCCAAGGTCAGAGTGAAAACTGACATTTGATTTTATCAGTCTTGTTGTGGCAACAAATAGACAAGAAATAGCCTTGGATCAGCAACAAAAATGAAGCGACAAAAGGGACCTCATAATAATTTAAAGTCTTGGGTGTGAAAGACAGCTAAATTTACACTGACAGGAAAACAAAAAACTAAAGGTTTCTTTTAAAGGAAAAATCACAAAACAATGAATTGCTACATCAACATAGGCAAACAGGATTTTGTTTACATGCTGAGATGAATGTATACACAGAAAACCCTGCAGTTTTATACCACAAGTTACATGCATATTCTGATACAGGTATTGTCAATGATGTAATGTTACAGATATCACCAGTTTCGAAGTACTTGGATGTACTTTATACTGTATGTGACACTGTTGGCACCATCTGGAGGAGTGTACCATATGATCTGAATCTGAAACAGGATCATTGGATGGAACTCATAGTAATACAGAAGCTTTTATCTAAATCTATAAGCAACGTGCTTGTACAAATTCATATTATTCGATACAAATTGCAAAGGAACAAGATTAGTTCCTTGCACCTGGTACTTCTGAAAAAGAGCAGCTTTTATTTCCTGTTGACTAGACTAGACTATTGCTAAAGGTGATAATGGTTGGAGGAAAATTCAATTTCTCCATTGTGAGAACATTAAAGAGACTACAGAAACACTTCTGTTCATTTTTAAAGATTGCCAGGTCATGACTTGCAGTATGAGCCGATGACACATTAAAGTAGGAATTTATTACATAAGAACATAAGACATTTGATAAACAAGTAGAGACGGTTCAGTCCATAGAGCTTGTTTATTTACCTAATAAAGTATCTATCTATCTATCTATCTATCTATCTATCTATCTATCTATCTATCTATCTATCTATCTATCTATCTATCTATCTATCTATCTATCTATCTATCTATCTATCTATCTATCTATCTATCTATCTATCTATCTATCTATCTATCTATCTATCTATCTATCTATCTATCTATTGTCACACACGTGTGTTTAGGAGACAGCTAAAGGGCTTAAATACAGGTTGTTCCTTGCCAGACCGGGGGGGAGGGGTTTGGGGGGGGAGTGCACTAATTTTCCCTCTCGATCTTTTGCAGACTATTCTAGGGAAATCCCACCCGGCTCTGGGGCAGCCACTGACGTCACTTCTGGTTCCGGTCGGGATGACATCACTTCCGCTACTGGCCTTTAAAGCTGCCATCTTGCTACCTGGAGATCAGTTCTGTTTTGGACTCGGTTGAATGAACATGTCTCTGTTTTTCGATACTTTTTGCAGCCGTAATCGATTAAATGGGTGGCTGCCCCAAACCTTCTCGATGTCTTTTGGTCGTTTTTCTGACACTATCTATCTATCTATCTATCTATCTATCTATCTATCTATCTATCTATCTATCTATCTATCTATCTATCTATCTATCTATCTATCTATCTATCTATCTATCTATCTATCTATCTATCTATCTATCTATCTATCTATCTATCTATCTATCTATCTATCTATCTAATAGCTAAACTGATAGCTCCCAGTCTTGACACCAGACCATCCTCCAAAGGTCTTCACCTCACTGTGCGTGCAGATGCACGTACACCTGCCTGCTGCCATTCCTGAGCAAGCTCTGTACTGGTGGTGCCCCGATCCTGAACCATGAATAAAGAATAGTACCAAAACATCCTATGGCAGCAGCTTCTCCCAACCATCCAAGAACAGTTTGGTGATGAACAATGCCTTTTCCAGCATGATGGCGCACAGTGCTGTAAGGCAAAAGTGATAACTAAGTGGCTCATGGAACAAAACATCTGAAATATTGGGTCCATGGCCAGGAAACTCCCCAGACCTTAATCCCATTGGGAACTTATGGTCAGTCCTCAAGAGGTGGGTGGACAAACACATACAGTACCAACAAATTCTGACAAACTCCGAGCATTGAGTATGCAAGAATGGGCTGCCATCAGTCTGGATTTGGCCCAGAAATTGATTGACAGCATGCCAGGGTAAATTTCAGAGGTCTTGAAAAAGAAAGGAAAAACACTGCAAATATTGACTCTTTGCTTAAACTTATTGTAATTGTTAATAAGCCTTTGAAACTTATGAAATGCTTGCAATTATACTTCAGTATACCACAGAAACATCTGACAAAAAGTACAAAAACACAGAAGCAGCAAACTTTGTGAAAACCAATACTTGTGTCATTCTCAAAACTTTTGGCCAAGACAGTACAAATAGGGCAAGAAATAGCGAGTATTTTAAATTACTCTAATACTTGTCTTCAACTGCTACTGTGGCTAGTATGAGTGTAAATTACTACATGTGTCATGAAATGTTTTTTGTTGCTCATTTCTTTAAGAATGTATTTATTTATTTCAGTCCCCCACATGCAACATGACATGTGGCTTGAAATGAAAACTCATTTTCCCCAGTCAAAGTTTAGAGGGTGGGATCTAGTGAGTACTGTGATTTGATTGGTGAATTGTCAGTCGAGCGGGTGAAGATCTTTGGCCATCACGTGCTACATGTATAGGCAGACACCACATTTCACATGCAGACTCCTTAAAGGATGATGAATTCAGGGCTGCTTGAACTAAAGTATCTGCTTCATGCACTAATTCTGGCCAAAATTCTTTTGCACTCGTATCTGCCACGGACACACACAGTCACAAGTCTGAGGATGCATTGTGCTTGCCTGGGAAATCCTGTAGCTAATAGGCATGTGCAAAGTTACAACTACGAGTATCTTCTCTACTCAGGATTCACCAGTCAAAAAATAGTACTCACTAGCATTCACCCACTCATCATTTACTGGTGAAAATAGCAGTTCTTTCTTCAAGCTGGTATTTTGTAATGTGTGCGGTGCCACTAAAATACAGTGAATAAATGAAGGGATAATTAAATAAATACATAAAGAACTTAAGAAGTAAAAACATATTTCATGACACATTAAATTATTTAAGCATCACTGTTTTTATTTATTTATTTATCTACCCATCTATATTGTCATCTATATTACATCTTTAACAGAAAAAGACTTGTATGATTTGTATTAATTTTTTGTGGTTATTTTTGTATTTATTAGATTACTCCCTTTATAGCTAATCACAATAGTACACTGTTGGACTTTGGCCATTTTTAGTTCTTGGCTACGGTGGCACATCAAGGTGCACCCATCACTCTCCATAAATATATTTATATCCTTCCTTTTTTTATCTCATTTATCCACTTTAGCGTCACAGCCCTGAGAACTATCCTGGCAACATTGGGTTCAAAATGGGAACCAGTTGTAAACCAGTTGGTGGTGTATCACACACCCACAACTCCCTCAATTGGCTAAGTTAGAATCACAGAAGAATCTATAAGCACGTTTTTGAGATGTGAGAGTAAAACTAAATTTCCTCGACACAAAAAATTCCTGGGATAGGATTTGAATCCAAACTTTGGTGGGCTATTAAGTGTGTTGCTGTTCCACCAAGCACCCTGCATAGTTAAAACTACCATGCATAAGAATATACAGGTACTGAATGATGTCCTGTGGCACAAATAGCCAAGGCCTGTGCTTGTGATCCTTCTACAACTCAGTGGTCCATGGTCAAGGTGGAGTGGACCAAAGCAGACATTTTCTTTTGGGGACATGTTTAGCAATAAGGATGGCTAGGGACTTTATGCATGCATCTGTGTGTATGTGATCCAATCATTGCCTTATTCGTAAAGTGTCTTTATCAAACTATCTTAGATGACAGATCTCTTTGATATATCTTTGTATAAACAAAATGGTCAATCAAGAAACTGCAGCTATTGTATCATCAGAGACATGATGCCTTGCACTCATATATTGCCTGTTCTAGTGGTGTGGCATTTGAAATTTTTGGCCATGGTGCACTATTATTTGCATTATTTTTAAATTCAAATCCAGAACAAATTCACAAACAGAGATCATTAAGACTCATTGTTGAAGATGACTTAAAGACAGTTCATAGCACTCCACACTGCTTGGGTCAGACATCCAGATGTAGTTAGTAACAGTGATCTCTCAAAAACCGACGCTAGCAGCTCATGGTTTGGGGTATTACCTGGTAATTCATACAAATGGTGAAACCATGATAGACCTTAAACATGGTAGAAGCTTCTTAAATATGTGTGCCTTAATTCAGCTTTCATCATTAGCAGCATTGGCCTAAGTGTGCCACAATACAATGGACTGACAACCTGGTCATTGGTTCCTCTGGAATATAAAACAGTTTCAAAGAATTTTCTGTGGCCAGCAAAGCTTCCTTTGATTCTCATTCTTCAACAGAAATATTCTTAGCTAGAAATTTTCTTCAGAAATGTCTGGAAACTGAATGCCATTCCAGAACAGTCATTCTTTTTTTCATTAATAATTTAATGTTTGGATGTACTATATTAAATATTCTCAGGTTACATTTCTTTGACACATTAGCTATTGTGACTGCCTGATTTATTGTCTGACTTTGACACATTAGCTTTTGTGACTAATTTATAGTCTCTTCTGCCCACACAACATTTCTGCTGGTATACATATGAGAAAAATGTAGCAGATTCCCCTGGTGTTTGATGGCTGGTAAAGCTCTCCTTCCCATTAATTCCCCTTTGTTTTCCACTACAACTCTCTTTTTGATCAGTAGTTTTGTCCAAATGAATCCTGCATTTTAAAAGTTTACCTGACTAAATGATACTTGGGTTAGTCAGCTCTTCTACTCCTCAGAAATTACCTTCTAATAAAGCAATGAACATTTCTTCAAAATAATTTTCCAAAAAATTGTACATGCCATATAGTCTAAAAATTGGTAAATAAATACTAATTAACTATTAAAGTTTTCAGAAAGATGTTAAGCTTTGCAGCATGCCAGGTCAGGTCAGCTTCTGTTCACTAAGAGAATATCAAAGAATGCCCGAAGTTTTGAAAATGATTTTACACACTGAAGGATGCTTTGGAGCCTTAACCATATGTGGGATCACACTGAAAGAAATAAACCTAAAGAATAAATATATTCAAGTATTAAACATGCATGACACCCTAGTTTGCTCCTGGGGCCGGCCACATTAGCGACAAGTTTACAAAAGGTAAAATTTGGGCCGCCAACAAGGTCGTCCCATTTATTGTGCACTAATTCAAAACAAAAGAAACTCTCTTTGGCATATTTCGGGAGAAAACAAAACAGAAGGTATTGGCTTGCTAGCCACAAGTTAGGTCAGTCTAGTTGGGCGCTCTGTCCAGTGGGTAGATCTTGCCAAAATGACACCTCCTTCTGGGAAGCCAGGGCTTTTATGGAGGGTAAACTGGAAAAAGCAGATTCAGTTGCCCTCACTGGCTGATTTCTTGGCACTATGGAGAAAGAAGGAGATGACAGTGTTAGGGATAATGCCCCTCTAAAACCAGGCGGTGTCTTACATACCTTGACAGAGCCTTCTGACACACATGCATTACAGTTCCCTATAAAACAACTAACAAATACACCCACCTCCACATTCTGCTGTCTCTAAATTAGCTGGATTACAAATATGAGAGATGTTGCTGATGACACCAAGACAAAGTGTTCTCCATAAACATGAATGGAGGAAAGTACTGATCGGAGTAAGATTTAAAAATGGACTAAGCAACACCTGTCTATTCAATTATTCATTTCACAATAGAGAAATAAATTAGTTCAGCTAAACAGTTCGCTTGTAACTTTGGATGATTACATTTGCATACAGTGATTCCCTAATTAAGGATAAAAATGTGCATTTTCATGCCATAGTTATGTCCACTGATCAGCGATTGGCCGATGCCTTTATCCAAAGCAGCTTTCGGCACAAGTGGTTACATTTCTTTTCTTTTTCCAGCTGGAGCACAGGAGGGTGAAGTGACTTGCTCAGGCTCATACAGTGTCAGTGGGGACAGTTGAACCCACAACCTCAGCGATTGAAGTCCATGGCCTTAACCACTGCCTGCCTGAAACACTGTAATCTGCAGATAATGGTGCTGTGAGTTTGCTTTAGTGTAAGGTTAATGATGAGTAAATGTTTATTTACTCTTGGGCATAATATCACAGGGTAATTCATTCATATCTAGATAACTTTTTATTTTCCTGGCTTGCATGTTAAACTTTCACTGTTGGGAAGATCATTTAACTCACTTGCTACAACTTAAAGCACTGGGAGAAGTGAGGCGCTGATGCACTGTTTCTGCTTGTGTCTAGGACGTAGGGAAGACTTCATAAAGCAGAAACAGCTTGCTGATACAGAGGTTTCCATGCGTATCTCACCAGACTTGCTGGTGAAGGACTGCAATATAGTGTGTGCACAAGCAGCCATTGACAGTGACTTCCTACCTGCTGGTGCTTCATTAACTTTTATTGGGTATCTGTTTGCCATCAGCAGAAACTATCGGAGGTGAAAAAAAGGAAACTATACAAAATATACAAGTTGATGTAACAGAAGTCAAGGTAAAACTGAAACAGTACACTAATTTGTTGAGAAGTCAGAGAGATTTTTTCTTCATTTTTAGATAGACAAGTTTGCAAATTTCCCAATGATTTTCAATAGAAGATTTTTGACATTTTAAAACTATGTACAGTGCAATCTGTTCAAGATATCTCAACAAAGATTAAACCATTTCCTGGAAAAATAAGTGTGCCACATTTCAACAAAATTTGTCCATGGGGGTCAGCCTGTTTCATGCAGAAAGACAGACAGACAGATGTGGATGTCACAATGGGTGTTTCGTACATTACATGTGAATGCACATAAAAATTGCTACAACTAATTAAAACTCAATGCAAGTAACATGAATGAACATCAGCAACTCTAAAAAGTGTATGTTATGTTAAAATTGTAAATCCTAAATACTGATTTAAATTTAGGGAGTGATGAGGGTTGTCTAATATTACTAGATAGGTCATTTCAGGGTTTGGGTTCTCTGTAGCTAAAGCCTCTGACTCCTACTCTAGCTCCTACTTATTCTCCAAATTTCAAGAATAACTCTCTGCATGAAATGATTACCAGTGTAATGAACAGTGAGGTATGTTACCGATGCATTAGATCTCATTTTAAAAACTCTTGATTTTATAATCTGTAGTGTGGTTACTGCAATATTTCCTGATATTTTATAACGTTTTCATTCTTTTATATTTATAAAGGTTGTATTTCTTACTTTGACTAGTAGTAAATGAGTTATACATCTGGTGAAATATCAGAAACTGTGCATTCTAACATTTTCACACTTTTGCTTGTATAATGCACAATAAGGCTAGTATGCATTAATAGAAAGCAACCAATTTTAGGATATCAGAAGTACTTTTGCCCTCACTTTCGTACTCGTATAATATACTGAAACAGCTTTTCATCAGGAAACTGTGCATAACTTTATTAGAACCTCAATATCCTTTGCAGTCTCTTATATAATGTGCAGCAACTGTCCAGAGGAAGAGGTGGAAGCCAACAATTGCATGTAATTTTCTCTAAAGCATAATAAGAATTTGGACTTTACCAAGTACACTGCACATAAACAGTTCTGCCTTCTACAGAATCAGCCTTACATTCCACATATTTTGATGTATATCTCTTTGTGTGTCTTTTAATTAGAATATAAATGACTCATTGGATTGGTGTCCTGTCCAGCGTTTTCTCCTGCTTTGCATGCTATACTAGCTGGGATGGACTCAGACTTCCCTGTGGCCCTACAAAGAATTAAGCACATTTGGAAGATGGATGTGTAAATCACTTATTACCTTGACATTTGAAAATTTGCAAATTTCACGATGTGCGTAGAGAACATTATATGTGTAGGTTATTTTTGTTATTGCCTGTTGGCAGTTAAGTTAAGTGCTCTATGGTTTTGCCCTTTTTTGCACCATCATTCCTTCTTTGGGTGTGTCTCACTTGAAAAGAGCAAAAAAAACATGGCTTCTTTGCTGTATTTGATTTTCTACCATAATGTACAATGTACTGAATGCACTTCTACCTTTGAGACAAACTGTGAGTTAAGAAACAACAACATAACATTCTCAAACCAGCTTAATCGAATTTAGGGTTGCAAGGCCAAAGACTTTCCTGGCAGGACTGAACACAAGGCAGGATGCAGCCTGCAACAGCACCCCAGTCCAGTGAAAAGCCTACCAACTCATTCAAATTGGGGCCAGTTTGGAGTCAACGATATGTTGGGACTGAGGGCCATACTGCCCAGAGCATCACAACCTTCCAGAGGTCAGTTTTTTGTTGAAACAGGCGTTCAACGTCTGTCTGTAGAACTGACCATGAAGTGGTTTCAACACAAGAATGCTGATTTTTTTGGTCAATTGTTGAAGTTTTCAGCATTCTCTTGATGGCCTTGAGACTCAAGAAGTATTGGGCTTAAAGTATCAACACCATTATTATTATTTTTTCTGATGTCTCATATCTCCAGGAGAACATAACATCAGATCAGTTGCTACTTGTGTGGAGCTGACTTATACTCCCTGTAGCTGCTAGTGGGTATGACAGTTTCTTTTGGCAATTTTAAACTTTGCCAGTTGAAGTAAGTGTGGGTTGAATACACCCTGTGCTGGATCAGAGGCTGTTGTTCACCTGATTTTCCCTGGGTAAGTTATCACTGCTTACAACCTTAAACTGGACTAACTGGGTTTTAAAAGTGAAAATGGACTGATAAAAATAAGAAGAAAAAGAACATTTAAGAACTACCTGTATCATCATAGTGGATCAGCTGGAATAAAAAATATGAACAAGTTGGCTCAGAAGTTTGTTTTGGGTGTCTAAGTAAAAAAAAAACTGGTTGCTGAATGAGTAAGTTGTACCAGATATTTTTCAGAATTTAACAAAAGAGTTTTGAGAAAAATAATCTATTATGTAATAATTTAACAAGTCTATCCTTGCATCATTGAGTGCAAGGCAGAAATCACATTGGAGTGGACAACAGTCATTTATTGGGAATACTCAAATGCCCAACCACACTCAGTCATATTGAGACCAGTTTAGAGTTCCCAATCCATGTACCACACAAGTCTTTGGGAATGATGGAAGAAAAATCCACACTGTAATAGAGGGCATGTGCAAATTTCCCAGGCACAGGATTTGACCCCAAGATGCCGAATGCAATGAGGTAGCAACACTACCATTGTACCACCTGTAAGTGCCATAGAGGACAGACGGGCATCTCGGCCAGGATCGAGACTGATTTCTTGCCCGGCCAGGTGGTCATAATGGTGTAATATTCGTCCTGGCTGGAATCAAGAAGTAACGGACAGTCATGGTTGAAGGTGGATACTGCATGCAGTTCCTACCCCCTCATGAAAGGTGGCAGTGTTCCTCTAGTCTGATCCCTATTAGGACACCTGCAGGGTTGCTTGGGAATTGGAGGGCAGCAGTGTAGCCCTGTCAGGGTCCTTGAGTTCCAACAGAGGGCATTATCGTGGTAGGACACCACCCGGCTTCCATGTAACCCAGAAGTTCTCCCAATATGCAGTGCAGTGACACCAGAAGCATTACTCACATCGGGGAGTCAGAGTTGGTAGTCTGGAGTTATTTTGGGTAATATTGTGTCTGAGGTTTGTGGCTCGGTTGCTGCTCTCTTTATGGCTACACATGAAACAAAAAACACATTACATATTCTAATGCTCAATCTGGAAATTTCAGACTCAAAAAGCTGTTTAATCCCTTCGTTTACTAGCTAAATAGGAATCAATGCTCCAGTATTCATCGGTGGTCTTCACACAACTCATAATGAGAAAATAATGCATCCTAGGAAAACACAGCAGCAGTACAACTACATCCATTAAACAATGAAACCCCTTTTTTCATGTTTATATTATATAAGAAGGTAGACTGATCAAATACATGGGAAAGGTGCTATATAAATGAAATGTATTATTATTATTATTATTATTAGTATTATGGCACAAATTATCAGTAAAGGAAACCTTAGACTGGAGTCAAAAAGGGTTAGTCCTTTTAATCTTGTGATTAACACAGCTTTCTACCAATTGTTATTAATTGGTCAATGATGAATTAATAATTCATTTCTAACTATAATGCTACTGCATCAAAGAAAATTCTTAGACAGCAGGAAAAAAAAATAACAATGAACAGCGTAGATAAATGGAAAAGGGCAAGACTGATGTGAATAATAATAATAATAATAAATTTTATTTATATTGCACTTTATATTTTAGCAATCCCAAGCACAATGAGTTTCTTTTGGCAATAAAGTACTTTATCCCTCTGCTTTCTGTCTTTTACTATTATAGAAATGTTAAAGTTAAAGCCATTTTTTCAAAGACTGCAGCACGAAAAGCAGAGGTGATTTTCAGAGAGCAGAAGTTAACAGCATTGCCCCCTACAAGCGCCACAAGCTTTGTCCTAAAATATGTGCAAATTAACACAATTAAGCAATTTTCTTTCATTAGCTGACTCCTCATTATCCCCCTCGAGCAGTTCTTCAAACCTATAATTTCAGAGCAGCCCCCGTGACGTGCTCACAGGCGGGATTCCCTGCAGCTCCAGTCTAATTATCACTCGGTGACATGAGGCTGTATTCTCGGCAGGATCCTGTTTTATGACGGTGCTACAGGATCTTTAATTACTGCTCTCAATAGCTCACACCACTGCTTTCTCTCATCTTCACGGCATTGTCATTTTTATTTTCTCCCTTATAATGAAAAGCTATACATTTAATATTTTTGCAGTTTTCCATGACTTTAGTGTTGCTATATGCAAATGAAGTAATCTTCCACTAACCACAAATTGACACCAGAGTTTAAGTTCACATTGCAGTGGAGACGGATTTATGCATTTACTTCATTAACTCACGAATTTCATACTTCAAGTGGTGCTTCCACATTATGTTCAGCTGGTCAAATCATAAAGTTAAAGAAGATGGAGTAAGTGTGATGAACTAAAACTATCTTGCATCATTATAAAGTTCCAAAAGAATGCTTTATTTTGGCTGTGTAATCAGTTGTGTAATTTTTCTGTTCATTCTGTAATTGCATAATTGTGCAGTAATTACACATTCACTTGAAACTTACATGGGAAATCTAATTGTAAAATATTTTGCACTGTGTTTGAACTTTTAATGTTTCTACCAATCCAGTCATAAATATTGTGTTGTTTATTCTGGTGAATGCAGTGATTTCTCCTGAACCACTTTCTGGATTCCTTTGTTATAATCAAGTCCAGTTGTAAACTCTGGCAGTCAGTACGTAGAATGTTAAGAAAATTGTAAATGTAGGGTTGGAGCAGAAATCTGATAAATTGCTGTCAAGTTCATTTTTATACTCCAACATAATATTTTCAAAAATGCTCTAGAACAATAATAATAATCATGATAATAAATATATAGTGCTTTTCTCTCTACTCAAAACACTTTACATAAACAGAAGGGAACTGCTTGAGCCACCACCAATGTATAGTACCCACCTGGATGATGTGACCACAGCCATTCTTGCACCAGTATGGTCACCACAAATGAGCTATTATGTGGTGAAAGGGTGTGAGAGATAGCCAAATAGAGACAGAAGACGATTCATGAGGCAGTGATGAGCAATTAAGTCAGGACATCGACATAAATCCTACTCTTTTCGAAGATGCTCAGAGATCTTTAATGACCACAGAGAGTCTGGACCCTGGTTTTATGACTTATCCGAAGGACGATACCATAATTACAGCACAGCATTGCTGTCACTGAACTGGGACATTGGGAATCCACACACAGACCACAAGGTACATTTTCCTTGCTGGCCTCACCAACTTCTCTTTCAGAAACAACCCAAGCTTTTCCTAGATGGTCTCTCATCCAAGTACTGGCCAGGCCTGAACAGGCTTAGCTTCAAATGAATGATCTCTTCTGAAGCTCAGGTGGTATGGTAATCCCATTAGTGCACAAAGCTGATCTGGGTAAAATTGCAAAATACCATTTTATAAATAAGCTTAGTCGATTACAAGGCCATTAGAAACTGTTGCTTCTCCTTGCAGTATATTAAGAAATAATCTGAGACTGGAACTCTACTTTTCGAAAAGCAATAAACAAAATTTAGGAGCTTTAGTCTGTTTATGCATTAATAAGGTTGGGAGCATGAGCTAACAGCACTTTTCCACATCCACCACACAACAAACCACTTGGATTGGGACCCGAGTGCAGTGGGTGACACCTCAGCACCACACTGGATCAGTGTGAGGTTTTCATTTTGGATTGCAAATCCTGCCACTAACCACCACGTTTTCCCTGTAATTTGCAGGACCTTCATGCAGGGCTGGATGCAGATTAATTTCACACCCAGGACGAAGCAGTTGCAGGTCAGGGGTCTTACTTGAGGGGCCCAATGGAGCAGAGCCACTTCTGGCGTTTACTGGATTCGAAGTGGCAACCCTCCCATTGCCGGTGCAGATCCTTAGCCTCAGGGCCACTGCTCTGCCTACGCTAATGGGAAGAATAAATATTATTTACTATATGAATGAGTACATTTAAATAAATGTTAATGTTTAGGCTGTGTGAAAAGGCAAGATTAATCTACAGTAGACAGAAAGCTTAATTTTGTGTAGTGAAATATGATTTACAGTAGAAGTTCAATGACGATTTTACTATAAATTGTGCAAAATATACAATTTACTGTATATGGAAGATTTTCAAACAGAACTGCTAGTCTACATAGAGCTAAGGTTATTGAAGAACGATGTTACATAAAGTTTCCAGTTTTTATTTATCCATTTTTTCCTTATTTTGTGACTCATCATCCTACCCTACAATTTCCAAACCTTCTTGTTAAGTGACAGCAAGACACAGTAAAACACAACCAGAATGACATCAAAATAAAATAAAAAAAAAACAGTTTCCATCAGGGTGATTTCTCCTGACCAGGCCCTGCTGATGAAGAAGGTTTATTTGTTTTTATTGTGGAACAAAGTACTGTCAGATGAATGCAGGCTATGATACAAATATGAATAATACCTTTTGGGAGCAAATGTATCAGAACTGTGACAATGCAAACTACAGTACTGAAAAAATAAATCTTTTGCAAGTAAAAAATATGTAATATAATTGCCATGAGTAGGAGGTGCATCGGCAATTGAAGTACAAGGCTGTTAGTTTTCATTTTAAAGAAATGTATTCCAATGCTAGGCACCTTTTTACAGTTTATATGTTTAATATATTGTATACATGAAATATTATTAAAAATACTTCACAGAATTGATGCACTACTGGATACCAATTGCAATGCTTGGTTATTAGAATTCATAATTACAATAAAAACACCATCCAATTGCATTGTTTTACTGGAGAGACTGCAACTGGTTTCTGACTTTATTTATTTAAATTCAAGAAAATAATCTCTCTGCATCACAATTGTCTTCTGACGGAATTGTTTGGAGATGGCCAGTAGGCGACGTTGTCACCATAGGGACACATTGTTAGTTGTGCACGTCCACATCATTGGGTGTTTCGAACTTTTATCACAAGATACCCAAACAGGCTGATCAGATATGGATGAATGTCTCGTGGTCAGCTGGTCACCTTGACAGTCCAAGTTGCATCTTTCCTTTTCAGCCACAGCTAATGGATGATCCTTTCAGTGGTGTTGGCCAGCAGTTTGATTGCTTTCCTGTGGGCATGCCCTCAGACACCTATTTCCCTGAGCAACTTTGCTGTCAGCTTTGTTAACCCACTTCAAATGGGTGTACTTTCACCTTCCAATCTCTGTCCTGTGCTGTCCTGCTAGGTTGGAGTACCACAACTTGTTACATTCATAAGCTACATCGACCACATCTTCCCACTAGACTGTTAGCTCAATGACATAGGCACGTTTGCTGGAGTTAGACTAGAAAACCAGGTCTGGTCGCAGGGTGGTTGCTGCAATCTCTGATGGGATAATAAGTCTCTGGCCTTGGTCCATTCACATTTCCCAATCACTGGCTGCATTCAGTGGTCTTGACTTGTGAGGTGAGGGGTTTGTCTTCAGTTTTTCCACTTCACAAATAAAGGATACTTGCTTACACTCAAGTTCGGCTGCCAAGCACTTTAACACTTGATTGTGCTGCCAGGTGTTTCCACCTTGTGTTAGGCTGGTCTTGCATTCGACCAAGATGTGCTTAAGGGTTGCTGGAGCTGTACACAGAGGACAAGCTGGATTCTCTCTGAGCCAGAGATTTAAGTTTATGGAAGAGGGCAGGACGTCATACTGTATGTGGCATTGATGATTAAACATGGCCTATTTGACTCCACAGCTTGTTCCATGTGGGTTTCTTCTTCTTAACACTCTCCCACATCATCTGGAAGCCTTGTCTCACTTGACTTATGGCTTTGGACCACCTGGCTGCTTCTTCCTGTTGGTGAACTTCCTCTATTACAATGGTCCAATGTTCATTTAGTGTTGTCTTCTGCCAGGTAGAAGTTTTTGTTCCCAGGCCAGAACCTGTTCTGCTGTGTTGGATGTGGCCTACTAAATCTCAGGGCAGATTTAGCATCCAGCACAGCTGTGGTTGGAGCCCACTTCTTTGCTATTGCCAGGGTAGGAGCAACTCCTCTCACCACCAATCCTAAGATTCTGTGAGAGACGTGTCCAGCCTTGCCTTGGCACATTTGAATTCTTCCACTAGGATAGCAATTGGCAATGAAAAGGTTCCAATCTCATAGATTCCAGTGCTGCTGAGGCACCTTGGTAGTCCAAGCCGTTTCCTCACTGGTGAGTTCACCAGTCTCTCTAGTCACTTGGCATGCAATAGTGTTACCGCAAACATAAATTAATATTGCCTGTCCATTATTCTTAAAAATTAGTGCTTATTGCTAAAATTTGCCAAATTGTTTATTGTAGAAAATATACTGTGTTCACCAGTGACCTTGTTTGCCTGGAAATTTACTCTAATGCCAGTTTAGGTCAACATTTTTTTTCCAAGCATCTCATGATGCTTTGCAAGCCCAGTGTGACATCACATGGACAGAACTTTCACGCATACATACCGTAAGCATATTCTGTCTTACGTTTTATATCTCTGTATAATTCTCTTTGCAAATGTGCGATGTCACTACCTGATTGATAGTCCATAATGACTAATGTAATGATAATATTACAAGTACTGTGTGGCGGGAGGCCAGAATCCTTATCCAGCCAGGATGCCCAGAGTGTGGAAGAACCGGGGAAGACAGTATTTTCAGGACAGTTTTCCCCCGGGCTGACAGAGGGCAGCCCCCTTGGTTTCCAGCAGGGCCATGGGTCCTGAGCATGGGAGCTCAACCGTGTTGGAACCCGTGGCCACCACCAGGGGGCATATGGACATTTCCAGGGCCTTCTTTGGCCATACTTCTGCCACACCAGGAAGTGTGGCCGGAAGAAGCATGTTGGACTCCTGGAGTCCTTCCTGGTTCCCTATAAAAAGGGGCCAGTCCCCACCATTGGATGGCCAGAGTCGGGAGGAAGACGACAAAGCCTGAGGAGAAGTGGAGGGAGAAGGACTGGCAGCAAGAAGGGACTGTGTATCAGTGTGTTGGTGCTGGTGATTGTGCACATTAAACTGTAAATAAACTGGGTGTTGAGTTTGAACCTGTGTCCTGCCTGTGTGTGTCCGGGTTAGGGTGGCTGTGTGCCACCATGGTGGCTCACAACTGCCACTGAAAATATAATGTTCACTCACTCACCACTGCACCATGTGGCTGATTTAACATGCCAGCTGAATGTATTAGCCACACAGTGCAGTGACAAATCAAAATGAACTGTAAAGGGACCTCCTCCTCCTGGATTCAGAAAACACAATAGACCCTGTGAAATAATAATAATAAATAAAGATATATTACTGTTTACAAAGCGTTTTTATTGTCTTGATGGAAGAAAATGTGCAAAGCATCTGCGCAGATAGATTGGAAACAAAAAAAATGTTCCAGCTGTATGGAGCCACAATAATGGAATGAGCCAGTCACACACTACACGGCCAATTAGTGCTCCAAAGAATGGAACTCTGTGGCCATTTGTTGCATTTTATTTGTGGTTATCATTCCATCATCATCTTTTCTTGTTTGAGACACTGTGATGCAGTGGTTAGCTCAACTGCTTCACAGCTCAGGTCACATTTTTGACCACAATAATTGATTCAGCAATAGATGGCAAACACTTCCCTAACACTCATGGACGATTAAAAGACCATTACACCATTGTAATCTGCTAAAAACTAGTTCAGTTCCTTTACATTTCTGCGATTTTGCCAAACTCATGGTGAAGTGAACTACATGGGGTTTGCTCATCACTATTAGAAAGTTTACATTCAACACTATTTCTTTGTAAAGATCACATTTTTCCTTAAACATTTAGACTCCCACATTTTAATTTATAGCACAATTCAGCTTTCTAACCAATGTTCTCATAAAAGTGTTTTTCCAGGCTCACTCTTTATTTGCCATCACCACCAACATAACCTTGGCAGTCTTCTGATCCACACTTCCCATTACAATACAGCAGCCAATGCTTCACTTCTGACTGTATCTCTATATCATGTCAACCTGGTGTGGAGAACGGTGCTATCCAGCCCCAAACACCAGACACAACTGACACACACACAGTCTCAGGTTCAAACAATGGATTTTATTCCTTCAAATACCTTTATATACAATACATTAAGTAAATGGACAATGAGTCCTTCGTTTGTCTCTCCTCTTCTCCCAACTCCTCTTCCTCTCACAAGTGTTATCCTCTGCCAACTGATTCCAATTCCTCGAGGCAAAGCCGAGCACTTCTCTTTAAACCAGAGCCTGGGAGTACTGCCAGTATCCACAGTCTGATGGAAGTAATTTCCGGGTCAGGCAGAAGTTTCTAGAAGGCAGATATGATTTCTCCCTGCAGCTCCCCCTGAAGGTAGCCATGGTATGCAACAGGACTGCACCAAGGGACCACACTTCCCAGCATGCCTGTGGGTGGAAAAGGAGGAGCAGTGACACAAGAATGCTTCCCTTCAGTGTATTGGGAAAGCATAGGTTCTGGGAAGACTAACTCCTCAGACACCTTCATCCTTCTGGGTTCACTCCCTGGCAAGGGATCAGTTCTTGACCTGGTTGGGACCCCAGCCGATCCCTGACAACACATACTGGTTATTTTAAGCTCAAGGTGCATCTCCTAGATCTCATAGATCATGACAAATACTGGTGTCACCCACCTTTAGTCTTCATTTACATAAGAGAATATGAATATGTACACTGGTTGAACTTTTTTAGAAGAGATTTCTCTCTTTACACATTATAGCTTTCGAGGAGAGTTTGACATTTTTACATGTGCATTTCTTATTGTTTATTTATTTTACTGCTATTATAGTGATGTCATCTGTTTTTTGGATAATACCCTTTGATTTATGACTAGTTTTTCTGCCTGGTTACAGCCATATTGTTTATGGTCCCAATACCTGTTGTCAGTCATGTGACACAGGAGTCACATAATGTATTGAGCCATCACTTCCTGTCTATTTAAGATGGTGACATGCACCTGTTTTTATCCTTCTTGTAGTCTTCCTGATGAACAAATTGTGTGTTATTGTGAGTTAGGATTAAAAACCCAAGGTAGTGTTAGCATTTTTCTGACTTCAGATCTGCATTGTTTTCTGTCCCTGTTTTGAACTCTGGGTTTTTGTTTATCTCCTCTAGTTTCTGACCACCTGCCTATCCCCTGACCACATATTTGTCTTTCCTAAAATGGAACCTTCCATCTCCTGGTACTTTCCACTTAATAAAAATCTTTATGCTGAGCACCTCAGCCTTCTCAGTGTTCACAACATTTTCCAGCATAAACACAAGATTTCTTACGCTTTTCTATTACTTTTTGTACTGCTCTGAAAATGATAAACAATTTTGACATTTAATCCATGTTCCTAAATCATCAATGCGATTTTATTCCAATGTTAATTTCAATTTATAGAAGTCAAATTTGTGGCATAGTCACCTCAACTGAAACAGCCTATTGAAGTTTAAAGAAAATATAAATAAGCATTTTGTATTCACATATTCTTTTGAAAACATCGCCCTCTGACAGCCAACTGACAGCTTACATGGTGTGGAAACATACCCCCGGACACAGACAGACACCAAAATGTTCAAAACACATTTCTTTATTTCCCCTGAGCACCACAATGCCTTCCTCCAACAACACTCTTCCTTTCTCTCTTTCTCTTCTTCTTTCTCCACTCCCCTCCTCACAAGCTCCGTCTCCTTCCTCCCAACTCCGGCTTGTCTACTGGAGGGAGTCGGCCCCTTTTATAATGACCCAGATAAGCTCCAGGTGCTCCACCTGACGACACTACCTAGTGTGGCGGAAGTGTCAGGAGAGCACCTGGAAGCATTCCAGGTGCCCCTGGGATTTCTTCCGGCAACACATCCTGGTGTGGCGGAAGTGCTGCCATCCAGGATTTCATAACCGTCTGGGCGCCCCCTGGCGGTGGCCACGTCCTCCCGTAGGGGTGAGTGACCCAGCTCCGTTCCAGTGGCCCACAAGCAGATCCGGGTGGCTGCCCTCTCGTGGCCCAGGGGAGGTATCGTCCATCTCGGGGACCGTCCAGGCGTCCCGGCTGGGTAGGGTCCCCAGCCGTGTGGGACACTGGTTATTAATATACAGAAGAGGACGATAATATTGTCCAGTAGCAAATATTTCCAATTGTATACAATAAGTAAGTTTAAAGTACCATATGGTGATAGACAGCAATCAATTAAAAAAACATATCAAAAGATGTATAATTCCATTACTATATTACAATCCTATTACTATATTAAAAAAAGTCATACTTGTTCTGTACAGTAGTGCGTGCAGGAGAGCGGCCAGTTAATTTTTTTTTTTTTTTTTTGCTGCATGACTGAAATCTGATGTCATTTAATATTTTTCAATGATTATCTTAGTAATGTTACTGAACTGTTTGAACAATTTTGCAGTTTGGAAAATACAGCATTGCTTTTTTCCAAGAAGCACTATTGTATACAGTATGTCTCTCAACACATTAAAATTATCCCAGAATAATTGCAAATTGTTCCAAATGTTTTATTATCCCAGTGAAGCAAGGTTAAGGAGGACAAATTCTGAAAACTGCCCACTTGCCTTTGTTCTGTCTGCTTCATTTTCTGCTGATTTCCTTTGTTCCCCATCCAAATGAGAAGCTCTTCCTCTGACAGATAGGAAGACTCAATGCAATTTTCTTCAAATTTGCCAGCAGACCCAGATCATAACCAGTCACTGTCTGGAGCTTGACATCTACTGATTTATTTTTACCCATTTCAGGGAAGCTTAAAGCGTTTTTTACTGTTACTATTGTATATTTGGATTATGTTTTTACCCAAGTAGCCCTACAACTTCACAATACATAATATCTGTTTACAGATTTTTTTCTTTTAGTTGGAGCACAGGTTAAGTGATGCGATTGTGTGCACACAGGACTCACATGTAGGAGGTGGCCCTATAGCTTTGATGGGTCAAGACAAATGGCTCAGCCACTACACCAAACTGTCTACCTATGTTAAAATGCAAAGTCAATAAACAAGAGAAAGTATAGAAGGGGAGTACAGCAGCCTTCATAAACGGTCTGAGGGAGCAGGAACTGGTTGCATTGTTCTTGTAGGTTGTGAAGTTCCATCCATATTTCCCAGATATATGTTTTAACCTGGTTTGTGACTCTAAACTGGCCCAGTATGGGGTGTGTAAAGTGCATCCAGAAACTAGTCAGACCCCTTCACTTTTTTCACATTTTGTTACACTATAGCCTTATGCTAAAATCATATAAATTCATTTATTCTCCTCAACAAAGGAATACTCAATAGCCCAGAATGACAAAATGAAAAGAGGATTTTAGCAGGTTTTACAAACTAATTAAAAATAATAAAACTGAAATATCACATTGACACAAAGTATTCAGACTCTTTGTTATGATTTTGCTTAGGTGCATTACATTCTCTTGCTCATCACTGAGATGTTTCTACACCTTGTTTGGAGTCCATATGATGCCCTATGCACTGGCACCTCTACACAGGCTCAAACTCTGGGCATCTGTAACATAACTGAATGGATCAGTGGTGTAAACTGGAAGCACAGAACCAAGAAAGCATTCAAAACAAGAAAATTCTAGCATCATGCACTTCAAATGATGCGATATGTGTGTGTGTGTATAAAACAAAAATAAGAAAAGCTGAATATGTACTGTATTTATATGACTCTAAAATAAAGGCAATGAAACAAATAAAAACACACGATTAGACAAGTTTTCAAAATTAAAAGTGAAAAAATTAAATAACACTTGTGGAAGATAGATGGCGCTATAACACGCTAACCCGACACAGACAGACTCTAGAGGCACAATTCCCAAAAAGCACATGTGAATTTATTTATATACCGTGTCCCCAACAGCCCAATCACACACTTTCCTTTTTTTACTTTCTTATTCCCTTTCTTTATCTCTCAGATCTTTTCTTTTCTTCTCCACTCCTCCTCAGCAAGCTTCGTCCTCCTCCTCCCAACTCTGGCTGCCGAAGTGGAGACTACTCGCTCCTTTTATAATGTCCCCGCAAGTGTTCCAGGTGCTTGTTGTCCTACTTTTGGCAGCACTTCCTGGTGTGGCGGAAAACCCGCCCAAGAGAGTTCAGCAGCTGTTGCAGCACCCCCTGGTGGCAACCCCAGATCCCAACAGGGCTGTAGATAACTCCAACTCCCATAAAACCCAGCGGGAGTCCAAGGCACTGCTGCAACCCAGGGGAGCTGACATCTAGCTTTCCGGGGGAGGTAACGTTCTGACCACACTTTCTCTCCCGGTCTTCCCAGTGTTAAGGCGTCCCGGCCGGGCAAGGACCCCAGCCGTCCACCCCACGCTTTATATACAAGGATGCTCAATAAAGATCGCTATATCTAATTTGCTCAGCTATCTTCTCTCTCCAACACCACAAGGTCAAAAGATGACCCCTTCTGGGTGTCTCTCATTTTTATATGCCAGGCCGGTCCTCTTCACCAATCATTAACACTGACCCGACACAATTCAGTTGTCAACGCCACTTGTGACCTTCCACTCCATAGCCTTGATATGGGTGGAATCCTTTCTATATTTTGGACATCTCGTTTGCGCACAGATGCACTGCTGCTGGCACACACACACACATGTGCATGTGCCTTTAACTTCAGACAGCTTCCTGAAGTTGCTTTCACTTTTTTTTTTCTCTTTTGACTTTTGTTCCTCTGTCTACCAAACATATATCCCTCCATTTTCAGCCAGTTCTGACCTTCTCACTCATATTAAAAGTGGTAACTTTAATTCCACCCGTAGTGTGCCTCCA
Organism: Erpetoichthys calabaricus; assembly: GCF_900747795.2. Classification (NCBI taxonomy): domain Eukaryota; kingdom Metazoa; phylum Chordata; class Cladistia; order Polypteriformes; family Polypteridae; genus Erpetoichthys; species Erpetoichthys calabaricus. The sequence goes on from NC_041407.2 coordinate 38,017,643, forward strand.
TATCACCACTGTAGCCATTTACTCCCAAAGCCTTCTCACCTACCCTTACAGGTAAGTGCACTTTTAATAACTCAACCATACAAAGACTACGCTGCTCCAGTTAGTTATTACCTCGTCTCCCAAGGTGATACGGCCTATCACAGTCCACCTGTGATAAATTCAATTGGTTGGATATAATTATAAAAGGCACACACCAGTCCATATAAGGTCCCACAAAAGCAAAAAGCAAGCCATGAGGTTAAAGGAATTGCCCCCAAAGCTTAGAGGCAGGATTTTGTTGAGTCACAGATCTGGGGAAGGCTATGAAAAAATTCTGAGGCGTTGAAAGGTTCTCAAGGATGCAGTGGCCTCCATAATTCTTAAACAGAAGTTTGGAACAACCACAACACTTCCTAGAGCTGGTCACCTGTCCAAATTGAGCAATTGGGGAAGAAGGGCTTTGGTAAGAGAGATGACCAAGGACCTTATGGTCAGTCTTGTTGAGCTCCAGAGATCCTATACGGAAAGGGGAAAAAATTCTAGGAGGACAACCATCACTGCAACACTCTGTTATGAGAAAGCTTCCAGACAGAAGCCTCTCCTCATTAAAAAACACATGAATGGCCACTTGGTGTTTGCAAAATAGTGTAAGAAACAAAATTCTCTGCTAGGGTTAAACCAAAATTGAACTTTTTTACCTCAATCATAAGTATGATGTTTGGAGAAAACCAGGCAGTGATTATCACCTGTGCAATACCATACTAATGGTGAAGCATCGTGCTGCAGAGTTTTTGTTCATTTGCAGGAACTGAGGGACTAGTCAGGGTTGAATGAAAGGTGAATGGAGCAAAGTACAGAGATAACCTTAATCAAAACTTGCTCTAGTGCTCTCAGGACTTCAGATTGGGTTGAAGGTCCAACAGAACAATGACCCTAAATACAAAGCAAAGACAACACAGGAAAGGCTTAGGGACAGCTCTGAAATGTTCTTGAGTGGCCCAGTCAGAGCTCAGACTTGAACCCAATTGAATATCTCAGGAAAATTAGAAAACAGCTGTCCACTGGTGGTCTCCATCCAACCTGAAAGAGTTTATAGGGAAGAATAATTGAAAATCTCCAAATCCAGGGGTGCAAAGCTTATCAAATCATACCCAAGAAGACTCCAGGGTGGAATAGCCACCAAAAGGTTCTTCAACTAAGTACTAAGTAGAAGGTCTGAATATTTATGTCAATGTGATATTTCCATTTTTATGCGTAATACATTTGCAAAAATTTCTACCTTCCTCTTTTTGATTAGGTATTGAAAGTTGCTTAAAGTAAATTTAAATGATTTTAACATAAGCCTGCGACACGAGCAAAATGTGAAAAGTGAAGGGGTCTGAATACTTTCTGAATGTGCCTTACCGTCAAGGCTCCTGTCCCATTCATGCTGAATCCTCTCACCTAGAATAAATGGGTGCATAATTAAAAATCATGCAATGTCTTATTTTTTTCTTTACGCATTTTCCAAAAGATTTTACATGCAACTTTTTGTTAATCTAGTACTGAAGGCTTTCGAAAAAGTGCTCTACAAAAATAAGAGACTGATTAATGAATTTGTGTAATAGTGGACTGTCATTTCTATCCTGAGGGGATTCAGCATAATGAGCCTATAAGCTCCGAGACTGAACAGGAGACAATGTTGAATTTAACCTGAGCCAGTAGGGAGGCCTTTTTAAGACTCATCATGATGAGAAAGCGTTTCTGACTAACCCTGCAGGTATACAATTCCAGCTATCCCAACAGGGGCTCAATAGGATTTCCTTCTGTTCAGTTACTACCAGGTGGCAGAAAAAGGCCTAAATCAGCAGTCAACAGTGAGATGAAGATATTAACTTGAGAGATGAAAGGCTCAAAGAGCTTGGTTAACACCGTCAACATAAAAGGTTGCATCGATCTGTTAACCACATAAGCCCTACTTGCACGGCACTGCAGTGACAAATCTACAGAGCTGTCATTTCTCTGAGCCCAGTCACATAAGTAGAAAACTAAAAATTGTGGCCACACTGAGTAATTGCTCAGCTTTCAGAGATCAAAATTCTTTGTAAAAGTGAACACATGCCAAGGATCTTACTGTAGATGACCCAAAAAATCTGTCTAAGGTACAATAGTCAATGGTTTTTTTCAGAGTCTGTGCTAGGAAAAGTTAAGCTCAGGGCAGATGGGCATGGTTCGGCAGCTCTCACAGAGAGGAATGGCCAAAAAAGTGCTGCCAAGGCACGTCGCACAGAAGAAGGAAACACAGGCTGCCACCCGAAGAAGGGGTGACCAGACTCCCAGAGGCTTTCACTAATTAACATAACAGATTTGAGCTCCGTTTTCTCTTCCTCTCCCCATGTAAAGAGACTAAACTGTGAACTGCAAATCTGTCAAGGATAACACAAGACAAAAGAGTAGGCTGCACGGGGTCAGTGAGTTCTCCTTCTCTTCCACTGGCTTTTACGCAGTGTGGCCTAATGCTATGCTTTGATTTTTTTTCCCCCTTCAAATGAAGTGGACACTCCTGGCCGCCCAGAATATACTGCTATTGCAATCTTTTCCACATTTGCACTGTGTCAGTTTTCTAAGTACTTGTACCTCTGGGCTTTCAATGGCCGTATTCATTCAAATTCTTACTACAGCCTTAGCCACTTGGACTGACCTACGCCTTCCCATTTCGGCACATCATCCAGGTTAAACAAACGCTGGCTCTTGATCAAAGTCCCAATGCTCCGCACCAAAAGTTTCTGTGATGAACACGAGTGTGCGTTTAGCTGGTAAGCCTCCTCGCTGCCAAGCTGTCCTCTGGAGGAAAGACCAGCAGCCATTGCTTTTTTTAGTTGTTGTTTTTTTTTTATCAGTTTCTGTTTTTGATGAAAACATCCCACTGGCTAAAGGGCAGTATTTGAGCATATCTGACAGAAATTTTGGAAAAGTGCTAGAGCTGAGGTCTAGCACTTCATCCCCTATTTAATCCAGCTGCCATGGAGAAACTCCTATAGGCTGTCTATACATCTTGCCAGTGGGCACTCAGTTCATTTCAATAAGGAATTCACGGCCATCATAAAAGCTCTGCCTCCCTGACAGGGCTGTGAGTGTTATACAGAAAGAACTCCATGGCATGCATGCTTTTTTGTGTTTTCACTAGCCAGCTCCACGATTCCATGCTTTTTGTGTCAATGGCACTTGTGTTATCCTACTGAATAATTGTAGAACTTCAGTTGGATAATTGTGCCAGCATTTGTGGGGTGATTTTGTAAAGAATATGCAGAATTTCCTAAACAAGCCTTACAGTACAGTTGAGTTAAATGCCACCCTCTCTAGTGACTGATTGGCTTCTGATTATGAGGGTGTCTCCTATTCACAGTTAGATTTCTCCACTTCAGCCTTACTCCACTTGCTGCTCTTCATGAAATGCTGAATTGTGATGCGCAGGTAATGTTTCATACTTAAAAATTACCAATGATCCCATACATTGTGTGACTCAAAATATGTCAATAATTCATTCATTTTCTGAATCTTCTTTCTCTTGAGGGATGTAACCAGCTGTGGCAGTAGGGGGCGCTGTCGCACCTCCAAACCCGCAGACAATACGCCAAAACACCGGGTAAAAAGTCCCAATAATGAATTTATTAATATAATAATGTGCACAAAGCACCTCCACCTCCACTATACACAATAAATAATCAATAACACAAGTAACACCAATACAATCCTCCTCTCCACTCAGCAGCTCTGTCACACTCCCTCCCAACTCTGGCTGAATCTGTTGGGGTTTCCCATAATCCTTTTAAAGTCCATGACCCGGAATTTTTCTGTCTCCGGGTCAAACGCCTTCTTCAGGTGTCCCAGAAGTACTTATGACTCCTAAGTACTTCCGGGTTAACGTCACTGTAATAGTCCTCTAGTTCTTGGTGAGCTCCCCCTGGCGGCACCCACGGTACCCAACAGGGCAGAAGAACCGGACTCCATGTTCCATGCTGCCCTGCGGGAATCCGGGGAACCATTTCCGTCCAGGGGCGCTGCCATCTAGCGTCCCTGGGGATGTATTGCCCTAAAAAGGCTCTTTGGCTTGGTTGAGGGACGTCCTGGCCAAACTGAAATGCAGCCTTAGAGCACTGGACAATATCCAGCACTGAAAAGGATACACCCTCACACACTAGGATAATTTAGAGGAGTAACACAGGGAGAACATGCACATATTGTACAGTTTGCTCATTATTCCTAGATCTAAGCATAAAATAACTGGTGAGGCAGCTTTCTGTTCTTATGCACCTGAAATTTAGAATAATTTACTAAGAGAAATATGTCAGGCTAATATCTATGGAAATTTTCAAAAAATTTCTAAAAACCTTTTTTTTTTACTTTGGCTCTCCAGTAATTATATCTTAATATAGTGATCTGATTGTAAGTTTAGGTATTTGATGTGTTAATAAGTACCCAGCATTAATCGCTTGCTTATTTATATTTTTTTGTTTCCCATCCTGTGTGGAGGCACACCTGCTCAAAGTGCTCTACTCTGCAGTCACCTGGGGTACTGGAGGAAACAAGGAGGCCTTGGAAACCATCAACTGTGCTAACTGTATCAACTGTGCCCAGTGGAGGGTGGGCAACCAGCTAGTCTAGGTCATTCTGACTTTCATGATGCAAAAACTGATTACCATCAGATCTAAATATTATATTTGCTCTTCTGACCATGGCCCTCCAGAGGTTTATTAAACAATTTTATTTAACTTGACTCCTCTGTCTGTTTGTCTGTCTGGGTCAAATCTTGCAACTGATTTTAAACCCACTTTTGGCAAAACGAATTTCTTTAAATTTAGCATATGTGTTTAGTATCAGTGACAATACAATAATCCTTTAAAACAGATGCAGTTACGTAACAAATTTTGCTGTAATCAATGGTTATGTCATTCCAATTAATGCACAAATAACAAAGACGGAGAGAGAATATAGTAAGATACGGGAGCATACAAGTGAGAGATGCATCAGATTGCCCCCACTTGCCTCTTCCAGTGAGTGGAGTGGGTAAATACGCATCCCAACTTTACTTGTTTACTCTTGTGAAGCAGTAGCCTTAATGATCACGGTGAGGAAGTATTGCTGTAGGCTTGCCGTTCGAAATTTTTTTTTGCAGTGACCAAGTACTAATCTCATAAAAGCCTGAACAGAAAAATAGAGACTAAAATATAATTATTTTTAGTATTCAAAAAATTCTGCAAAGAAGATATATTATGTAATATTTTTTAATTTTTAAAGAAACTTCCCATTCATGAAAAATTATTAAAGAAAAATCATTTGCAAAATACTCAAAAACTAAAAATGTAAAAAATGAATTATACAAAAAACTGTTAAGTAAAATGATTTTATTTACTTTAGTTATAAATGCACTAAAAAGCAAAAAAAAAGTTTTCTTTAACCACAATTTTCGTGGTTATATGTGACAAAATAAAATTGTGGGGCACACATAAATGAATTCATTCAGTCAAATAATTACTTTCATCATAAAATATAAAAAACAACATTGTAATTCCCCTCCATGCTAAACATGTTTCAAAAATTGTTTCAATCAATTAATTTATGTGCGCCCCACAATTGTATTTAGTCACATACAACCACAATAAATTGTGGTTAAAGAAAAATTTATTTTTTGCTTTTTAGTGCAACTAAAGTAAATAAAATCATTTTACTTAAAATGATTATATATATTTAATTTTCTCCTATGGCCCATCATAGACATTTGTTGTTTTCCTCACCTCCATGACAGCTGGTCAAACAAACGCAATCAGGAATCAAGAACTTCATCTACATCCTAAATCAACTTAAACTGCTATGGATTTTTTAATTTGGTTTTGTGTCTTTCATTAACTTTAATAATATCAGAGTACTGAATGGGTTGCCATGTACATATGCCTAGGTAAAATGTTAATATATACTGCAAATATTTATTTATATATATATATATATTATTTAGATCTCGCTGTTTGATTGTCAACCTTAATGTTGTAGCAGGTGGCTGGGGGAGCGACCCGGCCAGGACGCCCAGGAGGACCGGAAGAGGGCTTACGCCCGCCTCAGACCACGTGGGGGTGACCACACTGGTTGCTATGGGGACCATGGGTACAGAGCTTTGAAGCTCAACCCTGTAGGGGCCCGTGGTCACCACCAGAGGGCACCCCAGTGCCTTGGGGGCCCTGGACCTCAGCACTTCTGCTAACACCCAGAAGTGCTGGGGGGAAGACGAGCAGGGATACCCGGAGTGCTTCCGGGGATGCAGCCGGCACTTCCGCCACACTGGGGCGTGTCGGTGGAAGATTGCCGGGAATCATCTGGAGCACATCCAGGTGATTATAAAATTCAGGGCTTGAGTCGGATGGAAGAAGGATGAAGCTGGAAGGCAAGGAGCGGAGGCGGCCTGAAGAGACAAGGCAAGCGTGTGAGGCCTGGACTTTGGGGGAGTTTGGGGTTGTGTGGCATTTAACTTGGTTGATTTTGTATTTAGTATACTTACATTTTTTAGAAATTATCATAGTATTAATTAATGATAATAATCCAAGAAAATATGGTATATCTTTGTTTTTGATGATTAATCTGTGGAAAGCACCTTGTAAATATATGATAAGGTGCTATATAAATAAAGTTATTAATCTACTCTCTATATATAAAATCCTAAGTCTAAAAGTGCAACGATTTTATGTCACTTTTTTGTCACTCTTTAAATTGGACTTATTTTAAAACCAACATATATATGTTTGGTATCATTCTTTTCAGAATTTATCGAACTTTAATGTGATGTTGTTAGATTTTCAAATTCTCATTCCATTTTTAAATTATAAACTAAAAAATATCAAGAACTCACATCCCGTGAGACGAGTATTTGTGTCAAGAGATTTAACCACGCGTGGGGCCAGAAATAAAAGACAGAGTAGGACAGATGATGTGCAGGCTTTTAAATGTTTGAAGTACTGCGCAAGATGCAGATCATGTGGCATAGGAGCAGCAGCAGCAAGCAAATAGGAGAGGAGGTAAAAAAAAAAAAAAAACTGTATTTGTTACCCATTGTATCACCGTTTAAGAGGGGGTTTTGGAGGAGCGACCGCGTCTCCTTGGGGTGCGTTCAGCCACCCTCTTCACAACTCGAGTGGCAGAGATGCGAAGTGGCTGGCACATAGCGGAGGCCGGAGGGGTTGGCAAGCAAGTGAGCAGGGGGGAACCCCCCTAGTAATAAATAAAAGTTATTACATGGATAGTGCCCAAGCCAGACTGCAACTCAGCCACCGGGAGCTTTGTGAGACAGGAGAGCCAAGCAGAATGCGCCACTTTGTTTTGATACAAAATTAAGTATTATACAGATGAAACTTGCTTATGTGTTTGAATTAAGCAAAAAGACAAAAACAAAACAAATTCAAGTTGTTCCCCACTAGTGTTGTTCACCAAAGCGCTTTTCAAAGCACATATGCTGTACTAATTGTTGACCTTGTTTACAGAATATATTCCTAGAAATTCGCTGTGTGGCCAGCTTAAGACTATGTCACATTACGCAACTTTTCTAGAATTTTTTAGTTGTGGCCTTCCTTTAATCTAACATAATCTTAGCAAGTCAGAGGCAGACAGAGATATACTCCTGTGAAGCTGGTCACCTAATGTGACATACCCAGCAACTCACTCCAACTAGTCTGTGACTCGCTCTGATAAAACCAAAGAGGTTTGATTTTTGTCTTTAGTTGGAGGGTCGGGCTCTGTATGCATAAGAGCTGACAACCAACAAATGATCATCCAAAAGTACAATGCATAGAATTCTGCAATGAGGAATAATTAATGTGGGTGTTTAGAACCTCACAAACAGAAGAGAAGTCTGTCTGATATCTGATGCTTTCTGTATCATGCCAAGAAAGGAAAAAGGAAAAAAGAGCAGAGACCGCTGCTAAACTCACCATCACTGTTAACCCTTTGCACTACACCAGCTCAATTAGGCAGCACATTATTAGCTATCACAAAAAGGAGCAAGCATGACTGTGCTAGAAGGTTGGCACTCTACCAGTAAATGTGGCATGTCCTGTGATTTTCAGTTGTTTAAACTGATATGGTACAGCAACAAGATCAGCGATTACTGTCATTAAATCTCACCCCATGGCTAGAAGTCACATAATGTGACATTGGTTTTAGACAAACTTTTTTTCCCCAGCACCCCATGATGCTTTTTGAAATCACAGAACTACAACATTCAATGTCATTTGGGACAGTCCTCCCGAATATATAATGATGATTTTAGTAGTGGGCTAAAAATTAGTGGAAGCAACTTGAGCACAAAAGAAGCACAATATCTGAACAAACTTATCAGTAAAGTCTGCTCCATCACAGAACAAACCTTGGACACACTGGAAGCAAAATTCGATGATATTATGAAAAATCCCCTCCACCCCCTCCAGGAGCCACTGTCTTAGAGCAGTTTTTAGAGGATCATTCCACCATGGTGTTTTAAGAAGCACCTTTGGGGGTCATTTTTGCCTGCTTCTTTCAGACAATTTAATGATTCCTCCTGATGTACATTTGTAAATATCTGCACAATATACAACTATTTATTTATTTATTGGCTGTATTATTTGTCCTGTGAGCCTGTATCCTTGTTGTTTATGTTTCTGCTGCTGTATGCATCTGAATTTCCCCATGGGATTAGTAAAGTTTATCTAATCTAATCTAAGGTTCTGAAAGGTGGATTTTGGGAGCTTTATCCCATCAACATTGGGCAGAAGACTGGGATCAGCCCTAGAAAGGGCTCCACTCCTTCACAAGACATATATCCCACTAATTAACTGCTATTTAACCTAAATCAAGTGTTATTGGAGATAGACTAGTGTGCTGAGCAAAACACTCACACAGACGCAAGAAAAACATGCAAACTCCACAGAGACAGTGACCAGGCTGGAATTTAGACCCATGACTCTGGCACACTGGGTCAGTAGCACTAACACTGTGCTAACCATCCATGCATTCATGAAACTTGAACTTAATTTCTACAATTTCCTGGAGTAATGAATGCAAAATTTATTGCTGCAGCTTACTGTGGTCTACTGGTATTTTAATAAAGAAATGAAAAACAAAAGTCCCAACCACAAAAAAAAAATCAAAAAACACCCAGCGGAAATTTTCTTGAAGCTTTGTGACATGTGGTCAAGTTTAATGTGTTCAATAATGTGGTTTTATTTTGAATTTATACAAAGTTCTAGAGATCCCGGCAGTGGCCCATTAGAGATCCCAAAGGTGCCCCCTCTGTCTCGAATCCTCCTACTTGTATTTTGCTGTTGAGTTTAGTGGTGTCATTTACATTTTTTTCTGGGAAACAGAGTGCAGTGCACTGATTGAACTCACTACTGTAAATCAGTCTTCATGTTAGAATGTCAGAGAACAAAACGTGATGTGAGAAGTAAAGCCATGAACTCACAAAGATACCAGTTCATTCCTTACATTGCTATCACCGAGTCATGGTGCCACATTGTACATTGAGTAAATAAAGAAATGTAAATGTCTGTGAGTGCGGATGTGGCACTGGGTAGAGCTACTGCCTCACAGCTTCAGGGACCAGGCTTCAGTTCTTGGCATTTGTATGCTTTCCTTGTGTTCAGGTGGCTTTTCTTCCAGCACTCAATTTTCCTCCTACACCTCAAACATTGCCAGGTTGTTATTTTTGAGTATAAGTCGAGTCTTGGGGAGTAAGTTAGAAAATGAGTGAATATGAGGGTGTACAAAAGGTTGCCCTGTGATGGACTTGATTCCCACATTCAGGTTTGGCGTTAGCCTTACTTGATGATGAAACCAATATTTACTATGGTCCTCTGCAATCCAGTAATGGAGAAGGTACTGTAAATTGAACAACCACATTGTCAGATTGTATCTGGCCCTCAAGAGATTGCAGACTCTTAAGGTATGGACTAACACTTCCAGATGTGATTTACAAAGTATTAAAGCCATGCAAAGCAGATGAAAGAATTAAATGTGCATTTCAGTAGGATAATACAAAAAAATGAGCATCACTATTTCAAAATGCTAACTCATATAAATAAAAAAAATCAGTTTATTTCTATGTAGCTCATTTTCATTTAGTCAGGCTTGAAGTGCTCTACCCATTTATGTATATAATGAACGCAGATCCCCAAAAGCATACCAATGAAATAATGATTGGACAGGCAAACCACCTGGTTCATACAAATAGAAATAAGTTCAGTAAATGTGTATATCTTGTAAGTTTGGCCGAGAAAAAGACTATGGTATACAGCCATAAATATGTTATTGCCCCTTTTTAATAATATGAACAACAAAGACAGCCAGCAAATAACTCAAAACAAAACAGTTTTTTTTTTTCTAGTAGTGAGGCAGCAAAGTATCAGGAGCTCTGTCCTTCTTGGGTGTCAGGGACATCTGATACCACCTTCCAGCTTTATAGGGCTGGTAAGGGAAGGGGTGGAGCCTTCTCTGGGCATTGGGGCAGGGTTAGGCATCCTCATTTGGGTGTCTTTCCTGGCTAAGATTAGATGTTAGTGTTAGCCCTCCTCTCATTCTGGGGGAGAAGTGCTTACCTTGCCAAAGCCAGGAAGGTGGTCCCCTGGCACGCATGCGTGATACGCTATGTACTAAGATTAATAGAAGAAACTTAAAGCAAGTGAGTAATACACAAAACTTTGAAATGCTAATTAAAATAAAATACTGTCATAAAGACAGATTTAAGCATTAAAGTAATGTTGATGGTATCTATTCCATCCATCCATGAAATAAACCCACTTGATCCAGTTTTAGTTTTGCAAGGTCTAGAGCCAATCCCATCAGCACTGGGCATAAGGCACGACCATCCCTGGACAGAATGGCAATCCACTTCCATGTTCCTATAGTGAAACTTCTTTAAAACACTAGCCAAGAGTTGCAGATAACTTCCACAACACCATCTTGCCCACCTCCCCCCTGCAAACATAATTTAATTTGTGCCCCCCTGTCCCCACGAAGTAAATACTTGCAGACCCAAATAAAGACAATCAGGCATGGTTCCTTGGATGTGCTCATTAATTTTCACCCTGGCCCATAATAAAAAGAGGAGATAGATTAGACAAGGGCTACTGAAGCCAAATCAATTTGAAGTAAGGCTTCCCTGCTGGGAACCTGGCGCTAGAAAGTTTTATTAAGTAAGTGACCTGCAGATTCTCCTCCTCCTTCCATTTCATGCCCCAGAGAAGTTGGCCTCTTCCTCTGAAGACCGTGTAACAGCCTCAAGACATGTCTAGACGCCAAGGAGCTTCAAGCAGAACTTAATGCTACCTCTGAGGTAAATTCTCAGCTGCCTCCTGAGTGTCATGCTGCTTTCAGCATTTTAAATGGAGCAATTAGTAACTCATCATTGAAGTGAGCTGTCTTAATTAGGTGATCAGCACAGTGTTACTGGAATTAAGAAAGGCACATGGGAGAGAAGAGAATTTTCACTACTCCATCAATTTAAGCACAAAACATGTCAGCCTGAAACTGCAGAGTCAAAGTGCTACGGGGAAAAGATGGATGGTCTAAATATACACCCTTACTGAAAGGCAGAGGACACTATCTGTAATGTAACAGATCTTTATAAGTTTTAAAATGTAAAGCATCAGGAGGACAAAATATAGCATTGAGTTAGTATTTCATTCAAACTGGGATGCTTTCCCATCAGGAACTGGCACAAAATCAGAGTGCTAATCCTTTATAAGGCCTACATATACAGAAAACTATTCAATTTAGTGCCACCATCGTACCTAAAAATTGGAGTCAGAGAGCCATTTGAAGACAGTGGGCAACTTAGTTAGAGCCCACACAGTATACGCTGGCAATACTGTCCAATGTGCTACTATGCCACCTTGTCCAATAGCATTCTGCATTGATATGAAAACAGTACTGTCACAAAATTTTCACATTTTACTTTTCAACAACAATAAATCACACCAGGTTTATAATTTTTTTTTGTGGTAATCAAAATTAAAAACACTCTTTAATGTCAAAGTAAAAGTAAATCCCTTCAGAGTGATCTAACTTAAATACAACTAAAAAACAAAACAGTTGATCACATAAGGATTCCCCTTTTAGTAGATGCACCTTTGGCTCCATTCTAACTTTGAGTCTGTGTGCACAGGTCTCTGTCAGCTTTGTACATCTCGACATTGCCATTTTTCACCATTCTTCTTTGCATAGAGATCATGACTGAACAGCCTTTATCAAGCCGAGGCTCAAATTTTCAATTGCACTGAGTCTGACACAGCCACTCCAGGGTATTAACATTGTTCTTTGTAAGCCATTCCTGTGTGGCCTTGGATTTATTTTTGGGGTTGTTATTTTGCTGAAAAAAAAATTATCCCCCATGGTGCAGGTTTTCCTCCAGGATTTCTGTCTATTTTACAAGCTTCATTTTACCCTTCACCCTTGTAGGCCTTCTAGGTCCTGCTGCAGAGAAGCATTTCCATAGCCTGATGCTGCCAACTTCATGCTTCATGGTGTGTTTTTGATAATGTGCAGTGTTCAAATATTGTGTTTAGTCTGATGGCCAAAAAGGCCACCTTCTGGCAGATAAGTTAAGAGTCTCACATACCTTCTGGCAAACTCTAACTGAGATATGAGTTTTTTTAATTGTGGCCTTCTTTTTGCCACTCTCCCATAAAGCTGTGACTGGTCAAGCACCTGGACAACAGTTATGGTCTGCAGTCTTTACAGTATCACCCATTGTAGCTTTTAACTCCTTCAGACTTCTCACAGGTCTCTTGATGGGCTCCCTCACTTGTTTTGTTTCTTGCACGATCATTACGTTTTTGTCCCTTTCAATGAGCACTTTAAGTATGGCAAAGGCACTATATATGCATCCATCCATTTTCCAACCCGCTGAATCCGAACACAGGGTCACGGGGGTCAGCTGGAGCCAATCCCAGCCAACACAGGGCACAAGGCAGGAAACAATCCTGGGCAGGGTGCCAACCCACCGCAGGGCACTATATATATAAAATGTAAAATTATCACCTTTTTATTTATTTATTTATTGTCTTAACAGTGTAAGTTAGTGCATGATACTGACTCACTACAAGTTGGACTTTCCGGGTAAGGTGCATTTATACTAGAGTCGAATGAAACCCCTTGACTACAGTCAGGGGCTAATCATGTATTATTATCATCTTTTCACAGAGTTGCTTGGATGGGCATTTTGTCTTCATTGCGCAGATTGGTCCATGATAATGACTCACCACAAGCTGGACTATCCAGGTAAGATGCATTTATACTACAATTGAATGAAACCCATTGACTACAGACAGGTGATCTCCATTGAACTAAATCAGTTGACTGCACCAGTGTTGATTTCAGGGTGTCATATTAAAGGGAATTTATCCACAATCAATTATTTTGTGTTTTATATATGCACTTAATTTAGATCACTTTGCAGCGATCTGTTTTCTCTTTGACATTAAAGAGGCTTGTTGATCATTTAAAAAAATGAATGAAATCCATATTGATTCAATGGTGTATAACATTATAATGTAAAAACTACTATGGTGATAGATACTTTTTACAGGCTCTGTATTTCTCTATATTTGACTTATTAAAACTGGTTATTATCTTCACAAACTGCTCCTGGTAAAGAGAGTGTACAGTATGCCAATTGCTACTGAAGTGCTGCTTGTCTTCCATGTAAGAATTTTATTGATCTTCTCTGAAGCATATTAAGTCATTCGTATTACACTTAAAAAAAACAGTTCACGTTATTGGCTAAATTGTTTCCTTTATTACAAAGCTTACAAAAAAAAGCTTCATTCCCTTAGTAACACAGTTGGACAATATTTCACCTTCAATGCCCTCACATGATTGGGCTTTAATCACTGTGGAGTTTTTGTGTCCCCCTGTTTGTTTGCTTTCTTTGTTTTCCTTCCTCATTTCTAAGTCTGGAAAGGACTGGGTATAGTTACTGGTCTCAAGCAATGCAGGGCTCATGTGCTTGAAGGGGATGTGGACAACACTAAAGCCCTGAACTAGTTATGTAATAGATTTTCCCTCCCACTGCCACTTTCTCCCAATGATCAGTCTCCCCACACCATCCCTACTACTTCTACAACTCCTACCATGTCAGCTGGAATGGCCACTGAGAAGTCCACCTCTGATCATCAGTGTGGACTCTCCATAACTGAAGACAAAGTAAGGAGTCAACTATGGAAGCTACATACAAGAAAAGCTGCAGGACCAGGTGAAGTCAGTCCTTAAGTTCTTAAGGCATGTGCTGACCATCTTTGTGATGTCTCCTGTTACCTGTTCAGTCTGTCCCTAAGGCCTCAGAAAGTGCCACTGATGTGGAAAACATCCTGTATTGTTCCTCTTCCAAAGAAGGCAGGCACATCTTCATCTAATGATTACAGACCAGTGGCACTTACGTTTCACATCATGAAGACCTTTCAGAGACTGGTCCTGGATTATACAGTATGAGTTCTCTGGTGGTAGACCACCTGGACCCACTGCAGCTTGCCTATTGGACAAAGTTTGGAGTGAAGGATGCAATTATCTATCTGCTCTGTTAGGCTTATTCTCACCTGGACAAAGCTGGCAACACCGTGACGATTATGGTTTTCGATTTCTCCAGTGCCTTCAATGCCATCAAGCAATCTACGAGGTGAGAAACAAAAATAACTTGACTGGGCTTAGAGCTTTCCTGGAAAACTGTCTGGAGGTTGGTCGGATGTGCATCATAGAACTAAATCCCCTCCTACATGCCCTCTCAAACCACCGACCAGCTATGTATATCCTGTGAATAGCCCAGTCAGTATTTGCACAGCAATTGCTACACGAGTTGCCGCGACAATGTCTGGTGAAAAAAGCAAACAGTGAGACAAGACAAGACAACACTCCCTCGCACAGTGCTTTTTCTGTAAAGCATTTTTTGACTGACAAATACATTCCTGTCCTCGACCATCCTCCCAATTCGCCTGATTTAGCTCCTTGTGATTTTTACTTGTTCCTAAAAATCAAAAGTGACCTGAAGGGAACACATTTTTCTTCAATGGATGAAGTGAAGACAAAAACGGCAAGCCTGCTGAAGAGCCTCAAACAAGAAGACTTGCATCACTGTTTCAATCAATGGGAGATATGTATGGAATGGTGTAGAGATCGGGAGAGTGAGTATATAGAAGATGGTAATATTTAGAATGCTGTAATTCATCAATAAATATTTTTTTTACCTATCCAGTTATTTTTGTGTTTTACCTCGTATGTTAAGGGGTAAACTCAGGTGGATGAGCCTGTGATGTCCTGGATGTGGGACTATTTGTTGGGCAGACTGCAGTTTGTGAGACTCAAGGGCTGTGTCTCTGATATGGACTCAGAGACAGACTTGTGGCCCTGGAAGATGGGTACAGAAGAAATAATATAAGAATTGAGGGTATACCTGAGAAACGAGAAAGCTCAAGCCCAGTAACATTTGCAGTAGAATTACTGTCTAAAATAATTGGAGATGATTTTAACTTGACATTGAGATAGCAGCTGCTTATCGCACATACAGGTCAAGAACCTTTAAACCGAGGTCTTTTATTGTCTGCTTTGAGCGACTACGATGTAAGCTTGATGTGATGGCACTTCTCAGACACAAGCAAGAGATTATATTTGAAAATAATCTTATTCGTATTTTCCCCGACTTCTCACCATCAACAGCTGCAAAACGTGCAGCCTACTTTGACATTAAAAAGTTGCTACGGAAAGCCGATATCAAATACAGCCTCTTGTATCCCGCCAAACTGAAAGTGGAAGTTCAAGATCAATATTATATTTTTTCAAGCAAGGAAGAAGCTGAAAAAGAATTAAAGAAGCTGTTTCCGACACTCTTTTGAAAGTTAATAAGGAGCCGTATTCTATCAAGGCATGGGAAGGACCTATCATCTGCTCTCGGATCCAATTTTAAAGAGACTGGTATTATAATTATACATCCTTTTCTTTATGTGGACATTAAATGTTTATGTCTTAATTAGAGTTACAGACGTGAGTGTGGAAGTGTGGAAGTAATTAAAATAGGATTTTTTTTTTTTTTTTTTTTTTTACTACCTTAAAGTAGACTGTTTAACATCATACTCTTGGTTTATTGCTATTTATACTATTACATTTATACTATTACATTATACTATTACAGTAGGAATTACCATGTTTATCCTATACTACTTTTTAAAATCATTCCCAGGGTTCATTCTTAAGATATCTTAATATCTTAAAATTGCTGAAGATTATTTTAAGCTTAAAGACTGTTAATGATTATATTTTCGGCAGATAGTATTAAGAATTCAGCTGCAATAGATATCTCTTTGTTTTAATTCTCTAACGCCGCTGCGGGGTGGGGTTTGTTTTGTTTTGGACGTGCTCTGTCTCTTCGTATGTCAGAGCACCGAAACATCGTGAAGTGGGATCAAGCCTCATGTGAGGAGGCAAAATGGGGGGGTGGGGGGAAAAGGGGGGAAAGAAGGAGAGCAAGCTATATCTAATCTATTCTTCTAATCCTTATAACTATAAATATCAATGCAACAATAGTCTAAAATGCAATAACTCATGGGGAATTTTGAAACTAAGATTAAAACTGCCTCATTACCAGTTAAGACTATAAAATGACATTAAAAAATCAGAATCAATGTCTCCATGATGGGACAGTTAACATTGTGAGCTGGAATGTTAAAGGCCTGAATCCACGAATTAAAGAGAAAGAAAGTATGCTCTCACCTAACAGGCTTAAATGCTAAAATAGTATTTTTAAAAGAGACCCACTTACTAAGCAAGGATCAGTTCAGACTACAAAAAGACTGGACTGGCCAAATGTTCCATTCTAGCTTTATAAAGAAAACTAGAGGGGTGGGAATTCTCATACACAGAACAGTTCCATTTGTAGCATCAGATGTAGTATCGGACCCTGAAGGGAGATATGTGATGGTCATGGGCAACTTATATAACAGTAAAATGATTTTGATAAATGTTTATGCACCCAATGTCGATGATAAGGAATTCAAGCAAAATCTATTTGCATCCATTCCCAATGTGAACACTCATAAAATTATAATGGCAGGGGACTTTAATTGTGTTTTAAATCCACTCTTAGATAGGACTCCTGTGACAGGGGGGACGACATCTAATACTGCAAAGACAATTACACAGTTTTTAAATGATCACAACTTATCAGACCCCTGAAGGTTTCTTAATCCAAACTCAAGAACATATTCGTTCTACTCACCAGTGCATTATAGCTACTCAAGAATTGATTATTTTTTTATTGATAATAATTTCCTGCCCACAATTAAATCATGCAAATACGATACAATTGTTATCTCCGACCATGCACCTCTAGTCTTGGAGCTAAAATCATTAAGCCCCTCACACTCACCTTGCAGATGGCGCCTTAACCATCTTCTATTGGCAGACGAGAACTGCACAGAATTTATATTCAAACAAATCAGCTTCTTCCTAGAGACAAACACACCCACAGAGGTTTCTGCAGGAACACTCTGGGAATCTCTAAAGGCCTTCTTAAGATGACAGATTATTTAATTTCTTTCCCACAGAAATAAATTAGAAACCAAGAAAGTGTCAGAGCTAAGAAGCAAAATTACTAGAATAGATGAAGAACAAGCCAGGCGTCCAAGTGAAGCTCTCCACAGGAAAAGGCAGGCCCTGCATACAGAACTTAACATCTTAACAACTAAAGAAACTGAACAACTTTTTTATAAGTCTAGACATCATTACTATGAACACGGAGAAAAAGCTAATAAGCTTTTAGCTCAACAAATTCACAAACAAGAAGTTCGCAATGCAATACCAGTAATCACCAACACGAATGGATAAGAAATTATTGACCATAAAAATATAATGCACGCATTTAGAGATTATTATAAATCCTTGTATTTTACTGAGCTCAAAGAAGACAACACACAATGTAATACATTACAGACGCCACAAATAGATGCTTTAAGTGCTGAGGAACTGGATAAACCTCTAACGCTAACAGAATTACTAGATGCTATAAAGTCACTACAAAGCGGGAAATCAGCAGGCCCTGATGGTTACCCCGTAGAATTTTATAAGAAATTCTCCACTTAGCTAGCTCCCCTCTTATTGGCAACATTTACAGAAGCTAGAGACAACCAAATACTACCTCAAACATTTCGTCAAGCATTAATCACCGTCTTTCCTAAACAAAATAAGGACTTGTTACAATGTGCATCATACAGACCAATTTCACTCCTGAATAATGATGTTAAGATACTCTCAAAAATTATAGCTAGAAGGATGGAGAAAGTGCTGCCCTTTGTAATATCACAGGATCAAACTGGAGTTATTAAAAGCCGACAGCTATCTTCCAATCTCTGACGCTTCTTTAATGTTATATATTCACCAGAAAAATCAAACACCGCAGAGATATTACTATCATTAGACGGAGAAAAGCATTTGATATGATTGAATGGAACTACCTTTTCACTGCATTGGAGAAATTTGGGTTTGGCCCGAATATTTGTGCATGGATCAAACTACTGTATACCAATCCAGAAGCTTCAGTTTGTATTAATAACATTTGCTCAGACTACTTTAAGCTAGAACGTGGTACCAGACAAGGATGTCCCTTGTCGCCACTGCTGTTTGCAATCGCCATTGAACCACTGGCGTTTCACTGCCGAAATTCTTATCAGATAAAGGGGATTGTCAGAGAAGGACTGGAACAGAAAATTTCTCTATATGCAAATGATATGGTTTTATATATATCAGACCCAGAAAACACTGTCCCTGCAGTTTTAATAGCACTAACAGAATTTCAAAAGATATCTGGTCTTAAAATTAATCTGAATAAAAGTATACTCTTTCCAGTGAATTCACAAGCATACAATATTAGATTGGACACCCTACCTTTTACCATATCAGATCAGTTTAAATACCTAGGGGTAAATATCACAAGTAAACATAAAGCTCTTTATCAACAAAATGGTCAACCCCTCATCTCACTCTAGCCGGAAGAATTAATATTGTTAAGATGAATATCCTTCCTAAACTTCTTTTTTTATTTCAAAACATTCCAATATATATCAATAAATCGTTTTTTAAACAGTTAGATTCAACAATAACCTCATTCATTTGGAACTCAAAACACCCACGAATCCGAAGAGCGACCCTACAAAGACCTCAGGCAGAAGGTGGCATGGCTTTACCTAATTTTCAGTTTTATTACTGGGCAGCACACATACAAGCCATAAAAACCAGGACACAAATAAATGAACATACAAATGCTTGGTCCACAATCGAAGTAAAATCCTGTAGTACTTCTTTATACTCCCTGCTCTGCTCTCCAATACATGCAAGTTATCGCAAATATACTAATAACCCAATTGTGCTTTAGTCACTCAGAATATGGAACCAAATTAGAAAAGATGGAAAATCTTTTATCCGTGGCAGCTCTGCAAGAGAACCACCTGTTTCAACCCTTGCAAACATATCCAGTTTTTAATACCTGGAAAAGTTTTGGGATTAAAATGCTCAGAGATCTTTATATAGACAACATATTTACATCTTTTGAACAATTACGTTCAAAATTCAACCTCCCAGCTACACATTTCTTTCACTATCTTCAAATTAGAAATTTTGTTAAACAGAAATTGCCCGATTTCCCCCACCTCGCACCCCCCACAATGCTGGAAAAAATACTGCTTAATTTCGAGGAATTAAACACCATTTCCGCATTATATAAAATCCTATTAGAGTCCCTGCCTTTCAAAGATCCAAGAGGACATTGGGAAGAAGATCTCTTAATCAATATATCAGAAAAGGAGTGGAAGGTAGCAAAGCAGAGAATTCACTCGAGCTCCATATGCACAAAGCATAGAATTATTCAGCTAAAAATTATATATCGAGCTCATCTGTCTCCCTTAAAACTGTCCAAAATGTTTCCAGGGCAAGATCCAACCTGCGAAAGCTGCAACCAAGCTCCTGCCTCACTGGGTCACATGTACTGGGCCTGCACCAAACTAACATCATTTTGGACCAAAATTTTTAAGTGCCTTTCAGACAGCCTTAGTATCACAATTCCTCCTAACCCATTAACAGCTGT
This sequence comes from Erpetoichthys calabaricus, assembly GCF_900747795.2. Taxonomy (NCBI): domain Eukaryota; kingdom Metazoa; phylum Chordata; class Cladistia; order Polypteriformes; family Polypteridae; genus Erpetoichthys; species Erpetoichthys calabaricus. The sequence continues at coordinate 38,037,738 of NC_041407.2, forward strand.
GTTCAGTGTTCTTCCAGACGGACTTAAAGTGGAGCAGGACAAGCAAACGGTGATTGCATTCACTACACTTTTGGCACGCAGACTTATTCTGTTAAATTGGAAGAATCCTAACTCTCCTTAAAATAAGTCAGTGGGAAACCAATGTTTTATATTATTTGAAATTGGAAAAAATCAAATTCTCAGTTAGAGGATCTGTACAAAATTTTTTCAAAACCTGGCAGGATCTAATCAATATTATTTTAGAATAAGAGAAATAACTATTACCGCATTTAATTCCTTTCTCCATCTCTTATTTACCTATATATTTATTTCTCCCTTTCTTTTGTTTATTGTTGCCTTATTAAAAAGCCCTAAGCAATTCTCCTTTGGCTAAGCTCTCCTGCTCAGGGGTGGGGTTTGATTTGTCTTCAGTTTTGTTTGGTTATAAATTGATCTATTTGTATGGAATGATTACAATAAAAATTAATAAATAAAAATTAAAAAAAAAAAAAGAAATGAAGGAGAGAATTAAAACACAACTGAGTGCCATTATGAACAGTGCTACACATCCTCTCTCTGACACACTAACACTGAGGACTTTCAGCAAACAAATTATTCAGCAAATGTGTGTCAAGGAAAGCTACGGGGGCTCCTTTATACCAACAGCAATACACCTGCATAATTCCTCACTGGGACTGTGACAGCCAAGTCAGAAATTTTCATTCTTTTTAATTTTCTTCTTTGTTCAGTCCAAAGTGTGTGTGTATCTAAGATGTATAGGATTTGTTCATCAGGAAATGTCAACTGGCCAGATGTGTGTCAGTGTGTTGGACTGGTGCCCACATTCGAGAGTTTTTCAGTTTGTTCCTGCCTTGAGCCTAATGTGCCAAGGTAGGCTCTAGCAGCTCATGGCCCTGAATTATACTAATCATTTGAGGAAAATAAATGACTAAAATTCACAGTTCACTACATTTCATGAGTAATGCCATTTCTGGCTTTAAATCATATAATTTAAATAATAAAAAAAGAAAAATTCAAGAATCTCAGGTGAATATCTGCTTCTGTTTTAAAATGATAAATGTTTGAAGTACCCAACTGGTGTAGCACCGAGTACCACTTATCACATTTAGTTTTAAGTTTAACACGTTTTTATTGTATTTACTTGGAAGGCATTAAAGGGATTTGCTTGGGGCTTCTCTCATTCAGGGCGGCACGGTGGCGCAGTGGGTAGCACTGCTGCCTCGCAGTTGGGAGACCTGGGGACCTGGGTTCGCTTCCTGGGTCCTCCTTGTGTGGAGTTTGCATGTTCTCCCCGTGTCTGCGTGAGTTTCCTCCGGGCGCTCCGGTTTCCTCCACAGTCCAAAGACATGCAGGTTAGGTGGATTGGCGATTCTAAATTGGCCCTAGTGTGTGCTTGGTGTGTGGGTGTGTTTGTGTGTGTCCTGCGGTGGGTTGGCACCCTGCCCAGGATTGGTTCCTGTGTTGGCTGGGATTGGCTCCAGCAGACCCCAGTGACCCTGTATTCGGATTCAGCGGGTTGGAAAATGGATGGATAGATTCTCTCATTCAGCTTTGAAAAGAAAACCGCACACTGCTAAATTCCATGATCGACTGCCACATTGATTTTATGTGTCAGTATGTTTTTTGCTTTTCCTGGTGTTTAGTCTTTTCAAACGCTCGTCTTCGCTTTGTGGGTCCCCTACTGTTGAACTCTGTTGTCACATCTGTTCCTGAAGCTCAAACAGTGGTCACATTGCTGTTTCTTTAAACCTATCTTCTAATTTGACTCTTCTGTAACATGCTGCAGTGATTCTGATTATTCTGCATTGTCATCTTACACTGCCAGGTACAGCCCTCTCTTATCAGATCATCTTTCATAAATAAAATCCTCTACATTTGTTTCCTTGTAACTTGTCATGTATTAAATAATATTGCATTTTATCGATCACACAGGCATGGGGGTAACATATAGGATGCACACAGATGGAAATTTGACCCACACCTCTGCAGCATAGTACTGCCCCAAAACCCAAAATGCATTAAATAAATGTCGAACATTTTCTCCAATCAGTAATACAAAGCCCACCTTTGTGATTACAGTTTGCAATTATGAATATTGTTAAAAAAATATAAAATAGCATTTCTTTATATTCCTTGCTTTGTACCCCAATAAATACAAGTTATCCGCCAATATACTACAGTAACAACCCAATTGTCTGGAAAACATTCAGGACTAAATCAATTACAAATCTGTACATAGATAATGCCTTTGCATCTTACAAACAATTACACTCTAAATTTAACTTTCCAGCAACACATTTCTTTCACTATCTTCAAATTAGAAACTTTGTTAAACAGAACCTGCCCAATTTTCCTCACCTCCCACCTACCTCTATGCCAGAAAAAATATTGAACAGTTTTGAGGACTTAGACAGCATTTCTGCAATATATAAAATCATTTTACAGTCCCTCTCTTTCAAAGATCCAAGAGTATAATGAGAAAAGGATCAACATATCAAAAAAGGAGTGGAAGGTAGCAATGCACAGAATCCACTCGAGCTCCATATGCGCAAAGCTTACAATTATTCAACTGAAATTATTTATCAAGCACATCTGTCTCGCTTAAAATTGTCCAAAATGTTTCTAGGGCAAGATCCAACCTGCGAACACTGCAATCAAGTTCCAGCCTCACTGGGTCACATGTTTTGGGCCTGCACCAAATTAACATCATTCTGGACCAAGATCTTTAAATCCTTTCAGACAGCCTTGGTGTCACAATCCCTCCTAACCCATTAACAGCTGTGTTTGGGGTACTTCCAAATGGGCTCTTAAAGTGGAGAAGGACAAACAAACTGTAATTGCCTTTAGTACACTATTGGCACATAGACTTATCGTGCTCAACTGGAAGAATCCTAACTCTCCTATTCTAAGTCAGTGGGTAACTGATGTTATATATTATTTGAAACTGGAAAAAATCTAATTCACACTGAGAGGATCTGTGCAAAACCTTTTTAAAACCTGGCAGGATCTAATCAATAACATTTTAGAATAAGCATTCAAATTGAGAAAGCAGATTCTCTTCCCTCTTTTTTTTACTCCATTTATGTTACTCATTTATTAATTTATCTATTTACTTATTTTTACTAGCTTAAAGTTTTATTCTGCTGGCCTAGCTCTCTTTCTCAGGGGTTGAGGTTGATTTGTCTCAAACCTATTTTTGTAAAACTCGATTTATTTGTATGGAATGTTATTCGATTTTAATAAAATCAATAATATATAAATATATATATATAAAATACAATCACAGCCATGTCAGTGTAAAGGCTTTTGAGTTCTTTAAATTAAATGGCATCCTTTTGCTCTTGTCTTCCTAATTAGGTATATCTTACCCTTGAATAACATTTTAGGTTCCTCTTTATCCAAGTTCTGTTTGTCCACTTAGGTGCTTGTTTGTTTCTCCCACACTTGCCTTTTAAAATTCTGACATTTACACCTCAGCCTAATGAGTGACCTAATTACCCTTTAATTAGCTGAGTGCACCAGACAAGAATCCACTGGCTAACCACTTCATAAGTGGAACAGCAGGCTCCGCCATATTGTAGGGTCTTCAGCAGGGATGGTAACAGTACATACTGTGCTGTGTCAGCCATCACCTGAGCCTAAGGGCATATGCACATCAAAGGGACCACTGATCAGAGAAATACTCATTTAGGTATTACAACCCAAAGGGTCAGAGTTGTTGAGTAAATATGAGAAATGTCGGACTCTCCATTTTGGAGACTGCTGTTCAGCTTAGCTTAAAGTGGTTGCACTAACTATTGTAATTTCTTTCTAAATCCACAATTGTATATGTTTTTAAAGAGTCCCAGACTGTTTAAAAAATGAAAAAGCAATGCTTTGGCAAGAATGCAAAATGATGGCACTTATTTTAAGTCATACTGACAGCTTCCAATTGCAATTTTCATAGTTATTTACAAAAAACTGCATAAGAAAATGAAGAACAATCCCCACGGAAAGAAAGAATTTAAGCATACCAGAATTGCCATTAGCCATGCAGGCGATTTCATTGATCTGTAGGATCTGTTGCGCTGCATGCCACTCATAAACAGTATGTGGCCTACTTCAGTCTACACAAACTGCAAAGTAACCTGCTGTTTTCCTTTCTCACTGATATGAGGATAATTAACAGTGTTTTACCTGAAGCCATTCATTTTGAAGCCTGCTTAATCCATTTCAGAGTATTGGTAAGGACTAGAGGCTATTCTGGCTACAATGGGCATCAATGTAATAAATGACCTATTGAGATGGGACCACCAATCCATCTCAGAGCACACTCACAAACACACTCTCTCATTTATTAATATAGATTTACTTGAATACATATAAAGAGTATGACAATATAGGAGTGGTTTTTAGGGCTGGTATTTCATAACTCCAAGGATCTGGATTCAAATCCCAGTCAAGCCCTGCTTGTCTCTGTGTAAATTGGTGTGACACCAAGTGTGTGTATGTCAGTGTGGCCTGAGATTGACTGCATCCCTTCCCAGGCTGGTTTATTGCCTTGTGTGGATATTGCTGGATCAGACTACAAGTATCCAAACCCTTTAATGAAAAAAGTTACAAAAATGAAATGTGTGATGTCACGCATGTGCATCAGAGGAGCATCCTTATGACCTCTGTTGAGGTATATTATTACCTGCTAGGATGAGAGGGGGTAATAACACTAATCTTGTCTTCTCCTTCTCACCCCGTGGAACAGATAAGCCATCCAGTGAGGGCACATAAGAACCCTGGCTGCCTGGAAGCAGGTGTAATTTTGGCAAGAGTGACCTGCTGCACGAAGCTCTCAAGTAAATCTGACCCCACACAGCTAGAGCTGTGGGCCATGAGGGTAAGAGTTATAACACCTAAGTAGCGTTTCTTTTTATTTTGGAAATTCCTGTTTATTAAATGGGATGACCTGGTTGGCTTCCCAAAGTTTCTTCGGCAATCTGACATTTCCGCACTCGGCCACAAAGGAAATATAAATAAAAAGTCTTTTATATTTAAAGATGTTGCAGACGTGTGGCAGCCTTCACCTCTTTGCTCACCCTGTGATGTCTTTCAAGTTTGTATTTTGTGCAAAAAAGCAGCTCAGATGAGCCGATGCTCAAGTTTGTGATGAGCAACATATCATCAATTTAAAATCCAATCTATACATTTCTACAGACAATCCTGATGCCACATCTTATCATTAATAAATTGTTAAAAAAGTTTAGCATAAATTAATAACTATAAAAAATATATGAAAATATCTACTCTATATATATAAAATCCTAAGCATAAAAGTGCAACGATTTTGTGCAACGATTTTATGTGTCGTTTTTATGTCATGTTTTTTGTCATGCTTTAAATCAGGCTTATTTTAAAACCTACATATATATGTTTGGTATCATTCTTTTCAGTTACCAAACTTTAATGTGATGTTGTTAGATTTTCAGATTCTTATTCTATTTTAAAATTCTAAACTAAAAAAATAACAAGAACTCATGTCCCGCGAGACGAGACTTTGTGCCAAGTGATCTAACCACGCCCGGGGCCGGAAATAAAAGATAAAGAGTAGGACGGCTGCTGTGCTGGCTTTTAAATGTTTGAAGTGTCGCACGAGATGCAGATCACGTGGCACGGCAGCAGCAAGCCAGCAGCTGATCGAGAAAAGAGGAGGTAAAGAAAACTGTTTTTGTTTCCCATTGTATCACCATTTAAGATGGGGTTTCGGAGGAGCGACCATGTCTCCTTGTGGTGCATTCAGCCCCCCTCTTCACAATGTGAGCAGCAGAGACGCGAAGTGGCTGGCACATAGCACAGGCCAGAGGGGTTGGCGAGCAAAGCGAGCAGGGGGGAACCCCCCTAGTAATAAATAAAAGTTATTACATGGAGAGTGCCCAAGCCAGACTGCAACTCAGCCACTGGGAGCTTTGTGAGACAGGAGAGCCAAGCAGAATGCGCCACTTTGTTTTGATACAAAATTAAGTATTGGTTATAACATAAAAATACACAGTATACACTGAAAAAATAGGAAAAGAAGAATAATTAGAAAATGCAAATATATTTTAGGGGGTGGCGCAGTGGTAGGGCTGCTGCCTCACAGTAAGGAGACCAAGGTTCTTGTCCCGGGTCCTCCCTGCATGACGTTTACATGTTCTCTCCCAGTCTTCAGGTTTCCTTTGGGTGCTCTGGTTTCCTCCCACAGTCCAAACACAGACAGGTTAGGTGAATTGGTAACACTAAAACTGGCCTGTGTGTGTGTGTGTGCGTGTGTGTGTGTGTGTTCACCCACAATGGACTGGCACTCTCTCCTGGGAATTGTTCCTGACTTGTGCCCTATGCTAGTTGGCATGGGCTCCAGCACCTGCCATGACCCTGTTCAGGAATAAGCGGGTTACTTGACTAACTAACTGAAATATACTGTATATACTTAATATAATATATAGTATACTCTGTAAATATTGTAATGAGAAAAAATAATTGAACTCAGAAGCAGTGGTACAGCTAGAATGAAATTCAATATGCAGAACAAGTGACCCTTGAGTAAGAAATTATTCTAAAACAAGAGCAAAGAATCAGTTGATTGTTCCAGAATGTGATAGTCTGATTGGCTATAGAAGACAGCTGTAAAGACTCATGCTGGTGCCAAATGTTGTCTGCTGGCACACCTAAGAAATATTCAGCAATGTCCTCTCCAGTTGAGACAATTGTCCGTGGAAAATATGAAGTATAAAGTAGAATCACCCACACGTGCTCTTATAGTGCAAGGTCCAGAGACAAAACTGGCAAGGGATGGGTATATGAAACGACCCCAGGAAGGTATATGATGAAAAGGTGCATGATGAACTTTTTGATGTGCTGTTATGAGGTTGAATTGTTCTAACAAATCTGATTTTTTGCACTGTGCAGCCTTTTTGTGTAAACCCATTGGTCATTAACTCACAGGCAGACTGGACTTATTGCCAACCAACCAGACAACCAAACAATAATTCTCAACAGTCAGTGATACTTCAGCTTGCCACCATTCTAGACACAGAAAGAAACAGTTTATAGTCAGCGGCATAGTTAACATTATAAATGGTGCCCAGCTTCTGTGAATCACTAAGCAATGATTCTAGTCATTGCTAGGGTTAGGGTTAGGGTTAATTACCAGGCAGGCCTGCGAAGATGGAAAAAAGCATTGATGTTGAATGATCTGTTGGTTCTTTAATGGAGTTATCCCCTGGGCCGCAGAGGTCCTTCCTGATGTGGATAAGAGTCTTCCTTCAAGTTCCCTAGCATTGTTCCTGTGTCACATCTCTGGGGCTGACCAAACAAAAATGCAGACTTATTTACATATTCCTGACAGCGGACAAGGAGCCATGAGTCTAAAGCAGTTCCATGTCAATCTCCCAAACATGGCCTGAGCACTACTGTTCCGCCTGGAGTGATTTGAGCAGAAACACTTGTGTGCCCGGGGGAGCTAAGCAGCTGCAGCTGAGACGCTCAGAGTCCCAGGTGTGTCAGACTGCTTTGAGACATTCTTAAAAATTAAAAAGGGTGTATTTGAACATGTGTAATTTAACTCTGTGACTACACATTGTAACATAATGTGTCGGCAGCAATGGCATACATCACTGGTATGACATCCCTGCCTGAATTATGAGGCAGAAAAAAGTCAACAACTCGGAACTGGCCTGCTGTGAACAGGAGACTTAAATATGAGACAATGACTGCTTTATCTGTTGACTTGCCAATTAATTCAGGTAAACAAAGTAAATCTTTAAATAAGCCACCTCCTGAACCAATTCTTTTACACCCAACATCCTCTGCATGTCTACCCTGATTCTGTAGTAATACACTTTCAGCTTTACTTCTCCAAGTCAGTAACTATGTTGAACTGTTTGAAAGGAAACTGGGACCCTCATAAGGCTGGAGGCCAAATCTTTGTTGAACATAACTTGCATGACAGACTAACTATTGGTGTTCTTAATGTCTGCTGCCAATAATAATTTAAAGCTGAGGCAAGCCGTTTCTGGAGAGGCTTATGGCTCATCCCTAACACGTATGTGTAACATTAAAAGTTAAACAGATGAAAGGGCTGCACCAGACATCAAGAAGGGATTTTACCAGAAATCATTTTTGGTGGGCAGTTATGCCAGGGAGTTATGTAATTGTGACATTAGGCAGGACTCTTCAGGGGTTGCTCAATGAGCAGAACAACCACATGTTAAGACTGATGTAAGCTTACAACAATTGAAATCATTTTTCTAGCCACCGGGGGACATTCATTTGCTCCTAGTTAAGTGATTTTGCAATTGGGGTATTATAGGGTATGAGTAGAAACAAAGGTTTATAGAGATACACATAAATTGTCATAAAACATTTGTCATACAACATTTGCAATTACAGATTGAGCTGGTTGATCTTCACTGCCAGCTGTATGACTGCAGTATATAATAAACTCTTGTGAGCACCATGGTGGATGGACAGGCATCCCTAAGGGGATGGAGGAAGATTCTTTTCCCAACCAGGATGCTGCAATAAAGGAGAATTGAAAAAAAGATGGGCTTTCAAGCAGGGAGGGAACAGGAACCCTTGCCAAGCCAGGAGTCCTCAATTTTGGAAGGACCGGACAAAAAGGTTTGGATACTTTATCCCCTGATATGCTAGATGGCAACATCCTTGGGTTAGGATTTCCACACCGACACCCGCAGGGCATGCTGAGAACTGCAGTCTTGTGGAGTAGCCCTTTTGGGTGCCATCAAGAGGAGCTGCCAGAATTAGTCAAAACTATTTTCAGCGACTTCAATTTAAGCAAGAAATGCACTCCTGGGTCACAAATACAAGAAGCCAATCATCTGCTCATTCAAGTGAGTCAAAGTTGGGAAGCAGAGAACAACACTTGTTTGGAGGAAGAGGAGTAGGACTGAGAAGGAGGATACAGAGGATTCCAGAAGGGCCTGTAAGGTACTGAAGAATAAATTATTATATTTGAACCCATGACTGTATCTGTGTTGGATGAGCTCAGGGTTTGGGGATCAGTGAGCCCCCTATCTGTCACACTCTATTTACTTGTACATAAAACATTGTCAGTATTCACTTCACTTTATAGTGTTAAAGTAACCCTATTAACAGTTGTTTCTGTATACCTTCTTTATGTATTAATAAAACCTTGGTGATTTTCTATGCCAATTACCCTGCTCAGCCTAACAGTGCACTGTTTACAACCCAGACTTCCTCCTCAGCCTCCTCCTCCTTTTCATCTCCCTCTTTTCTCATTGTCTACACCTGTGATCTTCTTATAGTCCACAAGCTTGTCCATAGGCAGGGTGCTGACAAGCCTGAGCGTAATTACGAGTTTCTCCTTTAATTACCGGCCATGAATTGACAAGTGCAGGTGAGCGCCACTCATTGCTCCAGTGCTGTTGAAAGATGCAAAGCCAGGGTTTTACAGGAGAGTTTTGCATCAGTGGGCTTCAAGCCATCAGAGCACACTTTTAATAACATGCAGTGGTATCGCCTTCTAGATCACAGCTTGGGGCAGGATGGCTTGTTAGAAGACAGAGAGATAAAAGCACATTCATCTCTTTGATAGCGTCACAGAGAGACACAGGTTTTCAATTGTGTGCCAGGTCTGTTTCAAACCTCATAACAAATGACCTCCATTTCCCCACTGTATAAAAGTCAGGACCATGAATTCTAAAAATGATAATTCTGCCCAATTTAATTTATTTTTAAACAGTTCCTTTCATAGAAGATAGGCCAAGGGAGTTATATAGCTTCCACAATTCTAAGCAGAGTACAGATGACCCTTAAAGTGACAGGGTCACACTGAAGTCGGTGGCTGCTATATCTCCACAGGCCTGGGTTCAAATTCTTTTTGGAGTCCCTTTTTGTTTTAATTTGATTCTGTGTGATAGACGCTCGCCGACTTCTGGATTGATTCCTGTCTTATGCTGATGCAGCTGGGAAAACCTCTTGTACTCCTTGAACTGAAAATGCAAAAATGCAGGTTCAGAATGGGATACATGGACAAAACCAATATAAAATAACATAAATTAAAGTTTTCAGGGTGTACTGTACATGCAGTTTTTTTTTAATAGTTTATCATCATGGAATTAGTTTTAATTTTTTCAAATCACAGCATATGTTATCTAGCATTTAGTATTGGTCCCTGAGCCCAGTGATGTCAGGACAAGCTCCATCACACTATGAATATCCATTTGAAAATGGGAATGGCTTCAGGAGAAAAAGATGACCACATAGATGAATGGATATCTACTGCTATGAAGACAAGAACACATATGCCAACTTTCTGCTCAGAATGGTACAAATATTGCTTCATCCCTAGAAGAATGATGATTTCTGATCTTTAGCAGGGTTAATCTTTGTTAGGAAAATAATAGGAAAAGTGGATAACCTCCCAGAGGTAAACGCGACTACTAAGGAGGTACTGAGGGATTTGGAAATTGTAGAGGGAGAAGTACTGCTCAGATTAAATAAGATGAAATCGAACAAATCACCAGGACCAGATAATATTTATCCTCGTGTTCTTAAGGAGGCTAGTGAGTACATATATAAACCCTTGACGCATATTTTTAGGAAGTCACTGCGCACTGGAGAGATTCCGAAGGACTGGAAAATGGCAAATATCATCCCATTATATAAAAAGGGTGACAGGGCAGATCCAAGCAACTATAGGCCAGTAAGCTTAACACGCATCACAGGAAAATTAATGGAAGGAATTATTAAGGATAAGATCGAGCAACACCTGGCAAGGACAGGAGTTATTCTAAGCAGTCAGCATGGGTTCAGAAGAGGGAGGTCATGTTTTACTAACATGCTGGAATTCTATGAGGAGGCAACAAAAGGATACGATCAAAGTGGAGCTTATGATATTATTTATCTGGACTTTCAGAAAGTATTTGATAAGGTGCCACATGAAAGGTTGGGCATCAAATTAAAAGAGGTGGGAGTTCAGGGTGATGTTTGTAGATGGTTGCAGAATTGGCTCAGACAAAGGAAGCAGAGGGTGATGGTGCGAGGAACCTCATCAGAACTGGCCAATGTTAAGAGTGGTGTTCCACAGGGGTCAGTGCTAGGGCCGCTGCTATTTTTAATATATATAAATGATTTAGATAGGAATATAAGTAACAAGCTGGTTAAGTTTGCAGATGATACCAAGATAGGTGGATTAGCAGATAATTTGGAATCCGTTATATCATTACAGAAGGACTTGGATAGCATACAGGCTTGGGCAGATTTGTGGCAGATAAAATTTAATGTCAGTAAATGTAAAGTATTACACATTGGAAGTAAAAATGTTAGGTTTGAATACACAATGGGCGGTCGGAAAATCAAGAGTACACCTTATGAGAAGGATTTAGGAGTCATAGTGGACTCTAAGCTATCGACTTCCCGACAGTGTTCAGAAGCCATTTAGAAGGCTAACAGAATGTTAGGATATATAGCACGATGTGTGGAGTACAAGTCCAAGGAGGTTATGCTCAACCTTTATAATGCACTGGTGAGGCCTCATCTTGAGTACTGTGTGCAGTTTTGGTCTCCAGGCTACAAAAAGGACATAGCAGCACTAGAAAAGGTCCAGAGAAGAACGACTAGGCTGATTCCAGGGCTACAGGGGTTGAATTATGAGGAAAGATTAAAAGAGCTGAGCCTTTACAGTTTAAGCAAAAGAAGATTAAGAGGTGACATGATTGAAGTGTTTAAAATTATGAAGGGAATTAGTGCAGTGGATCGAGACTGTTATTTTAAAATGAGTTCATCAAGAACACGGGGACACAGTTGGAAACTTGTTAAGGGTAAATTTCGCACAAACATTAGGAAGTTTTTCTTTACACAAAGAACGATAGAAACTTGGAATAAGCTACCAAGTAGTGTGGTAGACAGTAAGACGTTAGGGTCTTTCAAAACTTGACTTGATGTTTTCTTGGAAGAAATAAGTGGATAGTACTGGCGAGCTTTGTTGGGCTGAATGGCCTGTTCTCGTCTAGAGTGTTCTAATGTTCTAATGTTCTAATAGAAGAATCAATGTGTTACAGACAACACAGGCTGTCTGGTATCCTGGCCAGCATGGATGGTTCCTTACCTGGCCAGGAATCCTTTAGAATGGAAAGATACGGATGGATGGACATCCAGGACAGATAGGCTGCTGGATAGGCCTTTATAACAAAAGGACAGTGGGAGATGTCCTCCCAAAGACATGAATTCCCCTTTATGTTGGGTGGCAGCATCTCTCTGGTGGACCTCCCATTTGTGCACCCACAGGCCAGCATGTGAACTGTGCTCTCAATAGGTAGCCTGCTAGGGTACTTGGGTACTGCTAGAGGGAGCTGCCAAAAGGATACTCCTCTGTGCTATGGAGGGTCCACTTGACCCAGAAGTGCTTGTCGGTGGACATGCTGTTGCATCAGAAGTACTCCAGGGTCTAGGTGAGTTGAAGTCAGGTGTGGAGGATGGAGAAGTGGAGAAGAAATCCACTTGGAGAAGTGGAGGAAAAATAGACAAAGAATTAAGAAAGAATGAGAAGTATGAAAAGGGAAAACCTAGGATAAGGTATTTCGATTAAATAAATTCATGTCATTTGAACTCAGGACTTGTATGGTCTGGGTGTTTGGGGCTTTGCTAAATCCTCTACAGATCACATTATGTATAGCTGAGTATGTCACATAGGCAGTGTTGGGGGTAACAGGTTAAAATTAATATGTGTTATGTAGTCAGATTATCTTTTAAAGTAACTAGTAACCTAACACAATACTTATTTTATTGAAGTAAAAATATCTCCATAAAATACCTGCAGAAGAAGATTACTATATTACTACCTGCATTACCAAAGCTTCTTCCCTATACTCCAAAACTCTTTGGGAGTTGGAGTTTGGAGCAGCAATGTTGGGTTCCATGGGTGCCGCCAAGGGGCGTTGCAAGAATGGCTGAGCTCTTTGGTGCAGCACTTCTACCACACCCAGAAGTCCTGCCAGATGAAGATCACCGGACACCTGGAGCACTTCCTGGTGCCCTATAAAATGAGCTAGCTGCCACTAGGAGCCAGAGGTGGAGGATGAAGCTTGCCAGGAGGAGTGGAGGTGGATTGAGAGGAAGAGAAAGGGAGAAAGAAGAAGAAAAGAAAGTGTTTTCTTCTATGTGTTTAGTGCTTTAACTGTGCTGTACAGGTAGGAAACCTGGGTTTCACACGAGAAAAAGGAAAAAAAAAATAAAAGCGTGAGTGCAGAACTTGTGTCCTGTGTCTGTCTGTCTGTGTCGGGTTTGGGCAGCAGGAACGCCCTTGCAGGCCACTATAACAGGACAAGATAAAGATTTTGTTGAATCACATATAAAGCAATATGGTCTTTTCAGATTAGAGTCAAACTATGACTGGAAAAAACAGGGACCCTTAAGAAAAAAACAGACTGGAAGGGGCAGGGCCGATGGACCGTGACCTGGATGTGACATCATTGAGACTGCCAGTCACCTGATCTGTAGAGGAGAAAGTAGAAGCATTAGGCAACAGCGCCAACCCTCGACTTGAAGTGGAGTTACACGTACAATCAGATAAGCCTTTAAGTTGCCTCCCAACTACATGTGTGTGACAAAATATTACTGAGTTATTTCTCAGAAGTATTGGGTTTTGTCACAAAGACATTGCCTGCTGGAATCGGTGTAATATTGTGCAGTTTAGGCTTTTGAGGACACCACTAAGTATAAGGCAAAAAGCAAAGGTATTGAAAATTACCCCGCTCTAGCCATTCAGAAAATAGTGTGGTGCCTGCGACCCAGTAAACATAAACTTATTAATAAAGTATTAGTTGGGCTTCTGTTCAGCTATTTGCTATAAATATTCTGAAACAGTGTGATCTGGTGGCAACTAAAGTTCATATTGAAAATCTTCAGGGCTCATATTAAGATGGAATATGAGGTTGGATGCCATTTGCTTTATAGCACACGAAGGACTAAATGTATTTACAAAACACAAGAAAATGATCAAATTTGTGTATATTTCTGCTCAGTTTCATGAAAATTCATTAATGGGATTAGGATTTAATAACAAATACTGTTCAATGAAATGTACGTTTTTTCATATAAACAATGAAAAAGTAATGCCAAAGTAAAACACTGTCTATAAAACATTGCATTTCAGAAGTGTTTGGCCATCTACATAGGTGAAACAGGGATACGACTAGCAAACTGCTTCAAGGAGCATCTTCGATTCATTCAAATTAAAGCTTAATATAGGAAAAGGATGATCAACTGTGGCAACTGCTAACGGAAGTAGCCAAAAAAAAGAAGAATGTAGAACATTATACATCCCTTGATCATAGCCATACTGATCTCTCTGTGTTCTTTCACAGGGATTCAGAGGCACTTTTCAAGGAAAAACAGATGCTGAACTTATTATCACACTGGGATCACACATTTCCCCAGGTCTTAATGACTAACTTTTTAATCTTTCCCTTTATCATCTCTAATGGCAGCTTTTTCACATCTTCTTTTCATCTTCCCTGGCTTTGTTCGCTCCTTCCCCTCTTGTATATTTTACATGCTCTTTGCTTTCAACTGAAATGTTGGGTCTTTTACCTTCTTCTCTTTTCAGCATGGAAATAACCCTTACCTTTTTTGTCCTTTGGAAACTACACTGACATATTTAGGTACTTTTTTAAGTAATGTAACTAAACTACTTTTAAAAGTAACAGTCCCCAACACTGCATACTTATTTAAAATACTTAAGTGCAAAGGCAGTAGAGGTAAGGATGGTGGGAACCTGGCTAAAAACAAAGCTTTATGTTAAAGTCTGGTTCACCTACAGTAGATCAGATTATCTCTCTGTGGCTCTGATGGTCACTGCAGTCAGTCAACAGGTTCAGAGTTAAATGAACATTAAGTGTAACATCAGGCAGTGAGGCCTATTAGATAAAGCCAATGTCAAATTATGCAATTTCTGGTATAAGAGTATGTCAGATTTTTTGATCTTGCTGATCTTGCTGGACCATGTCAATTTACATAACTGAAAATCTGGGCACATTGTTGTGCCACTTTTTATGACTGCCAATAGCATGTTGCCCAATGGACGCAATCCTGTACGAAAGGCTAACGGATAGGACAAGTTTAGCTGCATTCTCATCCCTTAATTCTCTTTTTTCCAACATCAGACAAATTTGGCTTCCCTCTGTTTCCGTTCCTTATTACTCATTGCTGCATTAAATGCATCGTACCTGTGGGCGATCTCTCATTGGTTGTCAGTTATCATGAACAGAGAGCCAACTAAAGACAAAATCAAACCACAGCAAGTTGCAGACTAATTGGAGTGAATCGCTGGATACGTCACATTACACGACTGCAAATAATGAAAGCGCACCAATGACTGCCTCCAACTCACTAAGATTATTTAAATGAATGCTACGACTGAAAAGTAATGTCATGTGATGGCCTTAAAGTAACAGATCTTGGAGCAGCCTCTTTGTTTTCTGTGTCTTTTGAAACAACAGTGATAAATTAAGAGCTCTATACCTGTAAAGCTCCTTGAGTGGTTGTCCTCTAGGGAAAGGCGCAAAATAAAGGTTGCTTGCTTATAAAACCTCACTCCCACCACTCTCCTATATAGCCAGAACATGAAACCAACAGACTTTCTAACTTTTAAAACATTTATTGTATGTTACATGACAATGAGAGCTCAAAATCCTTGCAATCATAGGATTTTGTAGTTTAGGGATTGCCTCCTGTTTCAAATCTCTGTGCTCCAATAAAAAAACTACTGAGTTGCTTTCTAAGCATCAGGCTAATCATCCAGCATCTATGCTCTAAACTGAGATTTCCTAATTTCGATCATTTGAATTTTAGTTAGTTTATTAGGACCGTATAAGAGGATATAATATACAGCAGATACCAATTAATGTTGCATGATTTTGTGTTACTGAATTTGTTAAAATCTGTCCGTGGGTCTCACCCTCTTTATATAAGAATTAAATGAATTTAATTAAAATGTCCACCCTAACCACATCCTACAGAAACAGAGCAGGGCCCAACCTCTGCTCCAAACCTTTCATCTCTCAAATTTGATAAGTGCTCAGTATTCGTGATTCACGTGCAATGCAAAGGAGCTGCAGTTGAGTCAACACACCGAATCCCTGGGCGCCCCCAACCCAATCAACTACAGCCCTTCCGTGCCAGCTGATAGTTCAAATGGCCAGCAATCGAAGCTTTAAAGTCAAAGTTAGCTCCCTGTCACTTGCCTCTGGCCTTGTTGCCCCTTGTTGCTTGGAATGAGCCAACGGAAGGAAGCGTCCCTAAGGGTCCCAGTGACTCTGCTGGCTTCAGGCTTGTTTATCATTACGTACCTGGTTAGTTTCATTGTTTTTTTGGCTGTGGGCACTTTTGGCCGTGTCTGCTAAACAGGGTTTCAATTGATACCAGATTGCTGTCACTCGATTTGGTGAATGTCTCCTTTATTTACATTATTAAAATACTTCCTAGTACAATTAGCAGAGCCTTAAAGGGTTAAAAAATGAAGAGAAATCTTTTCCTTCAGCTAGCCTATTTAGAAATCAGGAATGCAGCACTGTGAAAACAGCTGCAATATTTGCTGCTCATTTGACAGCGCTATGTCCGTCTATTCTTTATGTTTTTTTAGATGCACTGAAATGAAGCAGAGTACCTGTTGTTTTTTTATTTCACTAAGCGTATGTCCTTTTAATTATGGAGTATTTAGTGCAACAAAAGATGACTTCATTCCTTGCAGAAAACTCTACACTTTCAATCTGGCTCTCAGCCAGGAGCAACAGGGAAGGCGTGCAAATGCTATTAATGACGTGAAATATGAAATGAGTTTCAAAACGAGATCAAGATAATAATAAGACATGGTGTACGTAATTTATGGCGTCTGTTTGCCCTGCAGTAACGTAGATGTGGAGTAAACAGCTACAAGTTCTTTTTATCAAAAACACTCCCCTTGACATTTACAATTTAACATGTGCAATTTTGATGAATTGCAGTTTAGTGGAACAATTAAATTGCTGCTACGTCATAGCTTCAGGTATCTGAGCTCAATCCCTGGCTTCCTACAGTTTTTAGGTGTTTCAGGTTCATAAGATAAATGGTGACTCAAAAATGGCCATGTACTGTATAAGTGAGTGTGGGTGCATGTGTGAGCGTGCTCTGTGGTAGACTGGTTCCTGCCCTGCGCCCAGTGCTGCCTACACTGAAAAAAATGGCATGTCAGATTAAAATTTAAAAAAATGTACATCGGTTGCACATAATAAAATTGTTTTTATCAAAAATAATTTAATTATGCTTAATGCATTAAATTATTATATTCTGAAACAACATGATATTTTTATATAAAATGAATGAAACTTTTCATTCTCTGTTAAATTAATTATGTTATGTTAAATAAACATGGCTCATGTCAATAAAGCAACTCCACGCAGGGTGGACCCGGGAAGCAAGGCAGCAGCGCTACCACTGCGCCACCATGCTGGCCTTGATAAAACATTAAAAAAGAATACAAGAAAAAACGCAAAATGGAGTAACGTTAGTCTGTGTGATTAAGTATTTTAAATGAATATCTGAATATTTCTTGTTGTGTGTATGTGTTTTTATTTTTTAACTTTTATTTCACTAACCTTTTTGCTCTTAACCAGTGACAATAACTCAAACGAACAACCTGTTGCTTCTTTTAAAGTCACATGACTTTACCGCCAAGTTATCCAACCTCTGCTGATGATAAATCCGCTTGGTGCGTATTCATTTCTGGTGAGGACTAAATATAACTATTTTGACTCCTACCTAAATCACTGAAATTAGTATATTGCACATCCCACAAGATTCAATAAATTAAGCATGATCGAGTTATGTTCAAAAGTGGAACATAAACAATATATATAATATAAAGTAAATACATTCTTGTAAATGTAACAACCTGCCATTTCCCTTTTTTTCAGAGTAAATAGGGTTCTTCACCACACAACCCTGAACTGAATGAAGCAGGCTCAGCAATGGATAGACAGACGAGTGAGTGAATATGTTTGAGAGTGTGTGATTTCTAATGGACATGTACCCCATTGAGAACTGTATGCTGTATGGTGGTATTTCTTTTTTACCGCAGGACATGCAGAGGAAAGAATAGTACAGGGAGGTCAGTTCAGCACTATATGCAATCATCAAATTCAAATGTTAACAGTTCACACACACGCAAGTACTGTCCTCCCTACATTTGCAACATGTGTACATGTTGCAATGTACACACTTGTCTCTATGCTTTGGATCCTATGCTTTGGAAAACTAATTCTAGTTTTCAAAGAAGTGTTTCATTTGCCTGTGGAGATTACTACTTTTCTGTCCTGTCCTAGGCGATCATGGTGTTAATAACATAACATAACATAACATAACATAACATAACATAACATAACATAACATAACATAATGAGAATAATTATTTACATTAAAGATGGGATATAATGTTGTATCTTGTAATTTCTTCTTACCTATAATGATTTCAAATATTATCTTTCATTTCAATCAAATCATAACTCTTGAGATTTAATTTTAAATTTGAGCTCTTGACAGCATGAAAGACAGTCTGGGTCAATTTGGTCAACATTTTTGCTGCCCTAGGTGAAGGTGAAAATGTTCCACCCAAAACACACAATCTGAAGGTAATTTCTATACATATATTTTGTGGAATCACATGAGGGTTGGGTAGGCCGACCATATTTTTACTGTTCCAAAATGGGACACAACTTATTATACCATAAATAGATTAAATTGATGAGCAATAGGAGATGGAGAGGTCCACCTTGGAATTTTGAGCCTGCTGTAAAAATGTATATTGTTAAATGACAAATTGCCACCCCCTAACCCAGTGTTTCCCAACCTCGGTCCCATGGCCCCCCTGTGGCTGCAGGTTTTTGTTCCAACCAGCTTCTGTTTGGACTCCTGGGCTAATTAAGTGATGTGTTATTTCCCAAGTTCTGTGTTTTGGGAACAATATAGAAATTAGAAAACTAACTTTGGTAGTTTGCTCATTTTTAATTGTCATTAATAACATACAACAAAGGGGAAAAACTGCACTGAGAAAGGGCAAAATATAACAAAAGAGAGTTAAGCATTTAAATCTATAGCAAAAGCAGAAGTATTTCTAAATGCCTTATAAATGTAAAAATCATGCTGCTGTGCGTTTCTGAATGTAGAATAAAAGAAAAATAATATCAGCTAATTAAATGAGATCAGTGCTATCAGCTGTTGTCACTGATTAGTAATCTGGTTGGAACAAAAACCTGCAGTCACAGGGGGGCCACAGGACTGAGGTTGGGAAACACTGCCCTAAACCCTTTGCCACCCTCGGTGATTGCCTAGTTCACCTATATGGTAGAACCAGCCTTGATTTTACAATATTTTTGGGAGGAAGCTGTGATTGGTTTATTCTAGGCCAGCGATACTCTGTCTTTTTTTTTTCAAAAGATTGTGGACTAGCCAGAAAAAGTTATATTACATAGTAATATAGTTAACTGTTTTCCTACTCGTCTGACTGTTTCTTCATTTCTCTTATTTTTACTACATTGACTAAACTTCACAGACTCCTGACATGAACCTTAGTGAACACTTTTGGAGGAATTGTAATGTTAATTGTGGGCTTCAAATCCAATATCAGAACCTGACATCATAAATGCTGTTTTGGCTGAATGAACACAAATTCCCACAAACACATTCTAGAATCTTGTGTAAAGCCTTCCTAGATGAGTGGAGGCGGTTGCAGCTACAAAGGGGCTGCCAACTGTATATTAATGCCCATGTTTTTGGAATGGGATGCCCAGCAAGTTCAAGTAAATATGATGGTCAAGCCATATAGTGTGTATATGAGGTTTACCTTCCAGGATTATTGGAGGTAAACACTACCACTCCAGGGGCCTAATGCATAAAAAGTGCGTACGCACAAAAAAGTTACGTACGTCCGTTCCACGCTCACATCGTGATGTATAAAAACTAAACTTGGCGTAAAGCCACACACATTTTCACGCCAGCTGAAACCATAGCGTATGCAAGTTGTCGGCTTGGTATTGCAAACTGTTGGCACCCAGCGTCAAAGCAGTGCTACTCTTCCTGGGTGGTTTCCCATTATTTTTTAGATTCACATCCCTGACACTGCTTTATCAATAACACTGACATTAACTGTATATTGTTTTTTAGTTTAAGGCATCTGATTGTAATCAACCTGTACCCATATAATGGTGCTCGGAATGGCCAAATTGCTCCAAATACTATGAGTGTTTTAACCCACTGCATCTGAGTGTGGAATCACAGCTGTACAGTAGTTGATTGGAAAGCTCTACCGCAGATTGTCTCAAGAGCGGAGAGAATTATCGGGGTATAGCTTCTAGCACATGCTGCCTCAGCCATGCGCACAGTCTAATTGAACTTCACCCATTCGGCTTCAGAGCCTTTCCTGCATGAACCTTGTGGTTCAGATACAGTTTCTTTCCATGTGCTCTAAACGCACTCAATCAGTCCATCAAGTGCTCCTGGTAGAATTGTTTGTACTTATAAGTACAATTACCTCACTGTCAACTTGCATTACTATTGTAATATTGCACAACCTGAGCCACTTATGCTTTCATATTGTATATTTTTCATTTTTTATCATATTAATATTATTATTACTGTTATTTTACTATTTTATAGGAAAATAAGTTTATGGAGGATTTGCATATTGAATCTCTTTGTACTATACAATAACAATAAAGGAATTCAATTCAATGCAATAGAAGAGAGTGCATATTTACAGATGATGACAACTGGTTTTAAGTCGATTTAGATTTCAAGGTGCTATCTTCTTGGAGCTCTTGATATCATTTTTCAGATGAAATGAAGTAAAGTATGTATATATTACATACTTTTTTAACATTATTTAAATAATGTATACTGTTATTAAACGTGTGGACATAGTACAGCGGTAGCGATGAACTGGGAACCCGTTCAGGGATTGTTCCTGCCTCGTGCTGTATGCTTCCTGGGATTGGCGTGACCCTGGATGGATACATGGATTAAAAAATTAAACATGTACTACAAATATATTTCAATGTTCCTTAAACGTTTTGAAGAATCTGCATTCTAAGCCTACAAATGGCTTGACATTTATTAAAGAGATGAATGTGTGGCAATTGGTTACTTGGAGAAAGAAAAGGAAGGACAGGAACTAGAGATTAGTAAATTTGAAAGAGGCAGTACTGGTGCAATAAATTATTGCATCTAGGGTCGCGCAGGGTGCAGCAAGCATCTTGCAGGAGGCAGGAACTATCTCTGGACGAGGCGCCAGCTCGTCACTACCATTGCACCACTGTGGCCCCATGTTTAATACATGCTTTAATTCATTTCATCATTAAAATGATATCAAGTATACATCTTAGTATTTAAATTGTTCAGAGAGCTGTAATATCATGAATGTAATGTATTCTGTGTCCTGACGGCGTAAGAGAAAGCCTGTTTAACAACAAGGAAGTTGTGATTCACACACATAGAGTACATAGAAAAACACATAGAATACGAAGCATTTTACATGCTGCTTTAGCTACGATGGGATTCAAGAAACTAGTAAATTAAAAGATTTTAAGATTACATTTAAGATGTTCTGCTTTAATGACAAAATAAACTACATGATTAAAGTGGGAATTTTGAGATCAAAGTTTACATTTCTAGCTTTTTTCCCGCTTTTTTCTTTTCTCTGTGCCCCAATACTCTTCCATATGACACGCAGACGGTGGGCTTTGATATCTGACAACTTCTTTTTTATTTTGGGCACTGTGTGACTTTCTAAACTTGAACTTTTGATCAACTTCCTTTTGTTGTTTATACAACTGCTTAAACCAACAAATAGTACATTTTTCTTTGCCTCCACTTGGCATTCGCTGATATTCTTCTTTTCTCCCCATGCTTTTGCTATTATCTTTTCACAGAATGCTGAACTTAAGGAAATATTTATATTGATTTGCATATTCAAAGGGGCACAATTCTGGAAGGAGTCTGGGAGGGGCGGCAAGTGCAAACATGCATGAACGTTACATTTCATGCAGACTGGGATTTATGTAGCGAAAGTGTGTGGAAGTTGGCTTACACATGGTTTTCTGCATCTGAATTTTTTTTGTGCATACACACATTTTGACTTTTGTCCATTCACCATGTTTTAGTGTGAATTCTACGCACAGTGTTATGCATGAGGCCCCAAGACACAAGGGTGGGGGCTGCCACTGATGGTATCTTTTCCTTTTTCTCTCATAGCCCTGAACAACTGATCCCACCCCATCCGGTCCCTCTACTATAAAGCTGAGGTGCTCCTGGAAATTTTTACTAATTTCATTCCATTTACTGCACCTGTTTTTTCAGATTATATTACTGTGAAGAGCAACAGCTTATCCCAACAAAACTGGGTACAAGGTATTAACTAGCCTTAAACTGTTTTCCAGTATAAGTTAGCATGGACCTGTACACACTCATATCAAAACAATTTAAAAATCACCATTTAATTTAAAATGCATAACTTTGGTTGATGGGAAAGAAACTAGAGGGCCCACTGAATATCCTCACACTCACAGGGTGAACAAAATGTAAATGATAAACTTAGCCCTCCTGGAATTTTCATGTTGGGATGGTGAATGGGTTGTTTGTCTCATATTGAGAGGTATGTCGTTGGAGCGTCTTATGCCTCTGGTAAAGCTACTCATAGCAAATTAAATAAGGCATCAAAAAAAAGAGCAATCTAAAGTAAGACTCTCATGATGGTTTTAAAGTAACACTTACCAAACTCACCCTGAATTGGGTACCAGTAAACATTCTTGAAACCTGTCCAGGTAGTGGTGTTTTGTGCTGTGTACCCAGTGGAAAGGTGACCTATGAAGCACGGTCAGGCCTGGCCAAAATAAGCTCTATAGAGCCAAAGAGTATATGCAATGTTTGCAAAAAAAGTGGGGGTTTGGTTTCAATGGTATTTGAGTAATAGATGTGGGTGGGAATGATCCAGATGTCCTATGCTTTGGCAGTGGAAATTAGGCCTTAGTAAATGCTAACATAATTAGTTAGAAAAAGGCTGGAGTTAAATAAGGAGGTGGAAAAATTCCAACTGGCTATACACATTACCACCTCTAGACATAGAGGACTAGAACCAGATCTCTTGATCGTGGCTGGTCTCTTACCACAATAAATACACACAGACAATAAATACCACAAGAATACTCAGAGGTTGCTGCCTGGGTCAGGTGGAATTTGTACCACCGGACAAGAGACAGTTCATTTAAATATAAATTGAATTTCCCTTCAGGAATAATCGGAGTGCTGTATATGCATATGTGTCTAACAGCATTCCTTTTCAAAAAAGTGCACTCAAATACAAAAAAGTACAGCTTATTCACTCTATAGTCATAATGGGAGTCTTCTAGTGTTATGTGGGAAATAGTGCAGATAACCGGAGTAGTGTGATTGGGAGAAACAGTCTGACTCATCTGAATCTGAATGATTAATTGTTATTAGATTTTTGAGATATGTCTCTATGTTCTGAGGTCTCTGGTAAAGAAGCTGTCCACTGATCACAGCTTGGAATGTGAGCTGGCTTAGATGGTTGGAGACACTGCTGATAACCCAAGAAAACTCATGCAGTTAGTGAAGATGCATTGGGAACTGCTAGTGGATGCCTGTGTTTGGGATGATGTTAACTTGTACCTGCAGAAGAGATTCCATTACATCTGGAGGAAGGTCAGTGACTTGTGACTTATGAAGATCTGTGACTTATATGCTATTCATGAGTTTACTAGTGGAAGCAGGTACAAGAAGATGTGGATCAGAGGTCCGTAGTGCCTGTCGTGGAAGTAAACCTATGATCAAGGGGTGCACATTAATGGGGCAAGCAGCTGTCAAATTAAACAAAGAGGTTTTATGTACACTGCTATCAAAAAGGTTTCAAGCTAAGGTCTTAGGATAAATGTATCAGTTTACCAATCATTTTACATCCCTGTCTTCACCTTATCTGGTTATGAGCCTTACGAAGTCACCAAAAGAACTAATTTAGGGATGCTATTATGTGAAATATGACTCCTACACATATTTTGTAATTTGTGCCCATTCAGCCAAAAGAGTATTTATGAGGTCAGGTACTGATATTGAATGAGAAGCCACAACTGGCATTACAATTCCTTCCAAAAGTCCTCACTAAGGTTCATGTCAGGACTCTGTGAAAGCCACTTGAGTTCGTTCCATAAACTGCTCACACAAAATTGGAAATGCCTAAATTGTGTAATATGTCTTTGTATGCTGGGCTCTTCACTGGAATCAAAGGCTTAAAACCAGCCCCAGACCATTATCCCTCGATACCCAAACTTTACAGTAGTTACTATGTGGTATTCTTGGTATCTCCCAAACCTATCAGACTGCCAGATAATGATACATGATTCATCACTCCAAAGTATACATTTCCTCTTCTGCTGAGGTCAATGGTGGTGTGCTTTATACCACTCTAGCTGATGCTTGGCTTTGTGATTAGTGAACTTAGGCTTATGTGCAGCAGCTCGTCTGTGGAAACACATATTATGAAGCTTCCAATTCACACATGTTATGGTGATGTTGCTTCCAGAGGCAATTTGGAACTCTGTTGTAAGACATGCTAAGCAGAAAGTCAATTGTTACATGCTATGTGCTTCAGCAGTCAATGACCCCTCTTGGTGAGTTTGTGTAGTCTACCACTACGTGGTGTCACACACGTGTGCGTGGGAGACAGCTAAAGGGCCTGACTGAGAGTAATTCCATGCCAAACCACGGGTGGTGGAGTGTACTAACTCTTTCTCTCACTCCCCTGCAGACCAGTTTTGGGAAATTCTGCCTGGCTTTAATGACGTGACGTCAGGTTCCAGCCCCAGAGATGATGTCACTTCCAGTCCCAGGAAGGGGTTGGGGGGGTTAGGGAGGGCTAGGATGTTGGAGGGGGGGGGGGGTGGGGGGGGCATAATGACATCACTTCCATTTCCGGCCACAGAGATGATGACACTTACTCACAAGGTCATTGAAATCACTGCCGTGTCCGGGCTCAGAGATGACGTCACTTCCGGTCCCGGGGTAAGCGACATCACTTCCGGTTCTGGCCACAGGTCTTCCTTAAAACCGCCATCTTTTTGCCAGCAAGGCAGTTCTTTTCTGGACTCTGTTCTATACACATCTAGTGTGATCATTTACTCCATTTTGCAGCCAGGAAATAATATACGGGTGGCTGTCCCAAAACTTTCTGTGGGTGTTTTGTCAATTCTTCTGACTGTGGCCAAGCTGTTATTGTTCCTAGGCACTTTAACTTTATAATAGTAACACTTACAGTTGACCGAGGCAGATCTAGCTGAACAAAAATTTCACATGCTGACTTGTGACAATGGTGGCATCTTATGACAGTGCCACGTTTAAAGTCACTGAGCTCTTTACTACCACCCATTTTACTGTCAGTGTTTGTTAATATATATTGTATAGCTGGGTGCTGATTATATACGCCTGTTGACAATGAAACATCTGAACTCAATAACCTGAAGGGATGTCCACATACTTTTGGCCATACTGTATATATACTGTATAGTACTAAATATGAATAAGTTGAACTCAAATTTCATGTTAACATTAGGTGTTCTTTTATCTTTCTTCTTGTTATTGTCACAAATACTTTAAAATAAGTTGTCCAAAGCTGTAAAGATTTTTAATATGGTTCAAATATATTCAACAGTTTTTGGTAATGCTTTACGGTCATTCTGTGCTTCTAATAAAGTCAACTTCTGACACACACTGTAGATGCTTCAACTCTTGTTAACTCACTGACTTTAACTGATGGTGGTGTAGTCATTATCCATATGTTTTGTAAGGCCCTGTTTCTAGCCAGAGCTACACCTAAAAATAACTGCACACCTCTAAGCTAAGAATTTCTCTTACAAAATCTTGACCAAGTTCTATAAATGTAACCTGTCGATTAGAAGAGCAGAAAAAAAAACATACTTTATGCAATTTATTCAAAATGTTACAAAGATCCTCATTCCCTTTTTCTTGAGTATCATTCTTTGCTCCTTCTAGCTCCTCAATTCTAGCATAAGATGATGCTGCCCACCCTGCAGATATTACCTAATGACTGAACTGCATATCTATCTGCTTAGGACATCAAATGTTGTTCTTCCTATAACTTACATGCACACGCCTTTCACACAGCAGAGGCAAAACTGCTCAAAAAGGGCTGGAAAGCAAAATATTTTTATAAGTCTTCAAGACGCCAGGTTGCATAAAAGGTTCCACAACCTTTTGAAACCACAATTTTGTTATTATAGCCATAAAAACTGCCCTCACCAAGAACACATATATTTCCATTCAGGTAATACTTATAAATTGAAATGAATTGAAGAAATCATGTTGGCTCCTAAAAGGAAAAACATTGAATTAAATGCAAGGATTCTTACTTTTAATTATATTGCCTTTTCCTCCTTTCCCGGCAGAACTGGTAAAAGTGGTATGACAGCAGGCATGATGAACGTCAGAGGAAGAACAAGGATTGAATGACAGCATTGATCGCCACAAGCATCTTAAGCCAATCAATCAGTCTTTATTTGATGTAGCTCATTCATAACCAGTGCTTTTCAATGTACATTATGTTGCAGGCCAAAGTAAGTCAAGCAAACAGGAGTGTAAAGAAGTAATCAGCCTAGAGGGTGTAAGCAAAACCTAGACAGAGGGGTGAGAATTTCACAAAGCAGAGAAGAACTGTCTGCCCAGTAACTGGTTTGGCTCACTTGTAGCTCTCCATCAGAGAGTATGCTTCATTGTAGAGGGGTAATCTCAGGACAGTGATGGACAGTACTTAGCAAGTGACTTCAGTGGAGGGAAAGCTAGAGGGCAGTATCTCCTAGCTGCAGTAGAGTGAAAGTGCACAGTCCACAGGGTCCACACAAAGGTAGTAGAATTAAAGGTGCTGCTGGACTCACTCTGTGATAGAATTAAATGGATGTTCATGTCCTGATTTTGTTTTGTGCTTAATTTTTGCACAGCTTTCTGTTATAAATTATAAAGAGAATTGAATCATCTCTTATACTGAAGCTCCATGGAGAATCAGGAGAAAAGGAATTGCCTGAAACACAAAAGGCAATCCAAATCAAACAGGTCTTCTCCCTTATACTTCCTATCTGAATTTGCGAAAAACTTCCTAGATGACGAGTGCAATTATTTCTTTTCTTTCTCTCAGACATGCAACTTTTTTTCACCCCAATTTTTGGATTTTGTTTTTTTGTTTTTGCTTGTTCAAAGCAAGGTTTGACCTTTGGTTTCGATTTTTGACTACATCTCTCTTTCTGGTCCTCCTCTTTCAAAAAATTGTCACGTCTGCCAGGAAAGGCTGGAATTCAAATTCATGTTTTATGTCTCACTTGTTTGTTGTTTATTTGTTTTGTTTTGATAATGTTCATCTTTTTTATGTTTTATTTTGTCTATGTGTATAAGCTGCCTTTATTATGTTCAATGTGTTTTGTATAGGGCAGGGCCACATACTAATATCTGCCAGGAACTGCCCTCTGCCCTATCAATCAGAAGGGTCTTCCACAGTTCCTAGCGGTTCATAGTGAATATGCTAGGGAGTTGGTGAGTGTTCTTGTGTTTATTGTATTTCTTGTTTTTAGAACTCCTGCTCTATGTTTAGTTTATTGTTTTTGGAATTTGTACTAGGACTTGTTTGATTTGGATTGCCTTTGAGAGCTTCATTGTAATAGGAATACTTTTTCTGTGAATAGTAAATCTTTTATTTTTTTAAGATCTGGTGCTTTCGTTATTACTAGCCGAGGTTTGGTGGTAATATCCCACTCTAGTATGCATTATTGGAAATACTTGGGATTCCTAGTCCACAACAAAAATATGGTTTCTCCATTTGAGTCAGCATTGTCCCTAGCCAAGGAGCTGAAAACTTTGAAACATAATGCTACTACAACATCTATGGAAGGAGAAAGAGACTTATAGTGAAACCTAACAGGTGGTGAGAAGGAGAAAAAGAGAATATGTGGCAAGCAGAGAGGTAGTTGGAGCTTATTGTGGTCTTTGTTTTAGTTCTATCCATGTTTGTGCAGTTTTTGTTAGGTGTGCTGTGATGGGCAGCCACGGCCACCACCTGCCTGGGATACCAAAACAGTGGAAGGACCAGGGGAGAGGGTATTGGTGAGGCCATACCTCCCCTGTGACACTAGAGGGCAGCCCTCCTGGATGGCTATGGCACCACAGATTCCCACAGGGCATATTGGGAGCTGGAGATTGGTGAAGCCCTATTGGGTTCCGTGGGGGCCGCCAGGGGGAGCTGCAGAGCTCTATAAAGGACCTCCAGTGCACCTGGGAGTGATTCCAGGTAATACTGATGAGTCACCCGGAACAGTCCCGGGACCTGAATAAGAGGAGCCGCCTCACTCCATTGAATGGCCAGAGTTGGGAGGAAAGAAAAGAAAGCCTGAGGATGGGTGGAGGCAGATGGACTGGAGGCAAGAAGGAACTGTGTATTTGTGTGTTGTGTTGTTGGTGTTTTGTGCACTTTAAAAACTTTAAATAAGCCCGGTGTTGAGTTTGAACCTGTGTCCTGCCTATGTGTGTCCGGATTAGTGCTTATTATTTTTGCATTTTCCCTGACTTCTTTTCGTTAGAACACATATCTTACTGCTGTTTCTTTTGGGACAGAAAATCAATTATTTTTTAGCTAAGATTCCATTATAAGGTAGTCGCAAATACTATGTGCCTTTTCTGATCCCATTTTTGAGCATCTACATTTTGATTTGTGGGTGGCACAATGTTGCTAGGCAAAATTTTCTGGAGGTTCATAGTACTGATGTCATCATTGTGGTGAGATAAAAAGCTGGTATTGTGCACTTTCTGGTCATCTGAGCTTGATTAAATTGAAGCAGATAGCAATCAATAAATTCTAATAAATGTATATATAGATAGTGTGGGAAAAAAGACCTTACAGAATTGCAAAGCATCATTTGTGTAGATTTGTGAATTGAAACTCAACATTGCATTATCTCCTGCCAGTACAGCTCATTTGGAAAAAACTGTAAAAAGTATTTTCCAATGGGGTGCCATAGTGAACATCAATACCATGTATTAGTAAATATAGACAATATAGGGTATAACAGTACTGCTGTCTATTCACAGGGTGCTTTTTTCAAATCTTAGCCTGGTCACTAATTGTGTGATGCCTGCACTATCTCTGGTTAGGCTTTCTCCAGGCATTTTGGTATTCTCCTGTAAATGAAAGTGTGTAGGGAGTTCTAAACTGGCCAAGAGTGAATGCAACACACACTGTACTGGTGCTCCATCCAGGGCTAGTTCCCATTTTGTACTTAATCTTTCTCGGGTTAGAACAAATCACAGTACAGAAACTGCACTCGTTAGAGTAGTAAATGACTTGCGGGTAAAGACAGACAGAGGCAGTGTATCTGTTCTCATCCTCTTAGATCTGAGTGCCTCATTTGATACCATCAATCACAATATTCTTATAAATCGCCTTAGTCAGTGGGTGGGCCTCTCTGGTAATGTCTTAAATTGGTTTGAGTCTTACTTAACAGGTAGAAAATTATTTATTAGTTGTGGTAATTATACTTCGGAGACGCATGATATTCTACATGCAGATTTTGTTTTTTTCTCCAGCCCTCTGGAGTTTTTTTTTTCTGTCCTCCCTGGCCATCGGACCTTACGTTATTCTTTGTTAATTAGTATTGCCTAATTTTTTATATATTTTTTCTTTTTTTCTTTCTTCATCATGTAAAGCGATATATAAATGTAATGAATTATTATTATTAAAGCACTTTGAGCTGCATCATTTGTATGAAACATGCTATACAAATAAATGTTGTTGTTGATGTTCTTGGATCCTATAGACCTGAAGTATGGCATGAAAGTTGGACAAGTGGATGAGTTAATGATTTGAAATGAACTGAACTGGAAAGTTTTAGGGTGGTGCTATGGCTGGTCAGAAAGACTGAATTACTTCAAATTTGGTTGATGCCAGTTAAACACAACAATTTATTGTAGAAAAAGCAGAGATGTCAAATAGGTTAAATACTTCTCTTTACCATATAATGTAGAAATCATGGTCATGATTTCAGTCCATTTGATCAAGTGTAATAACATAAATAGCAGACAGAATACACAATTAATTTAATATGAACAACTAGCCACAATACCTGTCGCAGACAGGTAATACAATAATTCAAAAATATTTGCTATCTCTTGCCCTATGTGTACCTTCAATGCCTTCACTCTATATTTGCATGTGTGAACGTCTCTCAGCCAGCACTCCCTTTTCCCGAGCGTGTTCCCATAAAGCCTGCTTCTCAGACTCTGTCATTAGTTTAGAGGTTCCCTTCTCACCTCTGGTCTGGTTTTATACTTGCCATCTTTGGCCATCACACTCATGCTTCCTCTTCCGTTTCATCACCAAAGCCAAACCAACTAACCACACCAAAGCCAAGCAGACCAAGCAGATTGCTCAGGGGGACTGAACACACAGACCTTAAGTATTTCTTTATATATTGAATATTCTGTAAAGCTGTTGTATTTCTAAAATTACAAGTGACCTTTTATATTGGAATGTTTTCACTTTTACAATGATCACTTTCAAAACTAGCAAAACTGAACTCATACTAGAAAGGATGAACAAAAGCATAAAAAAAGACCTTTACATTTGTGATCAAGCCCAATGACTCCATTGCACTCCCTTAATCGAATGATTCAGTCTGATCATACATGTTTTTAAAAACTGATACAGAACATTTGTAGAATGTAGCCACTAAAACTGCAGTTATTCAGTTTAAATAACTAATTTCCTAACTGATTTACTAATTGAAACTTCCTAACTGTAATCTGGGTACAATAATCAAAGCTAAACTAACCATCAACCCCAGCTACCGACAGAATGCACCTTTCTTAATTAACAAAGCCATTTATTTGGGTAGATAGAACTGCTTGATTTTACTTTCTACAATCTACTGCAATCTTTTTCCAAAAAAGCTTCAGAACACAATTTCATAAAATGTTAAAACATTCCTGGCATGAAGTGTCAAATTTAAAAAAAAATCTTACTAGTACTGTATTGTCAACATGTTAAATAAGATATGACAGCTGAAGATCAAGGTCAACCGTCACTTGTGTACAATCTATACAGTAATGAAGAGGAAAAAACAAGCCTGCAGGGAGTCTGTTAACATTTTAATGGAGTAACCTGAGTAGAAGTAAATCTTACGTGCTGGATGGGGACATTTTACATCTGCAGAATTAGTTAACAATTAAACTGGAGTGCAGTCAGTTGCTCAGTTAGCAGACTGAACACACTGTTTTTGTCATTTTTATTAATTTCATGTTAACTTTTTTCTATAATCCACATCTTCCTCCACCTATGAATAGAGCTGGGTGACTACAGTGACTCAAGTTGCTGTCCCTTTTCTCTTTAAGTCAGCAGCGGTAGCCATTATACTATTTACTTTCATATACCAAATCAAAATTAAACATAGAAGAAGGCTGAATTAAGTCAAATTAATTTGCTGTCTGATTCCTTTCTTTATGTTTATGCCATTGCTCCTTGACTCCCCGATAATTTACCTGTATTTTAGATTTTTTTTGTTAGATGTTCAATGTGTATAAGACATTGACTGTTTAAATCTCTTTCACATCATTTTAATGTTTAATGTTTAATATTTTCCACTAAATATTTATAAATTCATGGCTAAAGAGAAGCCCTTCTAAATGTTACTCTTGCATATCAAGAAAAGATTAAAGCACAGCTAGCAAAGTCTTTTTTGTTTAAAGACATCAATATTTATCTTATACTCAGAGCTCTGAAAATAGTGCCTCATCCATTTATTTGGTCATTTCAAACCCATTATTTCCAATTTACAAGTATGGGGATGTCATAAAATGAGTGGTTTATTATATTCTTATAACACTGTTACACTCATTTTCAATTTGCCATCTGGGAGTAAAAATTATCTAACCTCCCACACAAATCATAAAAGTTGTCAACAGGTAATCTTGGTGCTAGCTGCCTACACTCTTAAAAATGCTGGTCCTTTAATGGCCCTTTATGGTTCTTCACTCGATTGTGTGGTTCCTCGTAGAACTATTGGTTGACTAAGCACCATTTACATTCTGGAAAGAGTTCTTTGCATATGAAGATGGTTCTTTGTGCTTTGAAAAATATCCTAATATGTAGAAAAGGACTGAAATCTTTAATGTATGAATAGCTATCTATCAGGATGCTAACAGATTAAGAAAACCTGAATGTAGTCTGTGTTATTGTATGAAGCAAGTGTCCTTTTAAAATTATGACCCAGTGGTATCTGCCATCATCTATTCATGACTACTTACTGTGTAGAGCCTGTTGCGGATCTAAATAAATAAAGGTGCTTTCTTTATTGGTCTTTTGGATGGGTCTTTTGAGAACCAAAAATGGTTCCTGTGCCTATGATATTGCTGTAGAAACACTCTGGCACCTTTATTTTTATATAGCAAATGTTGTTAAGCTCGGATAGTGTCCTGTCTGTAGCAGGTTTGTAATTACCAAGTCTGGGAGTCAATTGCATATTGTTGAGGAGCTACACGTGGAACTAGCAGCAAACCTGATCTTGGTTACAATGTGTCCCTAAGACAGACACTATCAACTTGCCTCTTGCTCTCTTTTGTAACTATAGAATGATTGGATTTTAAAAATAGTTAATGCAATTAATTTTTTTTCATAGCAATGGGATTTATATTTTAAGTTATATACATATTGTGATTGACAGCCGGAGGCTTGACCCGGCCGAGACGCCACTGGAATGGAAGGATTGGGGAAGGCACCTACGTGCCAACACTGCTTCCCACAGAACGCTAGATGGCAGCTCCCTTGCAGTGTGGTGGTGCCCCGGATTCCCGCAGGGCATCCTGGGACTTGAAGTTCGGTTTCTCAGCCCCATTGGGGGCCGTGGGTGCTGCCAGGGGGAGCCGTCAAAAGAACATGGGGACTCATACTTTCCTTTTAGCTCGGAAGTACGAGGTAGTCACGAGGACGGAAGCCCCGAAGTACTGAAGGCAAAAATGTCAATTCTTCATTAGACCCAGAAGTGCCAGTCAGTCACGTGGTTGGAAGGACAGAAGCACTTCTGGGTCAAGGACTATTTAAAGGACTGAAGGGAACCCAGCAAGTGAGCTGGAGTTGAGTGGTAGCAGACAGAGCTTGCTGGGAGGTGTGGAGGAGAGATTTGAAGATTTAAATATTATTGTGTTTATTTGTTTATTGTGGTGGAGGTGCTTTGGGCGCTATTTACTTGAAGAAAAGAAATTAAACAGCTTCCTGGTGTTTGAATAACGTGTCTGTGTATCAGGTTAAGTGCTGGCATAGCGCCATCTAGTGTCACAATATGAAATTCATGACTAAACTGATAGTGACAGTGCTTGGGTTCATTCTCCAGCTGTGGTAATAATAATGATAATAATAATCCTTTTTTATATTTACATAGCAATTTTCTCACTACTGAAAGCACTTTTAGTGAGTGGGAAGCCACTTCAACCATCACTGATGTGTAGCATCCACCTAGATGATGCGATGGCAATCATTTCTGCACCAGTACACTCACCACACACATTAGCTGTTAGGTGGTGAAGTGGTGAGAGAGATAACCAATTAGAGACAGGGGATGATTAGCGGCCCAGAATGACCAGGCTGTGGTGGGCAGTTTAACCAGGAGATTGGGATACAATTTATTCTTTTCCAGGGATACCCAGGGATCTTTTAAGACCACCGAGAGTCAGGACCTCGGGTTTTTGTCTCATCTGAAGGATGGCACCATTTTTACAGCCCAGTGTCCCTGTCACTGCACTGGGCATTAGGATCCACATTCAGACCACAGGGTAAGTGCCCCCTGTTGGTCTTATCAGCACCTCTTCCAGCAGCAATACAAAATTTCCTGGATGGTCTCCCATCCAAGTACTGGCCAGGTCTAAATATGCTTAGCTTCAGATGGATGACCTGTTAAGAAGTGAATGTGGTATGGAAGATGGTAGACACTAAGATGCAAATCCTAACTCTTTTACAATATTGAGACCAACTAGTGACATCACACTTTTAATGGGCATTGACATTTTACTTTGCATTTTATCTTTTATTACTAAACTTGTACATATGCCAGGACTCTTCCTGGAATGTAGTTTTCAATCTTTTCAAGAGCCACTCTGGTATTTGCAGGCATGTACTGCCTACTGCTTTTCAAGCCTTTTGTAAGCTCTCCATTGTTCCTTGCTTTGTAGAGCCACTTGATCTGATGACATATTCATTAATAGGCCATCATGACACGGTAATTACAGGTTACAATGAAGGCACTTGAAAACTTATCAGCATTAACGAATGCTTTAAAGAGTCCCCTGCAACATCTCTAAAGACTGCTGCTCTTTGATCGTATCACTGGAAAGCGAGTGACAGATTGTCTACTTCCTTCCACCAGGAGGTGTGCACAGCAGAGACGCAGGCCGAGTGTGACGGGTCAAATGAAGAAGAATGGCTCTAGATTAGTTTCTGGTGTAGCGCATTTGGACAGCCAAAATTTAAAAATCTTTAAGGTTTTGTAACTGTTAAACAATAATATTTTCTAATGCAGCTATCTGAGATTAAAAGAAAGCTTGAAATGGTGGGATTAAAAAGACTAGTTGGGCACTTTTCACATTCTTTTTTAGTTTTTATTGCAGTTATAGCAAGTGAGACTTTACTTAAACTGAAGATATTACTTTACCTCTGAAATGCTAAATCTGAATATCCACCTTTAGCAGTTTAATTTCAACATTGTGACAACTAAATATAAATTTACAATCAAATGGTGTTAAAGACAGTAACACCTGGAGGTTTTCTTTACACTGAAAGAATTATTTTGAAACAGAACTTTTTGATTAAAAAAGTTGCTTGTGGGTTTTTGTTTCAGCCACAATCTATAACATGAAACAGCCATGTAAAATTACATTATTATGGTGTTCATAAGAATTGCATAAGAATGCTTTGAAATCACTCCAAAAAAAAACCATAAATGACATACTGTTCGACTTGTCTTGATGGCTAGCTATGCAAGATGTTTAGCTTTCTGGGGTCTTCTCCCCCAAGGACCTCCTTCAGTTATTTTTAAACCCATACACACATGCCCAGTGTAGGTGAACATCTAAGTCATATGTGTTGCAATGGAGATTGCATGACTACATGCTTGATTCCATGCACCTGAAACACATGAACTCAATATACTTTTGGTAATATAGCCAAATATAATTATATTACTTTTTATTAATTATATATATTAATTAATTATATTATATGATCCGAAATTTAAATATGAAACAAAGTACAAAATCCAAAATTTAAATATGAAACAAAGTACAAAATTGAAAAATACAGATGAACTCAAGAAGAAAATAGGCCAGACAATTATTTCAAAAGAATGGTAAAACTGAAGTGACTCCATACAGAAGTGAGCTGATACACACTCACTGGACAAATGATTAAGCACCCTATACTAACAATGGGCAGGATCTACTTTTGTTCTCAAAACTGACTCAGTTCTTCATGACATTGATTCAACAAAATGTTGACAACATTCTTTAGAGATTGTGGTAAATGCTGACTTGACTATGCAATATTTATAGATTTTTTAGGCTGCACATTAATGCTGCTAATCTCCGGTTCTACCAAATCCCAATGGTGTTCTATTGGATCCAGACTCAGTAACTGGAAAGGCCACTGAAGATCACTAAACTCATTGTCATGTTCATGAAACCAGTCTGAGATGACTTTTGCTTTGTGACATGTTGCATTATCATGCTGGAAGTAGCCATTAGAAGATGGGTAAATTGTGGCCATGAAAGGATGCATATTTTCATCCACATTACTCGAACATGGGTACGGGACCATAATGAGCTAAGAAAACATTCCCCACACCATTACACCACCACCACCAGCCTGGACTGTTGACACAAGGCATGTTAAGTGTATGGATTCATGCTGTTGGCACCAAATTCTCAACCTACCATTTGTGTGCCTCAGCAAAAATCCGAGAGTCAGACCAGGCAATGTTTTCCAGTCTTCAGCTGTCTAGTTTTAGTGAACCTGTGTCCAGTACAGCCACAGCTTTCTGTTCTTTGCTGACAGGAGTGGACCCTGACATGGTCGTCTTCTGCTTTTGTAACCGATTAGCCTTAAGATTTGACATGCTGTGCATTCTTAGGTGATTGCCTTGTACAAAGTGGTTATCTGAGTTAACATAGCCACACTTTCAGCTTGAATCAGACCTACCTGGCCATTCTCCTTAGACCCCTCTCATCAAAAGGTGTTGCAGTTTGCAGAACTGCAGCTCACTGGATGCTTTTTTGCATCATTCTAAGCAATTTCTAGGGATTGCTGGGTATAAGAAGCCCAGAACGTCAGTAGTTAGAGAAATGCTCAAACCAACCTAATCTAGCACTGACAATCATGCCACGACTGAAATTACTGAGATCACATTTTTCCCCATTCTGGTATTTGATGAGAACATTAACTTAAACTCCTGACTTGTATTTTCATGATTTTATGCATTGCACAGCTGCCACATAATTGGCTGATTAGATATTTGTATGATTAAGCAGGTGTACATGTGTTCCTATTTATTTTCCCATTCATTGTATTAAAAACCATTTGGAGTCTCTAGGTGGTGTCAAACACATGTGATTTGGAGACAGCTGAATGGCCTAAATAATAGTAATTCCACACCAGACTAGGGGACAGTGGGTTGGGCTGATTGTCTCTCTCAATCTCTTGTAGACCATCCACGGGAAATTCCACAGGGTACCAGCGTCATTGATGATGTCACTTTCCGTTGCCAATGATGATGTCACTTCCGGTCCCCAGCAACATCACTTCCGGTTCCGGTGCTGATGATGACACCTCTTCCAGTCCCGATGATGTCACTTCCAGTTCTGGCCCCCAATGACGTTTTTTTCTTTACTGGCCTTTATAGCCACCATCTTACCTCAATAACATCAGTTCTGTATTGGACTCAAATCTGTGAACATCTCTGTTCAAATCAACTCATTTTGCAGCCGTGGAACAATATACGGGTGGTTGCCCCAAACCTTCATGATGTCTGTGACTCATTCTTGTGACAGTGGAAAACATTGAGGGCTAGAGATCACAAATTACTTGGCTACGAGATCTCTTTACAATTCTTCCAGTGCAGATGTTTTGAACTTCTCTTTGCACTATTTCATTGCTGGAAAGTGGAGGACCTGAAATAATGAAATGCACTAAGCATTTATTGCATGGCATCAGCCATCTTCAAGATGTTAGATGTGGCAGAAATGAGAATGTTGAGATGGATGTGTGGAGTTACATAAAAGGGCAGAATAAGAACAGAGAAAATCAGAGGTACAACAAAAGTGAAAAAGATATTCTTTCTTCTTTCTTCTCTTTGCACTGTTTCATTGCTGGAAAGTGGAGGACCTGAAATAATGAAATGCACTAAGCATTTATTGCATGGCATCAGCCATCTTCAAGAAGTTAGATGTGGCAGAAATGAGAATGTTGAGATGGATGTGTGGAGTTACATAAAAGGGCAGAATAAGAACTAAGAAAATCAGAGGTACAACAAAAGTGAAAAAGATATTTATGAAAGTACAGGAAACTAGATAGAAGTGGTATGGACATGTGATGAGGAGAGACAATGAATATTTGGGCAGAAGAGTGATGGGAATGGATGTACATGGAAAGAGAAAGTGAGGAAGGCCAAAGTGGAGGTGGATGAATACAATAAAAGATTGGAAGGAAAAGGGTCTGGCTGGGGTGGAGGTGCAGGACCGAGCTGTATGGAGAAGGTTGATCAAGCACATTAACACCACAATGAAGTGGGAAAAAATGAAGAGGAAGAAGCAGAAGAAGATCAGCCATCTACAATGACAAGAACAAGAATCCTATATTGAGCTATCCAGCTTCCCTTGGATTTATTCTTGATGGGCTGCTTTGTGTCATACACCTAAATGTCATTTTATCAACTTGTTGTTTTCTTTTTGCTTTAATAACAACTTGACCTTACAGTTGATGCTTCAGTTAATGAGATTACCATTGGTTGTTATTTTAAAACAGTGGCATGATAAAATGTTCGGAGGCTCAGGATTTCTTCAGATGACATACAGTAGAGTAAAATATCATTTAACAGTGAATTGAAACTGTGGTTGGACACACTGTCTTGAGAGTTGAAGAATCTTAGAAGAAATTGAAAGACCATACTGAAAAATAAAGCTGAAGAAACTAACAATTAATAAGTGTATTCTGTTAGCAAAAAAAACTTCCATGAACATTAAGTCAATCCCTAATCCAGATATCACTAACTGAGCAAAGCACCACATGGTTTTAGTGAGTGATATGGGGTGCTATTGTTGAGGAAGTCCTTGAGCTTTCCATTGCACCTGCTCATTGCTTGTATCCTTAAAGTTAACAGCAGGGATGCTCATGAAGCACCTGGTGACATTATAGACTACCAAGTGGAAACCCCAAAATACAATGAGCAGGAAGTTAAAAAAATGCTCTCTGGTGCATTAAAAGATACTAAAAGCAGTGTGAAGAAGTACCAAAAAGATGAGAGGGAGAAGCAGCGAGAATAGTAAAGCAGGCAGTTAGCCCCAGCATTTTGTAGAATGTGTGTTACAGGAAGTCATAGAACATAAGATATGCATTTGCCTCTTTTTTCTTTACTCTTTATCCTCTCGTGTTTGTTAAATAAAGAGATCAATATTTGTCTTTTGCAGACTCCATATTTTACCAGATAACATCAGGTTTATGTTGTTTTTGTAACCACTTTAAGGTTTTCGTTCCAAGTTATGTTTAAAGTTAACCTCAGACATCATAAAGCAGAGACTGGAGGCACAAAGGCAAATACTTTAAAAAATGTTTTAAAAATTCTAATTATTCAGGGAATTTAAATGATGACAGATTGTCTTTACTTCAAACCTTCCTTTTTCTTTGAAGAGGAACATTTGAGTATCTATCCTGCAATCCCTGCTCTATGATGTCAGACACTAACTTTAAACATGACTGATTAAATGGTTGATGGTAAAGGTCTGTAAAAGTACTACAAATTTGATGAAATTCCATGAACAACAAAAACTCAATGCTATCAGATGAGCAGCTCTATTATAAGATCTTTAAATAGTATTACTATAATAATATATTCCTGTAAAGTAATGGTTCTTTTGCTAAATCAATAGCATGATATGAGGGTTCTAAACAAAGATATGGCGACTTTGCCACATTGTAAGCCTCAGTGCAGTGCTAATCTGCTGTTGTTGACTGTGTTCTCAGAGTGTGAGTTGCTGAGAAGTGTGAACATGGCTGTGATTGTATCAGTTTGCACTAAAGAAAAGTACTCTTAGATTTTTGTGGGAAGAAGGAGCTGAAATTCACACCTCTTTGTGCACTTAGTATTGGGACATATTATAGTTTGCCCAAAGTATACATGAGTGAATGGTGAACTTCAAAAATTGTTGGATATATTTGACAGATGCAAAGTACTTTAGGGTAGCTGTTAATATCAGACACTGATGAGAATTTGGAAGAACATGAGGTCACCATTCTCACCAACAGAAGTAATGACAGAGGAATTTGCACTTTATCTAGTTAGTTAGGTAAGTAGGTAGGTAGGTAGGTAGGTAGGCAGGCAGGCAGGCAGGCCCTTCCACACTCCTTAGTGCATCAGCCAGCAATGCTCTCCAATGGACTCAATTAGATGTAACGAGTTCAGCTTCATCTTGCAGTAGGTTGACAGTTTTCAGGTCCCCCAAACAAAGTTAACCTCCAAGTGGTACGTGGCCTTCCTTGTTTTTGTGTGGTATTGTTTATGGTGGCATCCAGTACCAGCTTTGGGATGCATTGAGTGGGACTCACTGTAGTGCAGTGTAATATTAATGATGGCAAAAGAAAGATGAAATAGAAAGGGGCATGAAATGTTGGCTCGGTAAGGTGGCTGGTATGTTCTGGTGTTTACAATATGTCTGGTCATCCTCTGCTGTTAGTACAGCATTAAAAATTTAAGTGTGCACAACAAACTGACAATCCATGCCAGTGAAACCTGGAGGAAAATGAAATGCATTGCTCACAAGCTCAATGTCTTTCACCAGCAGTGCCTCCCACAAATACTTGGCATCTCATATAGAGAGAATGTTACAAATGATGAGGTGCTGAAGCGGAGTGGACTGAGGTCACTGTAAAACATTGTTACAGAATCCAGGATGCGCTTAGCCGGACACATGTTACGTCTTCTTCAACATATACTTTATCTGGTAGAGGTCACCAATTTGCAAGTGATGATGTAATGAAAGAGGTGTATGACTTGGTTGGCTGTCCACCCAAAAACTCTTTTTTTTTCTGAAAACATTCAAAAGCTTGCCCACCACTAATAAAAACATGCTGAGAGTCAGGGAGACTAGTGACAAAAATGAATCTTAATCGTCTCATATAAAAATAAAGTAATGTAAACATTTTAAAGAATCCTTAGGTTTTTTGTTTCTATCTGGCAGTCAAAACATCACTGCAGTTACCATATTAAAGAATACTCCATCCAAAAAAGATATTTTATTTGTATGTTTTGAATTGCGCTTTTGAGTTGAAGACAGGGTACTCGAGTAATGAATGAGGGGGATAGGGGGGAATCACATTTGAATGCTTTCCTGTTCGCATACCACTGTCACTTATCAGAATTATTTATTTTTAAATATTTTAGCAAAAATATCATACATTTTTTATGTTATGATCATACGAATGGATGACAACATGTTGATTATACAAAACAAGTAATGTCAGATTTTAGTCATAGACATGTCTGATATTATTTGCTGTTGTACAGCACTGGTCTTCTTAGACTCCCATTATGTAAGAAGCTTTGTTATCTCTGTTGCCCATGAAATCTCTGGTTTTATTGTAAATTTTCTTTTCCATGTTGTGGTTCGGACTTGAGTAGAATCTTATCTTTAATTTAAGCCTTTATTTAAATACATCTTGTCATGGTACGATTTTTTATAATTATGGGCACTGCAATTTTGCTTCTGTCACTACAGTGTTGCTTAGCTCGGATGGCAAGAAATCATTAGCTCGTGACATCAGAAGTCAGTAGGTATAAATGTCAGCTTAAGGAGCTCCCGTTTATTCAAGTTTCTGAATAAAACCCTAAAGAGCTGCATGAGCATTTTTTTGATTTTCCAGGAATTTAACCCTATTTATGTATGGGGTGGCTCCAAATATTTCAGAATTGTTAAAAAAACCCTTTATTACAAAACTTACAGCAATTCTCTTTTAGTCACCTTCAAAACACATCCCTTGAAATGGAATACACTTGTCTCAGAACACCAAACTTTGCTGGAAACATTTCTTGTACTCACCATGTCTGTAGCCTCCTGTGTTTTTTTTTTGTCTGAATTTCTTCCACG
This sequence comes from Erpetoichthys calabaricus, assembly GCF_900747795.2. Classification (NCBI taxonomy): domain Eukaryota; kingdom Metazoa; phylum Chordata; class Cladistia; order Polypteriformes; family Polypteridae; genus Erpetoichthys; species Erpetoichthys calabaricus. The sequence continues at coordinate 38,079,213 of NC_041407.2, forward strand.
GTAGCAAATTCTTTTCCATTTCAGTCTCAATTTCAATTTCAGGAACGATAAAAGGTAAAGTACCACTTCTGGTTAACGGAAATAACCCAAAAGTTGACATAAATCTATGTTTTTTACCTAATACTTGTATGCAAAATTTGGTTGACCTAAGTGAAAGCGTATTCAAGTTATCGTGTTTACATATACACATGTACACAGACAGACACACAGATATAATTCCAAAAATTGTATTTTCAGACTCAGGGAGGGCTAAAACGCCGAGATTTATCAAAATCTCAAAATGGAATTTTTCGAGGAGTCCAATAGTTTCCCTATACTTCATATACAAGAAAGTCAGGGAGGTCTAAAACATGGCGATTCATCAAAATCTTGATATTGAATCTTTTGAACGATTACAATACTTTCCCTATACAAGAAAGTAAAAAAGATATCACAGGGAGTGAGACCTGGCCAATACAGTGGGTGCAAAGCAACATCCATGTTATTTTTGATCGAAAACTCTCTGACCAACAATGCTGTGATTGCAGGTGCACTGTCATGGTACAAAATGCAGTTTTGGGTGCGAAAATTCTCTGCACAAGTTTTTCCTGATGTTTTCTGTAGAAGTCTTAGCAGTTCAATGTCATGTTGCTGATTAACAGTCTGACCATGGAGAAGTAACTCTTAATGAACAAGTTCGTCAATGCTGAAAAATGTGATCATCATTGTCTCTCAAAAATCTGCTATGGTGGCTTGGAGAAACAAAATTGCCAAAGTCACCAGTGCGATTGTAGAATAAACACCAGAAATATGAACTCAATCACCTCAGCATGATGCTTCTCGGCAGGCTAATTAATCATACTGTAGGCATGTAGTACCTAGAAACATATTTGATAACTCAACTCCTATGTTATTGACCAATGTTCAGATTAATGTGCTATCATATGTCATCATTCTGCTATTATTGTTAATAGCTACATTGGCACTGCTGTTATTGTTACATAACAGGCTAACATAAGTTGACACTTTAAAAAACATGGAACAGACAAAGCAAAAGCAAATATGCCATAATAGGACATTCATGGCAGTCAGCATTGTACTGTAGTTGTAGTTCCTGTCAGATTATCCAATACACCTGGGGACTTTTTTCTGGTCTCATCTGTGGGTATCTCAGAAAAGTAGCATCTTGGTGACTGGGCTTACCACAGTGGGTTAGTTTACTTATGCCTCTGTCCACAGAGGGTATAGGTGATGGAACAAACTACAAGGGGGCATGGATGATGAACTCATGAAAATGGTGGCAGTGTGGGATGCTTTTTGCTAAGAAGAGTGGTTTTAAGTAGTGGAGAGTCTGTTATGGGTAGTGCCAAAAGTGGACATACATAAATGCCATTACTCTTTGTTTAAGGGTGATTTATTCAATAGAAGAGCAGGAGGCACTCCCCTTTGGTGTTTTCACGCTGTGATATTTTAACATTTGGTTGACAAGCAGGGGGTTGGTCCTGCTTGGAGTTTTGAACTTTGCAATACAACATTTGATTGACCCCTGGTGGATGGAGGGGTCCTTGGAGTTTTGAGCAGCGACATACTTTAACAAGCCTTGAGGTTGGATAGCCATGATTTATGCAGGCAAACTAAAAATGGCTGGTATGAACCAATCTCTGTGGGTATGTAACTGTTAAAATTGGAGAAGTGGCAGTTCTCTCTACAACTGCGTACGCACCTATTAGATGGCACAGTAGTTAATGCAACTGCCTTACAGGAGACAGAATTTAAATCTTAGCCAGGTCACTGTCCGAGTGGTGTTTGAATGTTCACTTTGTGCCTTTCTGCATGTTCTCTGGAGACTCCAGTTTTCAGTTTACATCCTAAGGGTGCAGGTTTGTCTATTTGGTGACTCAAAATTGGCTTTGTATGCATGGTGGGTCCTATGGACAGGTAGCCTGTTCAGCACCTTGTTCCCAGTGCTTGTGACTGAGCTCTTTTAGAAAATGGATGATTGAGATGCTTCTTACTGGCCTAACCCAGAATTCAAGCAGTAACCTTCTGCCGTGCTTTGCAGCAGTCTTGATGCATTGCTGTCAGTCACAGGTACAAAGCCAGAACATCACTCAGCAAGCAGTGGGGGGTTTGACCACTGCTCAGTGGCCAGGTGATGTTTTATAGCTGACATTCCTGATTACCTTCAACAAAAGGCAAAGTTAATGGCTGCTTTTTTTCTCACAGTCAGGCCAGATAGCATCTCAAGTCTTGCCTGAAAACAATAATTAAAAGTAACAATACAGATAAAGTTGCACATGAACATTTTGTGGAAATAGGAGGGGACATGCCAGCACGGTGAAGCTATGGTCCCTCTCATTCTCCTCTCCTTTTAATTGATCGATACCTGATCTTTAATAACAATTCTCAGGTACTCCCTTGGGCTTCCTAGAAAGCCGAGTGATATGTGTGGGAACAAGATGAAGCCATGGAAGTGCACCTGTGAGGCATACATTTTGCCCAATTCCCTCTACGCCACAGCCATTGTTACCATTTCATATTCAGATTTCTTTAGAGGAATTGTATTTACTCAAAAAAAAAAACTCAAGCAAGAGAGCTCTCTTTTCTCACAGCCTTCTGCTGCCCTGCCTGGGGAGCACAGAAAAGCAGTGGATTGGTAAGAAAAGCAGAGGACTGATAAGTCCAAAAGTGCTTTTCAAAAAATTGGCTTACGCTGCACCTGGAATTGTGCTGAATGTAATAATTTTAGACTGCTATAAATAAATATCCCGACAATGAAGAAGTGGTCTAAAAGAAAAAATAACATAATATTACACAAATTGATTCAACAATGTGTTTAAAGCAGATACCACATTATTGTAGGTATTTCCAGAAATGAGTGAAGATCAAAAACTTGAAAAGTACTCTCTAAACAAGTATGTAAGAGGTGATTCTTTAAATTTAGACTGCCAGTAGTGCTCACCTTATATGTAATTCGATACAAAATTCTTATTATTTATTATGCTGTAAATGCATGCATTTACATTTTATATTGAATGTGTTCTGCCCTTTAAAGTGATCTGTGCTACAACTGTATTGTCTTCTGTTACAAGATCTCTAAATGGACAGCAGTAGGCTGTGCCAACTAGGTCAGGTTCTTTAGGATTCCTCCTTTCCTTTCTGTCTTTTTTAAGCATAATTCCAGTATGCACAAAACACACAGACATACACACTGATATACTGTGTGTGTATACACACATATATTTGTTGGAGGATCACATTCCAAGCTCATATGAGATATGTAACACCACCCTGGGACAAGAGGAGGCACTGTCACTAACAATGTCGTCTCCCATGTCCTCCACAGTGCCAAGAAGATGCCCAGTGAGGGCAACTGACTCAACTCCTTCTGGTCAAAGTCCTATAAAGCCCGAACACCTTGGAGGGATGCATCTTTCTTTTGGACTGACAGTGGGATTGAGCGCCTCTGAATACAGGCCCACCCAAGACAGCCACTTAATCTTTGCATAAGAAGGTGTGAGAAGTATTTTCTGCAAAAGAGGAAATGAAAATTAAAATTATAAAATGAAAATGCAATCTATCTTTATCCATTTATTTTTCAAAGTCTATGAGAAAGAATGGAGACAATGAATATGTGGGCCAAAGAGAGATGGAAATGGAAGTACAAAAGAAGAGGAAGTGAGGGTGACTGAAGTGGAGGTGGATGGTTAAAATAGAAGATTGGAAGGTGAAGAATTTGACCGGGGAGGAGGTGTGGGACTGGGCTGTTTGGAGAAGGATGATCAAACACATTGCTCCTACACAGAAGTTAGAAAGGATGAAGAGGAAGAACAAGGATCCTTTCACATTGGAATCCACAGATCTGAGTATGTCTGCTGTGTACATGTGCAATAATAGCAACTTGGCAATATGGCAGTGGCATCAAACGCCACAGCAGGATACAGAGAAGAAGAACAGATTGGAAAACAATCAGTAACAGTTCATAATTATTGCAATGTGTATATTGTCATGCAAATGATTAGCAGAACGAGATGTAATATGAATAGCTAATCAACAGCTCTAATGAAGCTTATGAACACTTACTTAGTGATCCTTCAGCCTGATGGGGCACCTCTTACATGAGCAGGCAGATAAATTGATAGTTTTTGTAAATTTTGTTTAAATTCCTGTAGAAAAAGCCAAGCAAAATGACACCTTTTAATGGCTAACAAAAAAGATTACAATATGCAAGCTTTCGAGGCAACTCAGGCCTCTTCTTCAGGCAAGATCTAATAATACCCTAGTTTAAATTCCTGAAAACATTGCCATCTTCCATTTAGCGGAACATAGTGTGCACAGATTTGCAGATAACTAAGGGGAAAAATATTAATCTACTTCAAATTTAACATTGAAAACACCATAATCTGAAAAACCTTTTTGGGTAGAATGCTTTTTTAAATATAATGAAAAAGAGTAGTAATGTATTGTATTATTCCAATACATAGATATTCAGAACCTAATGTATTTTCCTTGTTCTTATTCATTTTGCATGTTCTGTTGTCACCTGGCTGAATTTTAGCTTCTTTTTGGGTTGTTGCAGGCTGTTACTACTGGTAGCATTGCCGTTGTTGGGTATTGATGTGAATACATCTTTGATGGCAGCATAGAAACGTTATTTGGAGATGAGAGTTACATACCATAATTATCTGAGCTTGGCAGAAAAGAACACAAAATCTCATATATATATATGCATGTAAAACTTTCAAAATGTCAGCATTTTTGGCCTCCAACTCTGTTACAACCTTGAGTTTGTGTATCAATGAAGTTGACAAAACATATTGCTGGGTGTGGCAGAAGTTCTGCATGGGAACCCAGCTCCTCTTCTGGCAGCACTTCCAAGTGTGGTGGAAGTGCTGCAGACCACGGCTCCGGAGCTGTCCAGGTGGTCCCAGCAGGGTTGAGCCAATAACAGCAGAACACCATGTCGTGTCCCACTACTTTCAGCCAATAACTGAAAGCTGAGGGTGCAGTTGGGCACAGGATCACCATAAGTGAACAGTTGAAGACTGGAAAAACTTGCCTGGTCTAACAAATCTCAATATCTACTAAGGCACATAGATGTTAGAGTCATAATTGGGCACCAATCAAGGAATCCAATCTGCCTTGTGTCAACAGTCCAGGCTGGTGGTCGTCGTGTAATGGTATGGAGAATATATTCTTGGCACTCTTTGGGTCTGCATCTGCATCTTCTAAAGTCATCCCCAACCGGTTTCATGAACCTGACATTGAGTTCAGTGTTGTTCAGTGGCTTTCATAGTCACTGGATCTAAATGATGTTGTAAAACAGGACATTCTCCACATGAATGTACAGCTAACAAATCTGCAGAAATTCCAGCATGCATTCCTTTCATCATGGACCACAATCTCAAAGAAACGTTTCCAACATCTTTGGGAATTCATGCTATAAAGAACAGAGGCTGTTTTGAGAGCAAAACAAGGCCCTACCAGTATTTCTTGCATTTACTTCTAGTAGGATTGACTACTGCAATGCAGTATTCACTGGCTGTTCAAATTGTTCTTTATACAGCTTTCAGTTAATCCAAAATGCTGCTTCAAAAATTATTACAAGAACAAGAAAATATAAACACACATAACTCCAGTTCTTAAATCCTTACATTGGCTCTCGGTTAAGTTTAGGAGAGATTTCAAAATCTTCCTTTGAACATTTAAAGCCTTAAATGGCCAAGGTCCAGCTTACTTATCTTATCATTACTTACAAACCAGAATGCACATTAAGATTTCAAGATGCTGGCCTGCCTATGACTGCAAGAATTAATGAATTAACAGTGGGATGTTGAGCTTTTAGTTACAGGGCCCAAAGCTGTGGAATGGTCTGCTTGCTACTATAAAAGATGCCCCTTTAGTCACAGCTTTTAAATCCTGGCTGAAAACTCACTACTTCAGTTTAGCATACCATGACTAGAGCTGCTGATTAGCTGTGCAGGCTGCATCTCTGTTGTTAGTCATTAGCACTAAAACATAAGTAATATGAGAGTTACAATTTGTTACTAACCCTCACGTATGCTGTTTCTCTTCTCGGTACTCAAATGTGACACCTGGTGCCAGTGCCCTACTGCAGAGTTATTTGCCTGCCTATGGAAAAGTCATTTCTGATTAAGGAAAACTGGAATCATCAAGTTGAAGGGTCCTTTCATTTGATTGGCTGTTCCAGCACTGACTCAGCTGTGGAATGGCCAGTGGGTGGGAAGCAGCTTGTTGTTCAAGGTCTCCAGGACTCTGAACAAATCTGAACCCTCATATGTGATATAATCTATACTTGCATTGTGCTTGTACTATTACTATTGTGCGATTGTATTGTATTTCTGAGGTAGCAATTAGGTAGATTGTCCATCTAGCTCTGTGAAGAGGATTACTTCTGTTCTGCTTTGTGTATTTACCCCATCTTTGACACTCATCGCACTCCCAAACCTTACCTGAAAGTGGTCTCTCTCTCTAAATTGCCTTTCCCAACATTTCTTCCATTTTTTTCCAATAAGGGTTTTTTTGGAAGTTTTTTCTTGTCTTTTTAGGGAGTCAAGGATAGGATAGGGGGCTGTCAAAAAACAGGTCCTGTTAAAGCCCATTTTGGCATTCCATGTGTAATGTTGGGCTATACAAAAAGTAAATTGTTGTTGTATTAGTGTTCCTAATAATTTGCTCAGTGAATGTATAATATTCTAGGAGAACAGGTTGAAAATTGGGAATTAATAGTGGATGGAGTGCTAGTCCTCTCCATGTTGCCATTATGCTTACTCACACCAGTTTAGAGGTACCAACTAACCTAATGCAAATATGTTTGAGATGTGGGATGAAAACCAGAGTGCCCAACAGAAAATCCATGCAGACACGAAGAGAAATTGAAAACTCCACAAAGTCATGGGATTCAAATCAAAGTCTCCAGATTGTGTTTCTCTTTATTAGTTTAATGTAGAGGCAAAAAAGTAATCATCTAGTTCTATTCTAAAACTGCTTAGTCGTTGCATATTTAGGAATCTTTCATGTTGAGAATGGTAGAGATGTTTCAAGAAAGAAAAAAAAAGCATTCTCAAATGTGCTTTTTCTGTTTCAGAGTTGTAGGTTGCTGGAGTCTGTTCTGGCAGCACTGGGCACAGCACTGAACACAGAACTGGACAGTTGGCCAGTCTACCAGAAGACCCATTCATGCACAAACCTACATCGGTCCAATTTGGAATTCCTAAGCAACATTACTTTGGGTATGTTGGAGGAAAAAAAAGAAGAGAATACCTGGAGGAAAACCCTGAGAGAGTGGGACCAGACATGGGAGTCAAAGCCAGAAGCTCCACTCACCACACACACACAAACTTCTTTTGATGAAATATCTTACGTTTCACTGATGTGCTTTGTATAGATGTTTCAAAATTATATATTTAGCTAAAGCCTTTTCTGCAACCTTAGACTTTCTGCATTAAAAACAACATGTTTATAAAAAAAAAAAAATTAAAGATGTCAGTTTTTAGTTCAAAGATCATAGTTGTACTAAATACTTAAATGAACGTTAAATAGCTTTTTTTTATATTTTCATAATAGCCATAAATTCTTTTATAATTATGAATACATACATTCATGAAAAGAATGTGAATGTACAGTCTTGTTGTTAAATACAGTATGTGTTATTTATATCTTGCATGGAGTGATTTGAATAAATAAGATTAATTTACATTTTTCACAGACATTTGTACCAATTATGTAGTCATTTACTATTGACTGTTATTGCTGCTTGTCAGACTGTGCCAAAGTCATAGTTTCCACAATAACTCATGCAAGGTTGGTCATGTTTCTACTCTTTAAATTTGTCATTTAAATTTGATTTATTTATCATTTTCCCTCTTGACAACACTTTTACCTAAGCACTGAAACAACATTCAGTCATAAAATAAATTAAAGTAACAATAATTTATAAACTCTAATTGCTAATAAAAAAAGATAATTTACAAGTGTAATTTGACTTTTTTTTTTTATTTTTGGCATTTGTCCTTTAAAAAAACACTCATCGCCATATGTGCTCACCTGTATGTGTTTCTTTTCATGCAATATCTTTAGAACCAATCAAACTGTTTCTGGTAAGCCTTTTTGGTTAATTCAAAAGAAAGGTCTGGTTTGCATATCTTTAGTTTTTTTTTTTTAAAATCAGTTTTTAAAAAATCAACAGTGCAATGCCCATTTTATAACCATCTGTTAGAAAGAGTGGGCCAATCAAACAACACAGACACACTAAGCCCAAATCCAAAGACATCTTATTGGTCAGTTCTTTTATTAATTGCACTCTGTAGAATCAGACAGGAATGCTTTGTTCTCAAAACATTTACATTTTTAGTGTCTTTTTGTAACCATCCTATGTGTTGGGTTGTGTATGACTCCTTCAACGTAAGCCAAATTTGCTCTATTGCACCTATGCTGACCATGCTGGCTTTTGTCAAATTCTTCTCCATGACATTAATTATTCATGCTACGGCTGCTTAAAGGAAAAAGTAAGATGTTCATGTGGCAGGTCATTTTCATTCAATGTGTAAGGTGGGCTTATTTTAATTGCATCGAGATGTTATCATAGACCACATGTTTCTTTTCACAGTAAGTGCTTATTTTGTACTTGTAAAGGAAGCTAACACTTAACATTACTTCTTTTTTGCCTATACTTTTATCAGAAAGATCCAAGTGCTGTTTGCTTTTTTGTATTTGTACTGTATGTGGTATTAGAGAAGGGTATGGTATTTTATTAAATTGCAGATAAGTGTGAATAACAGAAAGGGAACTCTCCTTTACAAGCACCCCAAGAAAGAAAAATGCAAATTAATGTGGTAAAATATACAAGTAAGAAGTGCATCTCAGATAAACAACAGAATTTACCAAAGTTTTACATCTTAATAATAAAAAAACAAGGAAAGGACTATTCAGACTCAAATATTCATCTAACTTGGGGTATGTTAATTTGACTCCATTATTAAAAACTGAAATATGTCTGCAAGCTTGAAGCTATTATGGTAGTAAGACAGCCACTCAGTGGCTGTCCATTTTAAGGCATTTGAATGCATACTTCCACATAGAAGTGGTGGGGCTTAAATAGAACAAGACACCCTTGCAGTAACAGAAGCCATTTTAATCACATGAGCCTATGGAATCCTACTTTATATTGACTGGCTAAGACAGGTGCCTCCCCTACTCTGTGTGAAGCGCACACCAAAGTTTGTCTCCTGGGAGTCCAATGGATTGAGGGAAGAGAAATTGAAGACAGGAAGAGAACTGGCACCTATGCAAATGCAGGAAGAGCATCCAAACTGCTTGCTTATAGTGAACGGACTGGGATTCAAACCATAAACAATGAGCAACTTCTAAAAAATTGACAGAGGGCTAAGTTAAATGAATAATTGCTTTATCTGTATTGAAGATAAAAACAGTAAAGTATGACACAAACTGGTTGGATGACAGATCAAGAGTTGGGTGTTTCCTCAGTAAAGCCTGTTTAATGGTGGGTTCAAAACTAAGAAAATAAAGAAAACAACCACTACTTTGAATTAAACAAAGAAAGACTTGTATGGAATACAGGAATTTTCTTTCAAATGTTGTTCCTGAATTGAGCAGGCATTTCCAGTGATCAGACAGAATATATAGCACAGGACACTGAAGGGGTGAGGCTGTTGGAAATGTGGTCAGGTGTCTTCCTGGTGCTGCCTCTTGGAGCTGCGAATGGAGGAGAAAAAGAAGTTGGTTGTCCCATGATGGGATTGCTTAACTCACAGGAGCCCTGAAGAGTGTGCATATGAGGCAAGTTGTTTTAGTTTTAAATCATTGTAAAGGACCAAATTCTACATAAGTAGCAATGCACACAAGGGAGTTTAAAATAACAATAAATTGTAAAAAAACAAAATAATACTAATAATATTGTCATGACAGAATATCACTTTTCATTTCCAAGCCCAGTCACTAACTGTGAGGAACTGACATGTTCTTTCAGTGTTGGTGTAGTTGGCCTTGTGTCAATGAACGACTGTGCCCTTTGAACAACTGGGTTGGCTCTCAAATTGAATTCAACGCTACAGGACTGCGGAATGTGATTTTACTAGCTTCGTGTGGTCTTCAGGACAAAAAAAAAACCCAAAGACTCTCTAGCAGTTTTAATATATTCGTGAACTCTTAATAATTACACAGTGCAGAGGACGTGGACCCACCTATGCTTGCTGCCCCACTGGCTTTCATAAGAAGACACTGGCGATACCATATCTTAATTGTATCACTGGCATATGAGTCCTATTAATCTTTGTCTTGAGAAAATACCTCCAGATAGACAATGTTTTTAATGAAAACTTCAAGCCTTGCCCTCTGTTGCAAAGGTGTTTCACTTTACTTTGTTTCGATTTTGTGTTGTCACAAGAATGAGTCAGAGACATCATAAAGTGTTGGGGAAGCCACCCATATAATATGATCGACTGCAAAATTGCTTTTTTTTTTTTGGTACACGATGTGTATAGTTCAGAGTCCAGAACAGAACTGCCTGTACTGAGGCAAGATGGCAGTTTTAAAGGCCTGGAAAGGAAATGACGTCAATGTTGCAGGAACTGGGAGTGGCGTCCTCGTGTCCGGAAGTGACGTCATCCTTGGGGCCGGCAAGAGGCGGGATTTCCCGGGAAAGGTCTGCAAGGGACTGAGAGAGATAGTCAGTACACTCCGCTGCCCCCTGGCCTGGCGTAGAATTACAAGTGTTTAGGCCCTTCAGCTGTTTCCCATGTGCACGTGTGTGACAGTGTCTCTTCATCTGTGTTATTAGCACAACGTCGTTGTTGCACGGCGGCATTTGCTGCATACAGGTCTTTCATAGCAAAAATCTAAAAGTGCATATGTGCGCTATCTAGTGGCTGTGAATGAGCGTGAACAGGGCAGATAGCTCCATACGTACACACACAGGTCTTTTATAGTGAGAACGGAGGTGCATGCAAGCGCCAAAAAAATTAAAAGTGCCTGTGTGTGCCATCTAGTGGCTGTGTGAGTAGAGCAGACTGCACAGGTCTTTCATTTATAAATGTCTAATCCTTGTATTAGTAGTAATCATGAATGTTAAACTAAGGTGGCATTATAGATTATATTTCAGAATGTTAAACTGCAAGTTCTTTATTTTTAAGGTTTTTTTGTCCTAATTTGAGCTTTTGCAGTTCTGTGGTGTTAGGTTAGGTTAGTAGAAATTTCAACTACAAATGGGCAGTCTAGCTAGATTATATTTTTAATAAGATTAAAACTTTTAAAATGTTAAAATGGTCTTTTTCTGGACTTTTCACTTGTTTAAAAAGTGAGGCTTTTGAACTATTAGATACATTTAATTTGTAAACATGTACTGATATTGTTTGTCAAAATGTCATTGGACAAACAGGGGCTAATGTGTTCACCTTGACCTGCAAAAGCTTTAAAAACTCAGCAGCTTCAAGCAAGAAGCTTTAAGAAGAAGCAGCAAAAGGCAGGAAGAGTAAAGTCACCCATGCTGTGACATGTCTGAGCTACAGCGATGTACCTTCAAAACTTTTATAAAACCTGGCAGGACCTAATCAGTAACATTTTAGAATAAGCATTTATATTGTGGAGAAGGACTTCTTTCCCTCTTTACTACTGTCAAAGTTTAAGTTCATAGCACAGTCATAGGACTAGTGAGGATGTAATTCACTAAACTTTAGTTAGTTGAAAACATCTTGAGAGTCTCCATACAAAGAAGGAAACAGACTTAAGGATTCTAACCAAATGAGAAATGGATTTAAAACTTTTATACATTTAGACTGGCAAGAAGGGCTCCACCAAACAGTATCTCTTAGACACCAGTTAATAACCAGATTGCGTTCTTCTAATCAAGGGTATCCCAAAATAACCAAAGGTTCAGATCTAGAGATTATAAAGAAAGGAGCAGATTCAAAATAAACAGCCCCAATTTGATTTATAAAGGATGCGTCATATATTATCCTACAGGGCCAACTTGGAGTTTTCAATAAGCCCCTATAAGACCATAAACTCAAAAGGATTACCATCAACAGAAACTGCAGCTTATGTGTTTTATCCTGCCAAAAAGTAAGAGGAAGGTGTAAGTAGGTATTGGGCTGTGTGCTAATGAAGTTAAAAAAAAATGATATTTATTAATGGAGAGCTTATTAAAAAATTATTAAACACATAATCAGTTTTTAAATGTGTTTCATTTGTAATGTGAGGCACCAGAAATAATCACTCTGTCACATAAAACACATCAAGTCTTTAAAGAACACTTAAACATTCCATATGAATCTGTAGTTATTAATTCTATTGAATGTCACTATACATGCACAATCTGAATATCTTGTCAACAGACTGATTAAGGAGATGAATAACTCACTTAAATAAAGAGTGACTGATGGAAAGCAACAAAGAATGAGAATGCAGAAATTTAAATAAAATTAACCTCACCATCTGGCTTTTGTTTAGGATGGTCCTAAGCAAAAGAGAACCTCAAAGCCTAATAAAAGTAAGACGAAGTCATCCATTTCCACTCCAATATCCTGAGGCCTCTAGGCATTACAAAAGCTCAAGTTAAATAGACAATAAGGCCCCACAACCTTTCCCAGATTGGATGAAGGTACTTTTCTCAGGAGTCTGAGTACATATTTTTATATTAACATCTTTCCAACAATTTACATTTACATGTACCATATTTATTGTCATGAATTGTAAAAAGGGTGTGAGGCCTCCAACAGCTCTTATAGGCCAGGTTAGGCCTCATTCAATGGGTTTGACTCCTAATCCAAAGGGCCTGCTTTGACCTACACAAGACTAAAGGGGTACACGTTTTAAAAATAAACTTAAATGTAAAAACCTTTGGTTGAAGAGACAAACTAAACAAGGAATCTTTATAAAAAAAAGAATTTTTTATTAGAAAAGCCAAAAATGCCACAAAAGCTCACAGAGAAGCAAACAGAGATGCCTAAAAGGCAAGCCACAACAACAAGTCCTAATACACAATCCATAAAGAAAAAAAACAGTAACAGAACAAATACTAATCAAAAATCTAAACAATCCGAACAATAAATGTATTATTCACAATATGTCTAATAAAATTTCATTGTGCCATGTCTGCGCTCTCCTCTGACTGACCTAAATGGCCAAAAGGAGGACTCAGGTTTGGTGATGTCAGGGTGACCCCGCCTCTTGGAGCTCCACCCACAAGGAACTGGGAACATAAGTAAACTTATGAAAGAAGTACAGGACTAAGGTTAGGGTTGGGTTAGCCTGAAGTGGCAGTCGTTTAGTTACAGTCAATGAACTTATCTACTACATCACAATATCGGAGCAACTGCAAATATATTCCATAAAGCAGGGGTCTCCAACTCCAGTCCTGGAGAGCTATTGTGGCTGCAAGTTTTCATTCTAACTCTTTTCTTAATTAGTGACCAGTTTTTGTTGCTAATTAACTGTTTCCCTTTAATTTAATTGACCATTCTTGAGACTCTAATTAGTGACCAGTTTTTGTTGCTAATTAACTATTTCCCTTTAATTTAATTGACCATTCTTGAGACTCTGATTGCTGAATTGATTCTTTTTTCCTTTTAAACAGCACCTAAATATAAATTTGATGTGAAGTGAGCCAACAGATGACCAAATAAGTTGGGGCCTCAAACTTCAACTAGCTTCACTTCATTTAGTTTCTTAATTTGAAGCCAATGTTCATTGCTAATTAAACCCATTATTCAATTTCATGGTGCTCATTCTGCCATGGCAGATATTTCCAGAATTGTTGATTTTCTTTTTTAAGAACGCTGTCAACATGTTTTGTGCACCTAAGCAGAACATTACACCTTTCTTTATTTTCAGTTATTGTGTGATGGATGCAGGTTGTTTTTTATGTATTGGCAAATTTTGTGTATTAATATTGTTTGGCTGCTAATTAAGTAAAAAAGAAATAAGGGGCCTGAGTCTTAAGATGTGCCTCAATTAAAATTAAGGCAAAGGGTTAATTAGCAGCAAAATCTGGCCACAAATTAAGAAAAGGGTTAGAATGGAAACCTGCAGTCACAGTAACTCTCCAGGAATGGAGTTGGAGACCCCTGCCATAAAGTTTTTGAAAAAGTCAAATATACTGATATTTATGAAAAAAATGTAATTCATGTAATGTAATTAATTTGAGAGAGTGTGGAGAAATATAAGGATATCCATTGTGACCTGTGGGTAATGGAGGCCAGATGTAATAAATTTGTTGTTGGAGCCACCAACGCTATCCTTCCTACCCCACAGAATTTTAGTCCCAGGGTAGGTATGGAGTCAGACTGTAATCAGTGTGGTGGTTTACCTTTATTGAAGTATATTTTGTTGGAGCATAAAATGAGCTTAACTCAACAATGGTATACATGGAGACATAATAAATTATTAAGATTGCTGGCATTTGTAATGGAAACAAACTGTGCCAGGGTTAACTTTTGCTCGGTCAGAGTCAGATAAACATGAAGAGGAGAGTGTTACATGCCAGGCACATAGAGATAGTAATTGAAAATTCAAAATGGGTAGAGGATGTGGAGAACAACTTCAGGTTCCTCAGTGCGCTGCAGCTACAGTGATGAGACCCAATCTGGTATTGTACTCAGAGGGTGTACGAGTAGAGTATGTTATTGAATTAACTGTATCGTTTGAGGATGTAATTGAGAGTATATTTAAGAAACTGAAAAACATTATAGTGAATTGGTTGCTGAGATGAGAGGGTATGTGTTGGCAGGTTTTTATTAAACCAATGGAGGTAGGTGTAAGAGGGATTGTTCCTAGACTGACCATGCCACTGTTGTTTAAATTTGGTATTAGGTGCTGGTTGTTGAAAACAGCACTTAAAATCTTCTTAGAGGTCACATAAAGGGCCAGCCAGTGGTTCTGAATTAGGAGGCAACAAAATGACTGGTGGATGGACACCTAAACTAGTGTTATTGTTATCAGTTTTATTATTATTAAATGGGGCCAGTGTGAGTTTGGACAGTCTGAGCCACCGGGATGGTGCTGGGAGCAGGGAGTGAGTCTGGGACATTAGACCCAGGCTGTTGAGCCTTCTGAAGGGGCTGTAGGCTTATTTGCAATGGAATACTGATGAAGGAAGGTGCATACTTAACAACACTAGTGAAGTGTTTGCAGTTAAATGTAGGGAACTGTGCAGAGCTTTTGTAACACAGAGGTGTGGGTAGGCAGGGTGACTAGATAAGAAGGTAAGATGTTTTTTTTTGAGGTGGGTTCTGTTGGTGGTATTAGTAGTTTGTGTGCTGCCCTGTGATATCAGCACAAGGGATGTAACATCTTACCCTGTGTATTAAAATATCAATGTGCACACAGTCATGATTCCTCACAGATCCAGCTTCCTTAATTCAGATTTTTCTGAATGTAATTTGTGCTTTCTCTTCATGTCTGTCTGAGATTTTCTCTGAATATTCCCATATTTCCATACACAAAACATATTCATTGGGTTGACCGACAATTCTAAATTTCCCACATTTAGATTTGTACTTGTGTGAGCCATCTTTTGCCCTATGGTGCCAGGATTGACTCTGAAATTTGCATAAATTGTTATATTGTGTAATAATAATATTAATAATAGCAATAAAGTGAATAATAAAGTAGAGGCAAAGTGATTAACACTATTGCTAAAATCTCCAAAAGAGTGGAGTTGAAACCTGAGCCAGTCATATTTTGTGCGGAGTTTGTTAATTCTCTTCATGATTGTATATGTTTTCCTCTGATTGCTTTGTTTTCCTTTTTATATTTCAAAAAATGCATTTTAGGCTTATTGAAAACTCCAAATTGGCCCAGTCGGAGTGAGTCTGGGTGTGTACCTAAGGAAGAGATACTGTAAGACGACCATACATTTTCTTCATATAGCTCCTCTTGTACTGAATGTAATTTAAATGCATTATAATAAGAAGAATAAATAGGTACAAAGTACTTAAAAACATTCTGATGCAATTACAGTATTTGCAGCAGCTCGGGGGTCAAGCAAAGAGCAATGCAGAGTTTGGTTTCCAACCTATTCACAGTCCTACAGCCATTCGGGAATGTTTAAAGGTTTTGGTGAATGCCGTGAATTACAAAGTGGTAAGTAAGTTCAGTTTGCTTTTTCTTATGTTACCCAAGCTTGCAAATTGAAGTGCCAGATTTTACTCACATAAAGCAGAAAATGCTGTTGTTTTTTTGGCAAAGGACAATGAGTTAAAAATAAGAAAGGATGATCTGTCAGGCCATGATTGATAAGTCTAGAAAGCTCTGTCAAAACTCTGTGAACTGCTGCCTCAGGGATTTCCTATAATCAAAGCACATGCCCACCCATGACTAATTAGGGCAGAGGCTTTAGACAAATGATAGTCCATTGATTTAAAGCAGCTCTTGAAAATTTCAGGAAAAAAAAAACCCTGAAGCTAAGTCCAGAGATGAAAACTGATAGACTTAGGCCACCATTATTAGATTTTTAATTGTAGAGTATAAATAAGAATCTGGCCAGTACACTCCATTTCTTTTCACTTAAAACTTAAGTTAAACTGATTAGTTTTGGAAAAGTACAAGCCAATGAAAACTTAATGACAGGGGAAACGTGTCTCATTTACATCATGTAGACATACCATACCTACTTCATTTGTCATTTTGTGAGCAAAACAACCTCTGTGTGTTTATGAAATATGAGCTTCTATTGCTGGTGACATGAAAACATATGAATGAATGTGAAAAACGTGATTCAGAATTCAATGTTTCTCTGTAATACCTTGGGGTATTTCTTAACTGGTATACTAATTCCTGGCAATTACATGTAATATGCATGGTAATACATTTCAGTTTAGTGGGGCAGTAGTTAGCAAACTTGGTTTGAGTCCCAGCCCGCTCACCGTCTGTATGGAGTTTACACCTTCTGCTTGTGTTGTTCTTTTTTATTTCTCTCTCTCTGATACTCTCAAAAATGAACATACTAAATTGACTGTCGACTCTAAACTTGCCCAATC
This sequence comes from Erpetoichthys calabaricus, assembly GCF_900747795.2. Classification (NCBI taxonomy): domain Eukaryota; kingdom Metazoa; phylum Chordata; class Cladistia; order Polypteriformes; family Polypteridae; genus Erpetoichthys; species Erpetoichthys calabaricus. Next base: position 38,096,207 of record NC_041407.2, read on the forward strand.
TGTGTGTGTGTGATGTGTAATGGCTCCCTGTTAAGAGGCCCTCCCAATACAAGTGAGATAGGTTCCAGCTTTGCATCAAACCTAAATTCTGGTTGAGAAATGAAAAGATGAATGAAACTTGAAGATTACTTAAAATCATTAAATGATGGTCTTACCACCCTTTGCTCAGTGAAGCCCCCAGCCAAAGTGAAACCCTAAGCATAATCTTCTTCTTGGAAAATGCCCCTCCCTGAATCCACCTCAGATAGATAGATAGATAGATAGATAGATAGATAGATAGATAGATAGATAGATAGATAGATAGATAGATAGATAGATAGATAGATAGATAGATAGATAGATAGATAGATAGATAGATAGATAGATATTGGACAAACTGGTAGGGACACCACTCCCCTACCTGGCCTCAATAAGAGAAGGTCAGGGAGGGAGTGATAATATTTCCTTTCCATGCCAGAGCCCAGATGTGGAAAGATGTTACATCAGCTACAGTGGGAGCAGCGTCCTAACAACCACTGAGTGACATCTGGGATGGACTTGGAAACCTGGAAGGTCAACACAGTGGCAGACTGTTTGCTATTGGCAGAGCATCCACCTGTACACTGGGTGGCAGCATCCTGTCTGGCAAGCCCTAATATGGATGCCTTAAGGGCAGCATAGCAGTTGTGGTCCCATGGGCCTGCTTTGTCAGGTTCTGTGGGAGCCACCAGGGTGATCTTTTGGATACTGATGTTACAAGGATCATAGTGGTCCTGCCTGACCTGGGGCAATAGATTAAACACCAAAAGTACTCCTGGGTCCGGAGTTTAAAGAGAGCCCTTCACTCAAGGAGAAAGTAGAGGTTGAGAAAAAGAAAAGGAAGAGAAGTAGTTATGCTCTATTGTGAACAAAAGAAATGTGTGTGAAGGTATTGTTTAAATTAAAAGTGCTTTAGTTAAACTGGAACTATTGTGATGCAATTATGTCAGGGGGTTTCAGGATCAGTGGTGCCCCCTGCAGACCACAGTAACTATATAAAGAAATAAACAGAGAACTAGACATCACAAACTTAAGTATAACTTTTTAAAGTCAAATGAAAATACTTTTTTAAAATAATCAAAACTAGAAAAAGTGAAAGTTTAGTTTCTTCAGTCTCTTTGTTACATATCACAAAAGAAAGAGGTTAGGAGCGCGTGCGGAACCGACTACATGACAAATCAACTCAGGATCCACAGATTAAGACCCAAGTGCAGCCCTGAAACAGGTGACACCTCAGCACCACACTAGTTCAGGTGGAATGGAGCAGTGTGAGGTTTTTTATGGTGGCTAGAGTGCCAATTCTGCCACCAACCCCCAGGTTCTTCCCCACAGGTTGGAGGGCCTACTTGCAGGGCTGGATGCAGGTTAACGTCATACGTCATGAAGCAATTGCAGGTTAAGGGCCTTGTTCAGGGGCCCAACGGAGTAGAGTCACTTCTGGCGTTTACGGGATTTGAACCGGCAACTTTCCGATTACCAGTGCAGATCACTACCTCAGAGCCACCACTTCATCCATATCCCAAAAGCACTTGCCTAATTTTTCAGGAGGCAAAGTCATCTTTTATGTCATCACACAACAGCTTCTGTGCAGGGTCTGAGTTTATGCTAGCGACAACCAAGCTGCTTATATGTTTTTGTACCATAGATGGCCTCAAATATGCCTTGATGAGCTTAATATCTAAAAAACTTGCTCAACAGATGCACCTATAACTGGAAAGCTTGCTGCTGGATTGCAACCTATAGATTTGGTATTTAATGGTAATGAAATGCCAATTGCTTTGTTTTCTTTATAAATGAAGGCCTAATTATCTCTCTATTATAAAAAAAAATCTTTGGGAGGGAGACTAGGGAGATGAGATGTGATCTTCTTGGAAGACAATTTGAAGTCACACGAGATACACTTTAACTTGTTCCCAGCTCTTAAAACAACAACAAGTGACAAGCAAAACACGCAGCTCGCTAGCAGCAGAAACCCAGCAGATGATCCGACCTCTTCTCCTTCCGTGCATTCTGCCACCCTAAACCCCCCCCTAACCCCCCCCCCCCCCACACACACACACACCTTTCACAACATGAGCGGCAAAGACGCAAAGTGGCAAAAGGGCCGCTGCTGTACAGGATTTAAAATGATCGATGGGCAGCGCGATCAGACAGCATCTCCTTAGCATGCGTTCAGCCACACCCCCTTCACAATGCAAGCAGCTTTATACGTCTTACAAGAAAGAGATTTAACCATGCCCGGGGCCGGAAATAAAGGACAAGTATTGTTTTTACAACGTCATGCGGGACAAGGCAGTGAGACATCATTTAAAGCAAGTCCACGGACATCTAACCTAGCAGTTGTTGGATTGCTTTTGGCAGACACGCTTCATGTGCTCCCGCTCTTAAAACAACGACAAGCGTCAAGCAAAACATGCAGCTCGCCAGCAGCAGAAAGCCAGCAGATGATCCGACCGCTTCTCCTTAGCGTGCATTCAGCCACCCTAACCTCCCCCCCACCCCCCCTTTCCCCCTTCACAACGCGAGTGGCAGAGACACGAAGTGGCAAAAGGACAGCTGCTGTACAGGCTTTGAAATGATCGGGCAGCGAGACAAGCAGAACAGGCAGCTCGCCAGCAGCAGAAAGACAGCAGATGATCCAATGGCATCTCCTTAGTGTGCGTTCAGTCGCACCCCCTTCACAACGCGAGCAGCGTTATACGTCCTGCGAGAAAGAGATGCAACCACGCCCAGGGTCGGAAATAAAGGAAAAGTATTGCTTTTACAAAAGGTTTAATGTAAAAGTAAAAATAATGCATATGTAACAATTCTCATGAACATAATCTATTTAAATTGTATATCCGGTGAATCAAACCCGGGGGTGGGTGAGCGAAGCGAGCAGGGGTTCCCCTAGTTATTAATAATAATAATGGTCCAGAGTATCAAAGTGTTGTTACTCTTTGTTACTTGATATAGCTAACAGTTCCACTTGTGACATGTGATACAAAGACAACAACAACAAAAAAAAATTTTAATATTTAAAAATTAAGCATATTAATATATGACCCACACTTATGAATTTATTTACCGTATATACTCACGGATAAGTTGGGACTTGATTTTACTGTATAATTTCTGGTATTTTATAATGTCGGTTGTACAAGTCAAATGTGGAAAACTCACACTATTGGTACAAGGGAATATGATTATGATTATTATTATTATTATTACTCTCCACCTTAGAGAGTAACCATGGAGCACACTGCCTTTTTTTTCTATGTTGGTGCAGCAATGCGGTGTATCATGATGCGCATGCTCCTAACCTCTCTCTCGCTCTCGTGCCTACTTGACCACACAGTAATATCCGAACTATTCCGAAGCAACGTTTGCACTGATTTGTATTTTTTGTACCTCACACCCTCACACACATTTATCGTAAGAGCATCCCTTATCTACAATGGAGCGTTCGATCAGAAGAAAATATGAAGCTGGTTTTAAATTAAATGTCGTTGAAGTAGTGAAAGAAATTGGTAACTGCGCTGCTGCAACAAAATTCGATGCCTCTGAGAAACTGATGTGGGATTGAAGGAGGTTTTAGACGTAAAAATAAAAAAAATTAAGTGTCACTTTTTTGAACAGGCGTGTAAGTTGGGGTCTGATTTTATGATCAATTTTTTGGGTTTTAAGACCCAACTTATATGTGAGTATATACGGTAGTCTTAATTTTGCCCTTCAAATTTCAGCAGATAGCAATAAGCCATTAACTAAATTAATAATGTTAGCTACCAACAAAACTAACCTACAGTTATTCTGAGCCAACTTTTCTTTTTTCTATGCCAAAGTTGCTTACCTGTTGCTTTTCCACCATTCAGCCATAACTGACTAGTAAGTAAGAGGGCCTGTGTGTTGATGAAATTTACAAATGTGCCCTTAGTGCAACGACTTCATATGTTGACTAACATTAGCAGCCTTTAGTAATGTATACGTATCGTGAGGTCTATATGGCGGTAATAATTAATCCACAACCAAGTGTTTGGTGGGTTCTGTAATGTCAGATAATATCTGTTAAAACATAATATGAAAACTATTACACATAATTCTGTCATTGCTCCATTGTTACTCCAGTAAACTATTAGCTTTAGTGTAGTGGCAGTTCATGTAACGTTAGCTAGCTTACTGGAAGTTAGGAAAATGTAGATTTCTAGTGCAGCACAAGCTTTTGTTTTTCTCTTTTCTGTGCTACTGACTTGTGTTGATTGAAAGAGATCTCTCTGCTTGTTAACGGAAAAGGATCACAACAGGTGACTGTCAATAACATTAATTTGACAATTCAATAGCCTGCAGATTTTATCTGCGGACCTCCAGAGCTCTGCTCCATTGAGAATGTTATCGCCGTATATTATATGTCAGTAATGTTATGCGAGCAAACCTGGTTACTCTATGATTAAAATTAGTAGTGTAGGAGGACTTATTTGACTCCAGTCAAGTAAATTAAGTGACAAAAATGTGCAATCTAATTGGCTGTCCTGTTTTACAGAGCTGCAAAGGTCTATACACATCCCCATCAGTCCTTTGATCATGGGCCCCATGTGCAGTGTGTGATATATGTATGGAAACGGGCATCTCTGCATTTCACACTTTGGTTTTGTATCTTGTCATGCATGCACACCCAGGAATTATCTCCATGGCTCTGTTAAGGTAAGCGATACCACTCCAGGATAATGCTAGTGCTAACTTTATCCTCTCTATTAACCACAGTTTCAAGAAGCTGTACAAAGAATATATCAATCCCCACCTAAGGATCCCAGAGCAGGCTCTGCCCCTTATGGTTGGACATCATAAAAGCAGACTGCTCCTGAAAGGTGGCTTCTCAATCTGACTAGACCTTTACTGAGGAAAGAGCTCCCACGTAATAAAACCCCTTCGATCCAGATGAAGAGCCTTTCAATTTGAGTCACTGTCTCTTGTTTTTTTGCTTCCTTATTAAATGGGGATTAGTATCGCAACACTCCTTGGTATTATTTGTGGTCTGACAATCCAGTCACAATCTCCTGAAAGTTTTGTCCTAACTAATATGTCATCAGAGGTGCATATGTGTTTTGTTTCACATTTGTTGTTGTTTTATTCTATTTTTCATTCTTATATCCACCTATGGTTCACAGATGAAACTTTAGATTTTACAAATATGAATCTCAATATCGAGTAGTGTATATCATAAAGCAACACAATGTCTGAAAATCAAAGAAGTGAATATGTAAAGTGTAAAGAATACAGATTTTAAGGTGAGTGATTAAAACCATATTACTGCACTCATTTTTATACTACATTTCAGTCTGCAAGCAGGTGAGCCATATCCTCCATCTTCTTTGAAAAATTCTTTCATCAAACTTTTTATATTTTTGGTCCTTATTTATCGTTGCCAGTTTGTACACCTGTTAAAGCATATCTTACTAGATTTAGAGCATTGTTTCCCAACCTTTGTGGTGTCACAACCCAGTTTTTCATATGCCAGTGTGATCGTGACCCACTGGGGTTGTGTTCCCCTCCATAAATTTATAATAGACCATGAAGTTAGTCAGAGACCCATTTCCCCCATGGTGAATGGTGCGCCATCGCCAAAGTGGGGGGAGGGCTTCCGCATGATCACCAGAGCATTAGATGAATTAAGCGTGATCTTTGAAGCTCTTCATCCTTAGTGAATTGAGCACAATCGTCAGAGCAGGAGTTGGGGAGGTTGGCCAGGATCGGCCACGATCCACCTGTGATGCTGCCACTATGAACTGAGCGTGATCATCAGAGTGGTGAGGGGAGGGTGGGATTTTGTCTGGTGCCGTCACATCTACAGGTTGGGATACGCTAGAAACCACAGGAGCAAAACTTAAAGTACCAATGAAGAAAGTTTATTCAAAATAGTGTGATAAAGAAGTATTATCTGCTTAAACAGGTTATTTAATTTGGTAAGGAGTTACATAAGCAAATGTGTATATACAGTATACAACAAGCATTTCAACATACAAGTTACATGTACACATGGAAGCATATAATCATACAAGTGGTTTAGCCATTCTCATCCTTCTTTTGTGCCTTTTTCTGCGGGCATCAGGATTTGCTGCTACGGCTAGTCTGTTTTTCTCAAGAGAAAACGTCCATAATGCTGAGCTTGTATTTCTTAATTTTTAAAACATTTGGATTGCAATTTTAAATATTAAACACTCTGGCCTTATTTATTATATACAACTTTTGACTTCATTTATTATATTACTTTTTTTAAAGTACACTCAGGAAAAAATCATTTATTTGGTCCTGTATAAGTTATTATGCATGAATGTGTCTTGCATTGGACTGGCATCCTGTTCGTGGCTGGTTCTTTTCTTGTCTGCAGCCTGAAATGGAATACCCCAGTTTGATAATTCATAGAAGTATGTGCAGATAAAACAAATACAATGAATTTAAAATGACACCCTAAGGTTGTTTCTGCCTTGCCATGGTGCCCAATGCCAAGATAGCCTACCCAAAATTGGATACTTAGGTTAATAGAATGGAATGAAAACATATATATATAGAGAGATTCCAAATCATTATAATCTTTGTTATGTATGTGTGAAAGATTTAATAAGCATGTCAGAGTAATGAAGCCCCAGTACTGACAAATGTGTCTGGTAACGCATAAATCCACACATAACCTGAGAATTCTTTTGTCTTTTTGTATCATTTGTCATATGAATAGATAGATATCAAGACTATATACTATACACTCACCATCCACTGTTTATTAATGCAAATATCTAATCAGCCAATCACATGGAAGCAACTTAATGCATTTAGCATCAGAATATAGAGGAAAGGTTTTTTAAGTGATTTGGAATGTGGCATGGTCATTGGTGCCAGATGGGCTCGTCTGAGTATTTCTAAACCTGCTGATCTACTGGGATATTCACCCAAAACCATCTTTACAGTGAATGATCCGAAAAAGGGAAAATATCCAGTGGGTGGAAGTTCTCTGGGCAAAAATACCTTGTTGATGCTAGAGAGCAGATGAGAATGGCCAAACTGGTTCGAGCTGAGAGAAAGGCAACAGTTACTCAAATTACCACTTGTTACAACCAAGGTGTGGAGAAGAGTTCTCTCTAAATGCAAATCCGTTTGAACCTTGATGATAATGGGCTACAGCAGATGGGCTACAGCAGCAGGAGACCACACTAGCATCACTCCTGTCAGCAAAGAACAGGAAACTGAAGCTGCAATATGCATGGGCTCACCAAAACTGGACAACAGAAGCCTGGAAAAATATTGCCTAGTCTGATGAGTCTCAATTTTTGCCATTCAGATGGTAGGGTCAGAATTTGGCTTTAACAATATTAAAGCATGGATCAATCCTGCCTGGTATCAATTGTTCAGGCTGGTATTGGTGATGTGATGGAGTGTGGGATATTTTTTTGGTACATTTTGGGCTCCGTAGTAGCAGTACTTACTTAGTACTTAGTGTCTTCTGATGACTACTTTCAGCAGCATAATGCGTTATGTCACAAAACACAACATAACAATGAGTTCACTGTACTGAAATGGCCTCCACAGTCACCAGATCTCAATCCAATAGAGCACCAATGGGATGTGGTGAGATGGGAGATTCACGTCATGGATGTGCAGCCGACAAATCTGCAGCAACTGCTTGATGCTATCATGTCAATATGGACCAAAATACCAGAGGAATGTTTCCAGCACCTTGTTGAATCTATGTCATGAAAAATTCCAACAGTTCTGAAGACAGAAGAGGGTCCAACCCAGTACTAGCAAGGTCTACCTAATAAAGTGGCTGGTGAGTGTATAATTTTTTTTACAAAAGCTACAATAAATATATATTATATTATGACAACAACTAACTCTCTCTATTTATTGCAATTGTATATTGCACAATAGCATTTGTACATACCAGAATGACTAAAAAGAAAAAAAAATTCACATGCCTAAAGATAAAAAGAGAAGTCTCAGTTGCATTATAGAAGATATAATATCATATAATAATGTCAGCTTTTGTCTTTAAAATGAAACAAAAAACCCAATGACAAAGTTTTTAATTTAAAAAATTGCTGAATAGACTGGCATCCAATATTTTACATTACACTGTTTTGTCAGCATATAAAGCACCATAGAGGACTGTGATCAGCCCTGCAGTGTTGATATAGACCTTATGCATAGTAAAGAGAAAAATGAAGACAATAATTTCCAAAAGCCCTTAGGGACCAAGGAAATGATCAGTACAGCATGTTTCTCAAAGCATTCCTCTACCAATTAACATTGGGGTGCAGGCAGGAGCCAGGAAGCCTTTGCACTGAACCCTCATCTTTGGGTGATCAGCTGGCTTGGAGCAAGTCATGCAAACAGAACACAAAATCACCAGAAGCAGCAACCCAGGGGGTTGTAGAAGGGGGCTGGGAACAGAAGGAATGCTTCCTTCTAAACTGAGTTCTTTTTAACTTATCAGACTCAGGTTAGTTAAACCCCTTGTTCCATTCCTCATATTTCATCTGGAGCACAACAACTATTTGGACAGTCCACAGAATGTTACCTCAAAAGGCAGGTATGTTTTACATGGCTTCATGCAGTCAAGGTATAATTAAATAGAAAAATCAAATAAATCTCTTTGGAAACCACAGTTGGATTTTTTTTAAAGAATGTGAACTTTTATTAAAAATAAAAAGAAAAAATGTAAAATTGCGGGCATCACAATCAATTAAATAACATTCTCAAATCCATTTAAAGAAATTCAAAACCTGAGCTTATCAAAACAGAATTTTGTGCAAAGCCAATGGCAACCCTGAATGAGATGCCAGTCCATCACTGGTCATACTACTGCATATGCCCACAAACAAACTTAGGCAAGGTCTGTTTAGTCTACTTAACTCTTTCAGGGCTGATGTCGACTTTTGTCAAAAGGAAGAGTTGACTATGGTAATCATCTGTAAACTGTGACAAAACCAACCGTTATGCTTTAGTTGGACTCTCGTTGCTAGAAGGAAAGTTAGCTTCATTGGTTTGACCGAGATTTCATGTGCTCGTGTGAGTAGCAAAGCGCAAACAAGAGCAAAAATGACACTGACATAATGGCGAGAGATCAAAGCGAATGCGTAAAAGCAAAATACTCTGTGGACGAAGTTTTGCCTATTATCTCTGAACTGGACTATGACTTGTTGCACTCCAATTTTGATACAAGTGATCGAAAATGAATGTGAGGTTCCAGCTTCAGCTGACTGGTCCCCATCTAATTGTGGTGATGAGCAGGTTCATGTAGCTGACATGCCTATGGCAATGTTCGCCAGGAGGACTGCCAATTAACAATGATAAGAGGTAGAAACCAGATTGCAAAGCACAGCGACCATGACTGGTGCTATATTATGTGAAACCATTGCTTTTCAGAAACTTTGTTTTTTGGAAAAAATATTCAGCTCTCAAAGAGTTAACACCTATCAAGTCACCAAAGCTAGAAGTATAACCAAAAAACAGTGAAACAAAGACTAGACTGAAAACAATCACCTAGTGTCCATTTAGCTTTACAGGCTGCACTCAGGACTTAGAGAGCAGGTTGTTTTATGCAGTGGAGTTATATTTAGTGTGTGCTATGCTCAGTTCCATCCCAGCCAGACATTGCTCCAGGCTAACCATGACATGCTGGTGTAAATGAATACATGTCTGCAGATAATGCCATTTAAAACAGGATGGCAGATGCCAAAGGACTGAGTTTGTGAAAGCACTTAAGAGGGAGAATAAAGAAGACTAAAGATTTAAGTGTCTTTGAACACAACAAGGTAATGGGTACCACCAGCACTGTTACAGATGTGTTACACAAGTTTTGAGAATTAGCCACTGTCAAAGGACGGTTGGAAACAGTTGAGTGTAATGGAAGGTAAAAGAACTTGTGCAGAATAATAGAAGGGCCAAAACTAACAGCCGAATAGAACAGTGGAGATGAAAGATGAATCATTACTTATTATTAAATATGGGAAAATCAGCTGAAGCAGTATGGACATGTGATGCAGGAAGGCAAAGAATACATGGGCAAAAGAGGGATGGGAATAGAAGTACAGGGGAAGAGAAAACGCGGGATGCCAAAGTGATGGTGGATGGATTAAGTGAAAGAAGATTTCAAGTTAAAAGGTCTGAGTGAGGAGAAAGTGCAGGACCAAGCTGTTTGGAGAATGTTGATCAAGTACATCAACCCCACACAGAAGTGAGAAAAGATGAAGAGGAAGAAGATTTAATTAATGTCTTTATCCAAGGCAACTTACAACATCTGAGAAACAATTGGTTACATTGGAGTAAAGGCAGAGTTACTCATGGTTACACAGTAATACAATTTGAACCCACAACCTCAGGTGCTGAAGGCTAAGGCCTTAACCACTACGCCACATTGCCTGCCTAATGAATGAAAATAAAAATGTCATACCTTTGAAGCCAGCAACCCGCCTGTATTCCATACATGTTAGCAAAAGCGAGGTGCTGTGTCACTGGGGACCGTGCTTTTGCTGTGGTATCCAGTGATCTGTGTTTCTCATGTTCAGAAATAGTGAATATCATAGGACTGAATATCAGCTAATCTGATGATTCTCAGCTCACTCAGAGTCACTCAGCCAATAGCATTAACCCAAGAGTCTATACACCCTTACTGCTGGGTGTCTGTAATGCATTGTCACAAGAACTGACAAACAGTCAAAAAAGGGTTGGGGCAGCCACCCGTATATTATATCCTGCCTGCAAAATTGAAAGAAATGATGTACAGATGTGTGCAGATCAGAGTCCAAAATAGAACTGAATGGATAGAGGAAAAATGGCGGCTTTAAAGGTCAGTACAGGAAGTGATGTCATCCAAAGGGCCGGAACCGGAAGAGTCTTCGTCCATAGGCTCGGGACAGGAAGTGATGTCATCAAAGGGGCCGGAACCAGAAGTGACTTCCTCAGGCCCAGAACCAGAAGGGATATCATCAGGGCCAGGCGGAATTTCCTGTTGAATGGTCTGCAGTAAAGTGAAAAAAAGAGTCAGTGCACTCCGCCACCTCCTGGTCTGATATGGAACTACTCTCATTTAGGCCTTTTAGCTGCATCCCATGCGCACGTTTGTGAGAACTTGTTATGCTGTAATCACTGGTGTTACTAGATAGATAGATAGATAGATAGATAGATAGATAGATAGATAGATAGATAGATAGATAGATAGATAGATAGATAGATAGATAGATAGATAGATAGATAGATAGATAGATAGATAGATAGATAGATAGATACTTTATTAATCCTCAAGGGAAAATTCACATACTCCAGCAGCAGCATACTGATAAAAAACAATATTAAATTAAAGAGTGATAAAAATGCAGGTATAACAGTCAGTAACATTGTATAATGTTAATGTTTACTCCCCTGGGTGGAATTGAAGAGTCGCATAGTGTGGGGGAGGAACGATCTCCTCAGTCTGTCAATGGAGCAGGACAGTGACAGCAGTCTGTCGCTGAAGCTGCTCCTCTATCTAGAGATGATACTGTTCAGTGGATGCAGTGGATTCTCCATGATTGACAGGAGCCTGCTGAGCACCCGTCACTCTGCCACTGATGTCAAACTGTCCAGCTCTGTGCCTGCAATAGAGCCTGCCTTCCTCACCAGTTTGTCCAGGCGTGAGGCGTCTTTCTTCTTTAAGCTGCCTCCCCAGCACACCACCACGTAGAAGAGGGCACTTGCCACAACCGTCTGATAGAACATCTGCAGCATCGTATTGCAGATTTTGAAGGACACCAGCCTTCTAATAAAGTATAGTTGGCTCTGTCCTTTCTTGCACAGAGCATCAGTATTGACAGTCCAGTCCAATTTATCATCCAGCTGCACTCCCAGGTATTTATAGGTCTGCACCCTCTGCACACAGTCACCTCTGATGATCATGGGGTCCATGAAGGGCCTGGGCCTCCTAAAATCCACCACCAGCTCTTTGGTTTTGCTGGTGTTCAGTTGTAGGTGGTTTGAGTTGCACCATTTAACAAAGTCCTTGATTAGGTTCCTATACTCCTCCTCCTGCCCACTCCTGATGCATCCCACGATAGCAGTGTCATCAGCAAACTTTTGCACGTGGCAGGACTCTGAGTTGTATTGGAAGTCTGATGTATATAGGCTGAACAGGACCGGAGAAAGTACAGTCCCCTGCGGCGCTCTTGTGCTGCTGATCACAATGTCAGACCTGCAGTTCCCGAGACGCACATACTGAGGTCTGTCTGTAAGATAGTCCACGATCCATGCCACCAGGTATGAATCTACTCCCATTTCTGTCAGCTTGTCCCTAAGGACCAGAGGTTAGATGGTGCTGAATGCGCTAGAGAAGTCAAGAAACATAATTCTTACTGCACCACTGCCTCTGTCCAAGTTGGAGAGGGATCGGTGTAGCATATAGATGATGGCATCCTCCGCTCCCACCTTCTCCTGGTATGCGAACAGCAGAGGGTCGAGGGCGTGGCGGACCTGTGGCCTCAGGTGGTGAAGCAGCAGCCGCTCCATGGTCTTCATCACATGTGACGTCAGGGCGACAGGCCTGAAGTCATTCAGCTCACCAGGACGTGATACCTTTGGGACTAGGGTGATGCAAGATGTTTTCCAAAGCCTCGGGACTCTCCCCTCTTCAAGGCTCAGGTTGAAGATTCGCTGTGGAGGACTGCCCAGCTCCAACGCACAGGCCTTCAGCAGTCGTGACGATACTCCATCTGGACCCGCTGCTTTGCTGGCACAAAGTCTCCTCAGCTCTCTGCTTACCTGGGCTGCTGTAATTGTGGGTGGGGGGAAACTCTATTCTACACTGGTATCAGCAGAAGGATGGGTGGAGGGTGCAGTATTCTGAGGTGAGAGTGAGAGTGGGTTAGGGTGGTCAAACCTGTTAAAGAAGTTGTTCATCAGGTTCGCTCTCTCCACATCTCTCTCAATGGTGGCACCCCACTTCGAGCTGCAGTCAGTGATGATCTTCATCCCATCCCACACTTCCTTCATGCTGTTATTCTGCAACTTCTGCTCCATCTTTCTCCTCTACTGCTTCTTCGCTGCCCTGAGCTGGCCATTTTTTCTGGTTCAAAAGGCCCTTGATGTCACTTTTAATCCATGGCTTGTTGTTAGCATAGCAGTGTACTGTTCTTACTTGAACTACAATGTCCATACAGAAGTTGATGTAGTCAGTAGTGCAGTCAACAACCTCTTCAATGTTCTCACTATGTGACCCCTGCAGGATATCCCAGTCAGTAGTTCCAAAGCAGTCTCTCAGAGCCTGCTCTGCCTCAGGGGACCACTTCCTGAATGAGCGTGTGGTTGTAGGTTGCTCCCTCACTCTTGGTTTGTAGTGAGGCTGAAGCAGAACCAGGTTATGATTATGATACTAGGGTTGGTGTTACCCAGTGTGATAACCAAAGCTGTCACCCACAGGCCACTGGGTGACTAAATGAACAAAGCTCCTTAATAGCAAGTCAATCATACTTTAAACAATACAGCATAATTGACACTATTAATGACATGCAAACATTAGATTGTTTTATCATGCAATGGTGGGGGAGTGGGGCGGGGGGACTTGGTGATTTCAGTCCAAAACACTGCTTGCTAATTTTACACACTGTCATCTCAGTGTCACCTTCTCTGATGGTGTCACCTAGTTCGCACCTACTGCAATTCAATGCAGTACGTTTCTTGGTGTACATTGAACTACAAGTACCATACAGGAATGTTTCAATGTGGCTTTTAAAGTAGGATAATGTTCCATGACAAAAGGCACAAACAGTCCTTGAATATTTGCATTAATAACATAGTGAATGAATTATAGGACACAGTCAGCACAGTCTGGGCCAACAACAACACTTTGAACACTAACAAATCCGGGCTGTTCTGAGCTGGGCCTGAAAAAGTGGCCACACTTTATATTTCAAAGATTACATGTTGTGATAAGTTATCACTCTTCTGCTTTATTTCCATTTTCAGAACAAATATGAGACACATGAACTATTAAAGATTTTCTATTACAAGCAACAGGGAAAAAAGAAACAGAACATATGCAAAGAGCAAAAGAAACTTTAAAGGAACCAAAATTATTCTGCTGCTCTGTGCCTTTCTTCGCTGGTTGTCTCCTTGTCTCCGAGGTAGGGTGGCTCACTCACTTGTTTACCCTCCTAATGCACACCAAAGCATCTTTACTGGGCATAATGTGCTTCTAATGACATTGGTTTCTACACTTCCAACTACAGAGCATTTAGTTCACACCCCAAATGTAGGCTCAGTCTTGCTCCTTTAACTTGAAAACTGCTTCTGCCATAATTTCTGGGCCTTAGTTAAGATTGGAATGAGTGACAGAAGACTAGACCTCTCTCAAAGAGAGCTGCAGTGGTGTCTCTCCACCTCTAAACCTTCCCCAGATGGCCTGAACAGCAGAGTGCCAGCTTAGTATCAATTCTACCCAGCCTTATCCTTCAAATGGTAAACTGCTTCCAGCTTCATCAGACTGCAATGTGTTGTCCAGGAGGGATTGTGTCATTTTGCTAGCTTTCAAATGGCCTCTCTGTTTTTTCAAGGATAGGATTAGACACACCCTGCCTTGGCTGTTTTGTCTGACCATCCTACAGGACTTGAGATTCTGTTTTTGTAGGTTACCATTCTTTTTTTGTTTTTTGTGTCTCTAGAGTTTTCTGTTTTGGGGTATCACATACTACACTGTTTAGAAGCGCTAGATACTTTTTCAGTTCCGGTGAAACACTCAGTACAGAGGTTTTATTTGGGATTGCCCTTTGCAGCTTTGACATTACTCATTGCCAAGCACCAGCATAGGGCCACTATGCCCTTAGCAGGAGGCAAAATCACTCCTTGAGATCACCCCTGCAACTTAACACCCCCTGCTCTAGAGATACAAGTGGCTCTCCTCCCACCCATGCTTGCTGATTTCATATGCGACCATGAGGGTGATGATTTCCAAGGCAGAAACTCATTAATTTCATTTGTGATCACAGCGCAGATCTCCAATGAGGACACCCCTTACTTTGACCACTCCAGTTATGGATGCAACCATGCAAAAGTCTGGTCAAAATATACATTTATTTGGTGACTACTCTGGTGCAGTGGCTAATATTGCTGACAGTTCATCTGAAATTGGTCCCCATTCCTTTTTTAGTTTCCCCTGTAGATTCACATTAGATGAATTTGTGCAGAAATATAGCCTATCATAAGACAACATCCTATTTCCAATTACTTATTATTTTGATGATGCTTTTATGCAAGGAAACTACAACATTTGAGAGATACAGTTGGATACATTTCTTTTTCCAGTTGCATCACATGCAGCTGAATTGACTTGCTTATGTCCATACAACATCAGTAGCAGGATTTGAACCTACAGCCTCAGGGTTTGAAGTCCAAAGCCTTAGCTATTACACTACACTGGCTGCATACGATAGCACTTCAGGTCCCCATGATCCATTGATGGAAGAGGGGGATTCAGGAAAATGGACTAATGCTTACTGTGAAAGAATCAATAATCCAAGCATTGCAATCACCTCTTGTAAGGGATGGCTGGCAATATAAAACATGGCATGGCACAATATGACTGCATAAGTCCATTTCAACATACTGTTTTATTCTCTGTCAGCCATTCCTAATTGTACAATTCAGCATAAGCACGCCTTTGCTGCTCTGTCTACCTTGAAACATGAGTATTGGATTGGTTTCAGTTTCAGAGCCTGGAAAGTTAATAAGTTTGTGATAAATTCGCTGGGCCCAATGCTGATTTGCGTGGTGTATGTTTTCTGACTCTTGATTACTTTTCATATCCACTTCATTGGAAAAAGACAAAGAGTAGGCCTGTTTTCTCTCTCAATGAAAAAAGCTCAGTTGCAATATAAGCCTAAGCTGTGAATGCTAGCCTTCTGAGATTCAGGTTTCTGATATGATAATAGTGCTGTCATGTAAAATGTTTTTGCCCCAGCATACATTTGTAGCCTTACTATTCACAGTAATTAACACTTATGAATTGTGAAATTATTTTGTTCACCTTCAAGCTAAACAGGTATATTTAAGTATGACGTGCAAGAGTGGAATCCATCCATCCGTTCATTTTCTGAACTCAGGCGTCCAATGCCTGATCAGATAGATAGATAGATAGATAGATAGATAGATAGATAGATAGATAGATAGATAGATAGATAGATAGATAGATAGATAGATAGATAGATAGATAGATAGATAGATAGATAGATAGATAGATAGATAGATAGATAGATAGATAGATAGATAGATAGATAGGCTGGGTCAACCACAGTGCTTATACCACTTCTGTCTCTCTTACATTTGAGATCTGTTGTCCCTGTATTTGAGTCTTTTAAAAAAATGACTCCATGGCATTTGAACCTGACTCTCCAGGCTCTTTCCAGTGTCATTACTTCATTATGAACATTTATTTTAGGTCTACTTGGGAGGTGAGGTCCAGAATGAACACAGACTTCCAGTTTAGTGAGAGGCTTTATAGTTTAGGAACCTGAAGGGGCATGGTTAATGACATTCAGAATGGAAATGATGCCATGAGTTTTTCAGGGTGTTTCCCTCTATTCAAAAGTATAAGGAAATTAAATTTGTTCTGGTGTCACACCCAAAACCTTCTCTGCATTGTTATGCAAAGCAACTCCCGTGAGGCACTCTCGATGCCTGAGTGTATAAAACAACGAATGGATAGAGCAATGCCTGGGTTTGTGATAATAAATACTTTATGGTTACCAAAGAGAACAGAATGTATGCTTCAAATGTGTTGCTAATTACCTTCAAACTTGGAGCAACTAGTTAGGGGATTTAAAACACTCCCTTCAGCACCTGGCTAGTCAAAGAAGTTCTTGGTCTTGGGTGTCTGTATTTAAGATTGGTAAATGTTTTCATCTTTGTTTTTTGGTTGATCAGTAAATGCCATGTCACGTAATAAGACATTTCCAGCTATTTTTAGTTGCAGACTTCATTTCCATAATCTTAGCAAGTCAGGAGCAAGCATGACGTACTTCCATGACTTTAAGTTGGGTAGTGTGACATATCCAGGGACTCAGTCCAACTAGTCTGCAGCACACCTAGACAAGATCAAACAGGTTTGTCTTTGCAGAAGGCTCTGTGTGAATGCAATAGCTGGCAACCAATGACTGCTCAGCTGGAAGTCCAATAGATAGATAGAATACATATAATGCAGCTTTAAGGAGTAATGAACAATGGCATTTTGAACCTCAGAAACAGAAGATCTGATGTCTCATGTTTTACATTCCACAAAAGAATAGACAAAAAGAAAAAAAATGAAGAGATTGTAGCTGAACTCATCGAACTTAGAAAGCATTTGTACAGAAGTGACTATGTCAGGCAATAGGTTATTGGATGTTAGAAAAATGGGACAGCTCACAATATTTTGCAATTGTGAAACTTTGCTGGAAAGTCATTGTAGAGTTGTGTAAATTGTCATGCTCTCTACTCCTCTCTAGGCACCCCACTACCATTCCACTTGACCCCATCCCCTAACACATCCTCCAGGCTTTAACTTAGTTACTCATTTCTGCACTCACACAGATCATCAGCACCTTGCTCAACACTGCCACTTTTTCAACGACGTTCAAACAGACCATATTAACTCCACTTTTTAAAAAGCCAATGCTCAACCTATCTCAACTAGGCACTCTCTCTACATACTATCTTTAACCAAGTATCTTCTCTTCTACCTCAGAATATATTGCTTGATAATAACTAATTCATTACTCTGAGATGGCTCTCTTGACTGTTGTTGACACTCTACAGTGGCTACAGCTACCACCATGTCATCCATTCTCATCCTCCTTAATCTTTCTTCTGCCCCTGACAGCTAATCATCAGATAATCTTTGCCACCCTTTCTGACCTAGGCATGAATGGGACTTCTCTCATATAGTTTGAATCTTAGGGTCAGGTCTTCTCTTCTTCTCCTTGTATAACATCTCAGTAAGCATTATCATCAAGTCCCATGGATTTGCATAAAACTGTTATGCCAATAATACTCAACTGTCTCTCTCTTTCCTTACATAGAACCATGAGTATGCAGCACAACTTCTGGTCCAGTCATTGGTCTTCCAGTCATGTCTCTATTACTTCAACTCCTTACTGGCAGAAGTATATGCAGGAGCTTCCAACCCAAAGCATATGATTTAAAATGTGGTGGCACATATTGTTTTCAACTAGACCAGATGGACGCATGTGTGACGATGCGGGTTCGATACATGCTCCCATCTTCTGTCCGGGAGCCCTTAAACCCAACATCATCTGTAATGTTACCGATGAGCTAAGCAGTGAGGCAACAACATAGCAAGGGGATGGTGAAAAAAGTGCAAAGTGGTTTTATTAAACAGAACAAAACAGTGTCCAAATAAATCAAGTGCAGTGTCTCCAAAACAGTCTTCAATAAATAAATAATCCATTAAAAGCGAGTGAAATACGTGGAGGTTAAAAAAAAACAATTAGAAAAAACAATCCTTTAAAAATGAGGTTAAAACACCATGCAGGAGCAGTACTTTAAAACATTTACAGAGCCCGGTGTCTTCTACCCTAGCGTCTCTCCTGCTTCTCCCGTTTGGGCCCTGCAGCAGGCGAGTCGCTCTCTCTGCAGCTGACCTTCACTCCACTTGACCGGTCTGGAGGCCTCCCGATCCTGGCTTCGGTTGCGCACTCATCCCAGGCCCGAGACTTGGTTTCCTTGACGACCAGGACGCTCACGTCAAGGACTTCACCCACCAAGTCTCCCGACTCCCGCTGCCTTCCCGGCCTTACGCAGCCAGTCGTCCTTCTCCACTGGTCACTCCCGCTACATGATCACTCAGCGGGAGCGATCACTACTACTACTCCCGGGTGTCAGGCCAACACCCAGGCTTCCCGTACAGCTGCCTGTGAGCCTGCACTCGCTCTCTCGCTCTCCCGCACCGGCTCTCTCTCTCTCTCCCCCCTGCATCCTGCTTTCTCCTACAACCTCCGTCTTTCTTTCCTTTTTTTAATTCTCTTCTTCCCCTAGCCAACTCACGCTTCTATATATCGAGAGGGCATAGCAGCTGCGGCAAATTAGCAGCCCCAGGAACAATCACGGATGTGTGCACTTAGGTGAGAAATGCCCACACCGCTAATCGCCCTGAGAACTGCTTCAGCCACACAACCACCACGCCCCCTCGCTAAGCCGCGAGCGTGGTGATTATTTATTAAAACTGGCCTTTAATGGGAGCTAGGGACCTGCTATACCACAGCATGTCACTCTCCAAGTCACTTCACTGCCTCCTGGTAAGAGCATGCATCAACTTCATATCCTTGATTACTTGTCAATAGAGACATCAATGGATCAGCACCTACAGTATGTATATAGAGTAACTCATAAGGTACTATACTACTTCTGGTCCACTAAGGTCTGCTAATGAATGGTGTCTGATGGTGTTTGATGCCTCTACATGGCATCAAATCTCAATCCAGACTCTTTTTATGTGTAGTACCTGGTGCGTTCCATCTCCGTCTGAATCATTAACTCCCTCAGTGTTTAAGAAGGGTTTGTAGACTCTCTTGTTCTGTGAGTATTTTCCTAATTTGTAATGTTTTTCATGTGAGGTGCTTTTGTAGGTAAGGAAAGAGCAACCAATCTCATGTTGTTCTGTTGGATTTAGAGCTTTCACTTGTGATGGTCAATTTTGTAACTTTGTCTTGTGACACTTGTTTCAAAATAATCCCCTGAGTGATGCTTACTCGATTATGTTGACCTCTTTTGTAAGTCACTTTGGATAAAAGCATCTGCTAAGTGGTTACATCTAGATGCTTATATAGTATTGTTTTGTTGTAAACTGTTTTAAATAGACTAAAGATATTAAAACATGTAAGGTTATTGTCGAAGAATGTGTTCTTTCATCTATTTTCATGGCTGTCAGAGCTACTCAGTAAAATAAGACTAGTAGTGTTAAAACACTGTGGTTACCAAAGGGGTAACCTTTGGCACTTTGAGCTATGGCAGTGTGCAGGCTGTTACTATTATTAAGCACCTGGAAAAGAGTAAGGGTCTTTCTCTCCATACACTGGTTATTAGTGGCCCACTATAAGCCAACACAGGGCAATTAAAGATAATTTAAGACTTATGCAATTAAGTTAGATCTCTGAAAATTACTGTAGAGGTCTTGTGGTTGTCGCCCTGCACATTCAGAGAAATATTTTGACAGGTTGAGAACAGGCATCTGAAAACAAAAGCGACAAAAGGCACCATTTCTCTATTCTGGTTTAAGCAGAAGTAAAGGTCAGCTAGGTCCCTCTTGCATAGCTCTGGATTGCAGCTCTTCTGGGAGAAAGAAACAATATGCATCCTAATGATAAATAAGTCTATTAAAGCTCCTTTCTGTAAAAAATCTGCAAAATCCTCTTTGTTCAAATACCAGCTTCATTGTAAATACAGACTCACAAAGGGACTATTTTGACTAGCCATTCTAGGTCACTGCTTGTCTTTGCATTTCTAAAATAAACTGGATATCTCACAAGACTTTAAACAACAATGTTCTAAACTTACATTTTTCAGAACTCTTCACATATGTGAGGAAGTGGATAACCTCACAGCAGCAATATAGACTACTGAGGAGGTATTGAGTAATTTGGAAATTGTAGAGGGAGAAGTGCAGCTCAGATTAAATAGGCTGAAATCAAAAAAATCACCCTTGAGTTCTTAAGGAGGTTAGTGAGCACATGTATAAATCCTTAATGTGTATTTATAGGAAGTCACTGTGCACTGGAGAAATTTCAAAGGACTTTAAAATGGCAAATATTATCTCTCTATTATAAAAAAAAAAACTTGGGACGAGACTGTGACAAGATGTGATCTTTTGAAGAGAGATCTTTGAGAGACAGAGAGACACTTTCACTTTCCGCGAGACGGGCAGGTCATGTCATACTTACAACCATTGGAAGCAAGTCCCGTGATACACATGCAGAGCAGGTTAGGGATAATGGAAGTAGGAAAATTCAAAAGTCTCACGAAAATAAGAGTCAAGCTCTCATTAGCACAAAACAAACGGAAAATATTACTCAGTGAAATAATGGATCAGCGAAAAGTAATCGAATAGTGTTTGAGGATGTCTGGGGTTTCGGAGGAGCGAAAGCGTCTCCTTGGGGTGCGTTCAGCCCTCCTCTTCACAACGGCACGTAGCCATAGAGTAAAGATGGCATTAACGCAAACAAATGGAAAATATTATTCAGTGAAATAACAGAACAGTGAAAAGAGATTGAATAGTGTTTGAGGTTGTCTGGGGGAGAAGAAAGAGTGTGTTTAGCCCACCTCTTCACAACGGTGCATAGCATTGGCGGGAAGGGGGGTGTTAAGAGGTATGTGAGTGATGTGCAGATCACGCAGCATGGTAGGAGCAGCAATCCAGCAGCTGATCGAGCAAAGAGGAGGTAAAAAAAAAAGGAATTTGTTTCTCATTGTATCACCGTTAAAAAGGGGTTTTGGAGAAGCGTCCGCGTCTCCTTGGGGTGCGTTCAGCCCCCCTCTTCACAACGGTGCATAGCGCTTGGCATTAGGGGTTGGCAAGTAAAGCGAGCAGGTTGGGAAGCCCCCTAGTTCTGTCATATAAAAAGGGTGATTTGGAAAATCCAAGCATCTGTAGGCCAGGAAACATAGCATGCATCACAGGTAAATTAATGAAGGAATTATTAAGGATAAAATTGAGCAACACATGCCAAGAACAGGAATCTTATTGAGCAATCAGCATGAGTTTAGAAGAGGTAGGTCATGTTTTACTAACATGCTGGAATTCTATGAGGAAGCAAAAAAAGGATACATACAGATTAGTGCATATGATGTTATTTATCTTGACTTATCAAGCATTTGATACAGGTCCCACATGAAAGGTTGGGCATCAAGCTATAAGAAGTAAAGGTCAGGTGTAGTGTGCAGAGGGGTGCAAAGTTAGCTCAGACACAGGAAGCCCAGGGTGATGGTGCGAGGAACCTTATCAGGATTGGCTGATGTTAAGAATGGTGTTCCTCAAGGGTCAGTGCTAGGGCCACTGCTATTTTTAATATACATAAATGATTTAGATAAGAATATAAATAATAAGCTGGTTAAGTTGGCAAATGATACCAAGCTAAGTGGATTGGCAGATAATCTAGAGTCTGTTGAATCATGACAGAGGGGCACGGACAGCATAAAGGCTTGAGCAGATTTGTAGAAGATCAAATATAATGTAAGTAAATTTTACATATTACATGAAGGAAGCAAAAATGTTATGTATGAATACCAATGGAATGTCTGAAACTTGAAAGTATCCATTATGAGAAAGACCTAGGAGTCACAGTCATATCATCCTCAAGATAGTGTTCAAAAGCCATTAGGAAGTCTAACAGAATGTTAGGTTTTATAGCATGACGTGTAGAGTACAAGTCAGAGGAGATTATCCTCAAGCTTAATAATGAACTGGTGAGGCCTTACCTGCAGGATATGACTTATGAGGAAAGATTGAAGAAGAAGAGGTGACATAATTGAAGAGTCTAAAATTATGAAAGGAATTATTACAGTGAATTGAGGATGTTACTTTAAAATGAGTTCAATAAGGACACCCGGGCACATTAGGAAACTGGTTAAGGGTAAGTTTAACACAAATGGTAGGAAGTTTTTCTTCACATAGAGAATAATAGACACATAGAAAAAGTTACCAAGTATTATGGTGGACAGTGGGACTGTAGGGATATTCAGAACTTGTCTTTATTTTGTTTTGGGGAAATTAGGTGGGCAGGATTGTTGAGCTTTAGTGGACTGAATGGACTGTTCTTGTCAAAGCTTGTCACTAACTTGTGTAGTGGTGTCAGCATTGTGAGTATTGTATAGGCCAGAAATGTTAGATAAAGCTGTCAATTTGAAATCATTCTTATTCTCACCTATGGTCACAAATATTTGGTGGTAAACAATGATATTGAAGATTCAACCAGCTGAAATGAGATTCCTATTTAGACCTATTAGACATAATCTTCACGACAGAGTAATAAGCTCATCAGTCTGGCAAAATCTTAGAAGAAAAACTATTATGTATGTGTATAAAGCCAGGTATGTGCTGCTCGGTTTTGCCTCGATTTTAAGCCCAATTTGCTGTTGCCAACAGATCTCCTTTATACCATTAGCCTTGTAAATAAAACCCTTCCACTGACCCTCCCCTCAGCACTTGTGTCTGGAGGATGTCAGGCCATCTTGAAACCATATACGTGCAGAGTTTACATTGAATCATTTATTTATTTTCATGTACACTCTTACTTCTGTTTGTTTTTGCATTTCTTTTGCACCTGAGTGTTATCCTGTCTGATGCTGTGTATTCTTGTTTATTTCTGGAGGGCTCGTAGAATAAGATTTTCATTGTACTGAGTAGATATGACAATAAAGTTGAAGATGAAGTTCAAGTTTATACCTGTCAACAGCTTAAAGGATTGAAATTACTGGAAATAAATTGAAGATGAAGAAAAGTCATTCAAATCATAATCCAAAAGATTATCAACATGATGAGATTAAGTTGTGGATATGTTTTCATATTTGTTCAGCCAGCTGAATATTATGTGGCTGGTTCAGTGGACTTCAATTGTTGCCACCAAATCCTAACATTGACAACTCCCTCTTACAGTAATGCGCTCCGCAGTTACTGAACAAATTACCCAAACAGGCAAATGCTTCAAAGTGTTTGCTCCCATCTCCTTGTTTGCACTGAATTATATCATCAAAATCCAGACAGGAAACCAAGCAGACTGTGGGATTGAAGAATCTCAATAGGATGTTAGAAATGTTGTAATGAAAGAATGACACAAGAGAACCAACAAGTCAGGGAAGAGAGCCAGAGAGAGAGAGAGAGAGAGAGAGCAGGTTATGCAGGAAGAAGCCACCTTTTTTAACATGTTGATCCTTCATTTATTTTTAGGTACTAAACAGCCCAAACTGAGTCATATGGTTCAGATACACACCCTGCATTAATGTTTCATCTATCCAATTTTACACTTGATGTCATCTAATGAGCTATCCTGCCAGAGTAAGCCTGCTTCTGACTTGTGACTTTCAAATGTTGTTGTTGTTGTTGTTATATGCTCATATAAAATGAGAATGAACATAATGGGGGGGGGGGGGGGGGGGGGGGGTGATTGGGTAGACTGCAACATGAAGTCATGAACCTTATTGAAGGGGAGGGGCCTGTTGGTATTAAGAACTTTGACATAAACTTTTTATGCACCTGTTTTCATTTAAATGTACACTGAAAGGTCAGATTTTATATTGCAAATGTACAACTGAAGTTACTTCCCAGGTCCTGGTAAGTTACATAAGACAGGATTTTTGCCTTAACCTCAACAGTTTTTTTCCCTTTTTACCCTCTTATGGATGGTAACTGTGGCAACATTTAAAAACAAACTGAGCATTGAATGAAAACTGAATGAAACACATTGTTTACTACACCATTACAATTATTGGTTCTTTTGCAAACTACTGTATAGTCACCTTGGGATTATGTTCCATTATATTCACTTCTATAACAGGTTAATTAAAATATAATTGAATTACACTAACTATTCTTA
Organism: Erpetoichthys calabaricus; assembly: GCF_900747795.2. Taxonomy (NCBI): domain Eukaryota; kingdom Metazoa; phylum Chordata; class Cladistia; order Polypteriformes; family Polypteridae; genus Erpetoichthys; species Erpetoichthys calabaricus. The sequence goes on from NC_041407.2 coordinate 38,120,797, forward strand.
TAATTCCTCCTACACCTTTCTTCAGCATCTTTGTGTCTCAAACTCTCACACGTACCTGTAGCATTCTTCCTACACATCTTTTCAGTGTCCTCACAAGTCTCAACTTCTGTTGCCCTGTGTGAACCCTCAGGATTCCTCCTATGCCTTTCCTCAGTATCCTTGTGTGTCTCAGCCTGTCTTGCCTAACAACTCCTCTCTTGATCCTGTTTAACTGGCTTCTCAGGCTCAGACTGTCATTTTGAGACTCCTTCCTTGCCTTCTGTTTGCTTTTTGACTCTCACCAATCGTAGATGGGCCCTCATTGACCTCTTTGAATGCATCATTCACATTCTTGCGTACACTTCCCGTCTTTGAAGGTAAATCAGGTTGTATCTTATTACTATTTAGGGACCCAACATCACTCAATAACTTAAGCACTTTGTTATTATTGAAACCTATGTTATTGTGTCTGCGGTAGGTTGGCACCCTGCCCGGGATTGGTTCCTGCCTTGTGCACTGTGTTGGCTGGGATTGGCTCCAGCAGACCCCCGTGACCCTATGTTCGGATTCAGTGGGTTGGAAAACGGATGGATGGATGGATGGATGTTATTGTGTAATAATCCCTACTAAAGCCAAACTGATGAATCAAACCAAAGCGAAAGTGACCAGACACATATATCACCTGCACTTCACTTCAGAACAGGACATCCAGCAGAAGCTAAGCATGGTTGAACCAGGTTAGTATTTGGATGGGAGAACATCTATGAAAAGCTTGGGTTGCTGCTAGAAGAGCTGTTGGTGAGATCAGCAGGGAGCGCTAAACTCGTGGTTTGAATGTGGACTCCAGTGTCCCAGTGTAAAAATGGTGCCGTCCTTCGGATGAGACATAAAACCAAAGTGCAGACTATTTGTGGTCATAACAGATCCCTGGGCATCCTTCATAAAGAGCAGAGTGTGTCCCAATGTCCAGGCTAAATTGCCCTCCATGGCCTAGTCTTTGTGGCCCCCTAATTATCCTCTGTCTCTAATTGGCTGTCTCTCTCACCAGTTCACAATCTAATAGCTAATGTGTGGTGAGCCAAAAAATGGCTACTGTGGCATCATCTAACTGGATGCTACACATTAGTGGTGGCTTAAGTAGCTCCCCACTAACTATGTAAAGTGTGTTGAATAGTGAGAAAAGTGCAAAATACATGTAAAAATTATTATTATGGTTATATAAATTACACACACACAGACAGTAGTATTTTATTATGTAGTATAGATTGCAACTGGGCTGCTCTGTGGCATGACGGTTAGTGTCTCCTTTACTCTTCCCTTCATTTTCTGGTTTGAGTATAGCCTATTTGCCAAGTTTACATATTGTTCTGAAGTGCCTGTAAATTAATTCTGAATTAATATCCAACTTGCACTTTTTCGAGGTCATTGGAAGGGATTCTCTTGAAAATTGATATAACACCTTGAAAAAGAGGTCATGGTAACCGTACTAAATCCATCCATTTACTGAGCCACCTTAATTCAGTTTTTATGGCCACAGAGATCCAGAGTTGGTCAAGGCAGCACTGAATGCAAGGCCAGAACCAATAATGGACAAACCCTTATTCCATTATGGAGCACTTGTTTTGGAAATGATTATTAAAGACAAGTCAAAGAACCCCAGGAATTCTTCACACTAAGTGTTGTGAGAATCTGATGCATACAAGTCATAGAGTTGAATTATGCCTTTCATACAGTAGATCTTGAGATAGCTTAGCTATTACAATAACAAACAAGCCTACTGGACTGAATGGTCTCTTTCTAATTTGTAAATATGTGTATGTTCTTAGGCTCATGGGACAATTTCAATTAATTTACAAAAGGGATGCTGTTTGTTTAGAATGAAATTTGAAAAGGAAAAGCAAATTGTCTGTTTTGCGGGTTGACAAAAGTGTTGGTTTTTTAAAAATACAAGGCTGTTCATTAATTAAAAATGCAGTTATCATTAGTTCATTTCAGATTTATTGTCACATTTACACAGCACAGTGAAATTACACACAATGATTTGCCTACTTGACCAACCAGCACCAAATCTCACTCTACAGGTTATGTAAAATATAACATCACAAAATATAATTCATAGCAATTCATAGCAGGCAGATTCCACTTCACATACAGTATTATGAACTTAATGCTAAAATCTGTTTCACGTTCAACTTCCTAATTGGGAAACCCTTAAAAAGAGTTTTTGGTGGGGTTGTTAACAGTTTTTCGGGGTGTAAAATAAAAGGAACATTGTTGCCTAAGGGTTTGTGAGCACCTGAAACTTCTCTTGGAACGCTAAATTTTGTTTTTAGCAAAAGATCCAGATGAAATCTAACAGAGGTACTGAGTCTCTTGCACCATGGCTAAACACAACTCATGATGAGACAAAAAGATGTACTATTAGACAACAGTGTTGAACTGTCAAGCCAATTACTAGTTGAACTTTGTGAATGGTGTGTTGATCAGGGTGTCCTACTATCACCCACAGTACAGTTCTTCTGCCTGATGGGAATTATACTCACCATATTGGCGCTGACCTGCGGTGGGTTGGCACCCTGCCCAGGATTGTTTCCTGCCTTGTGCCCTGTGTTGGCTGGGATTGGCTCCAGCAGACCCCCGTGACCCTGTGTTCGGATTCAGCGGGTTGGAAAATGGATGGATGGATATTGGCGCTGACACACAATTCCAAATAAGGTGTATATATATGTATATGTATATATATATATATATATATATATATATATATATATATATATATATATATATATATATATATATATATATATATATATACATACATACAGTATAAATAAATAAATAAATAAATAAATAAATAAATAAATAAATATACATATATATATTATATATATATATAAACTCAGGGAAGTTTTTATATATACAAAAGGCCATTCTTCCTTGGTCAATGAAGCAAATTTCACTGGTAGAGTTTTGTGATTCTTTTTGTGAAGCAAATCACTAATAATAGGCTACACACTAATAACAGTCTAAAGTAGCCCGGGACAGATCCCAGGTAGCAAAAGGTCCGACAGTATATGGAGTAATAAACTTTTAAACAGAGAAATGTACTGAAATCAGAATAATTGTAGCCCAGAAAATCAGACATAACACCATTACAACAGTTATAGTGGAAAACAATACAAGAGAGGGGTTTTAACCTCAAATAAAATATTCCCTATGAGACAGATTCTTAAACTGGCCTAAGAAGTGACTTTCACAGAGGGAAAGATACAGAACTAGATAGGTGACCAAGTAGAAAGGCTTTGGGATAGCATTACAAGCATGTGCACAGAGTACAGTGAAATGTCTGACATGAGTGTAGCATGTTGCCCCTCTCAGGCACAATGAAAAAGAACATATTAAAAGGCATAACTTCACAATAAGACTTGTTTTAAAATAGTGGAGTAGCCTTAAAGATTTACTGTACGTAGGGTAATGCACATAGAGGGGGATTTTGGGGAATATCTTAAAAATTGGTACTGCCACAATATAAAAAGCAAAATTTGCTGACCACAGGAATGACTGGCTTCTACATTTCATTTGTTTATTTTTTTGTTGTGGTAGGTTATTTTTAGTGATTTATAGATGACACAATCACAATATGCCACCCTGTTTAGGTAACTCATATGGCAATAATTACCAGCTGCAGGTGGTGCAGATAGATAGAAAATTGATTAATCCATAGAAAAAGATAGTTATTATATGAGGATACTTTTCCTAATTATTAAAACTGGCATCTCAGAGAGATCTTCTCTAATTGAAAATAACTTATGTTTGTAATGAAAAAGGTTGACAGAACTATACCTATTTTTTCCATTATTGGGCCTGTCCATTCTGCTGTATTAGTGCCTTGAACAACAAGGCAGAAAACAGTCCCAAGCAGGATGCTAATCATTTTCAGGACACACTCTCAACTTTGGCCCAGTGTAAAGTTGACAACTACTGTAACCTAACACATCTTCGTGGTGTAGGGGCAAGACCCAAGTCTCCAGAGGAGAACCCATGGACACACATGGAGAACACGCAGACTCTACAGAGAGGGTTTAGATTTTAATCCAGGAGTCTAGAATTGTGAGGAAAAAGCAGACCACTGCAACACCAAGTTATATTTTAAGATTACCCTAAATTAGGTGTGCCATCCCAGGTTTAAAACAAAATTATATATCCGTATATTTTCTGAAGTTGCTTTTTTCAGTTACAGGATTTGAAGGAGGGTAGGAGTTTACTCCACACGGAATACCGGTTGATCACAAATTGAGCTAATTACCATCACAAATTAGCATGTATGGTAAATCTTTGGGAAGTGTGAGGAAGCTAAATTCCCCAGGGAAAACTCACACTGATGTGCGAACAAAGTACACACTTTACAAAGACAATCACTCAGCTGTGAACTCAGTTCTCTGAATCCATGATGCAGCAGCAGTAGCCAGTAAGCCATCATGCTACACCAATTATAAAATATTCTTCAAGACCCAGTGTTATCACTCATTTTGTATTTTATCTTTATTTTCCCATTAGTCAAAACAGTATGGCGAGATTACATCGATCAGCCACAACATCCCACAGATGATCAATCATATTGAGATATGGGGAATTTGGAGGCCAAGTCAGTGCTAATGAACACTTTGCCAAGTTCCTCAAACTATTCCTAAATAATTTTTGCAGTGTAGCTGAAATAAGCCACTGCCATGAAGGGATGTATATGGTTTGCTAAAATCTTTAGGTCAATGGTACATGTCAAAGTAACATTGACATGAATTCCATGATCCAAGGTTTCCCAGAATAACATTGCCCAGAGCATCACACTGCCTCTACCGGCTTGCCTTCTTCCCATAGTGTATCCTCCTGCCATCTCTTCCCCAGGTAAATGATGCACGTGCACCCAGCCATTCACGTGATTTAAAAGAAAACATCATTCATCAGACCAGGCCACTTTCATCCATTTCTCCATGATCCAGTTCTAAAGCTTTCGTACTATTGTAGGTGCTTTTGGAGGCAGATAGGAGTCAGACCCATTCACAGTAAGCTGTGAGGCACTTTGTGATGCACACCTTTCTCTCATGGTCAGCATTTTGTGCTACAGCAGCTCTTCTGTGGGATCAGACCAAACTTCTCCCCAGCTACATGAACCCACAGCATCAACACTGGCTGCACATAAAGATCAATGGATCTTAGCAGATGGAGAACCATTGGAGGAGCTACAGAGGTACTGATGCTGCAAATGGCATTCCAGATTCCAGAACTCAGCACTGAGAAGCTCCATCAGGACCTCAAAAGAGCTTACAAAGTCCATTTTAAGTTTCTGCAGCACTCAGTGCTTTCTGTAGTTAGACGATAGGTCTTCTCCTCATCCCACTTCTGACACCAAAGTAGTGCTGGTGCTGAGTGCCAAATGGATTCTTTGCTCTTTACATGGTTGTTTTAGGTATAATTAAAAGGACAGTTCACTGTTGCCACACTAGTTGGAATTCATTTGCAACTTTTCAGGCTTGAGATTTTTATAGGCTCCCCTGCATATGGCGCTGAAGTTGTTCAATTACATGATGAGATTCCAGTTCAAAGTTGTTGTAACTCATCCTCAGGCTGACATAACTTGTCAGTGTTGTTATAATATTATAGTACTGCAACTCATGCGCACGTCATGTTAATTTCTGATGACGAGCTCAGAGGATGCATCAAATGAATGCTGGGAATATATGGCAGCCATGATGCGTGCATGTACGTGTTCTGAGCGTGAAGTATAAACTGGTCCTTAAAGTATGGCATGTCTGCTTGTAAATGTCCAGTGTGGCTGAATGACTTTAAAGTAGGACTCAGTTTTGTTTAGATGAATCAAGGATGATCCCTGCCTTGTGTGTATTGCTGTCTGCTGGCTACTGCACAGGCCCCCAAAATGTTAGAAGCTTTGAAACAGCAGTCATTTCATTTGGCTCTGACCAGGACTAAGACACATACCTTCCTTAAGAAATCCTACATTGAAAAATGTTGCAACATTGTGTGAAGTAATTTTGTGTTAAACAATTGTTCTGCTTTCATTTCTTCCTCTTCCTTTTTCATAGTTAATCTTTATGCTATCGAGTCTGCTGGGGAAATACACATCTACAGCTTTTAATTTAAACGCATGCTGCTAGGCTTTTATTATTTTTTTTTTTTAATCAAAGAGCAGCATCGAAACTTCACGAATGGCACTTGGTTGTATCTTAAGAATGAAAACAGACATTTTGAGTGCAAGTCCATAGTCCCTTAATCAGTGTTGCCTGTGTGGTCCCCATCGTGACAGAGCAACCACTGTAGTGTGAAAAGAGCATTTGAAGGCCAAGATCTGCGTTCGCGCTGTGCACCCGAAATTATACAGGCCACATTGCATTCTCTCTAATAAAATACAGAAGGCCCCCGCTGTCATGACACGGTAAAATGGCAATCCGTCACCGAAACAAGTGACTGCAGACCGTTTCATTAAGGGAGAGGTGTTGGAGGGAAACAAGGGAACATTCGCACTCAATTTCTTTTTCTTTCTTTATTGTTAGCTGGATGGTAAAGGACCAGGGTGCTAGAAATATTATATGGCACAAGGAAAATGAAAATATACCCACAAAAAGGAACGTGACATTTGAAGAGGAAAATATTGGAAAGAATATTGTTACCTGTAATGAAAAAATTAAAAAGTTCACGATGTGGTGAAATTATATCAGCTCTGTAAAGCACTCTATAAATACAGTTTACTGTTTAGTAAAGAATACAGTTGCTTAAAAGAGGAACTAATTCTCTCAAAACATTGGAAGAACTTCAAGAAAAATAAAATATTAACTAGAAGGCTGTGGAAAACTTTGACAAAATGCTACAGTTTCAGAATACCAAAAAATGTTTATAAAATAATTGTAAGGCATGAAATAGTTGACTATGGAGCCAAACAAACATAAAAAAGAAACTGAATGAAATTATTAAACAATAAGTTTTCGTCTCATCAGACCATAGAGCCTTCTTCCAACTGACTCCAGAGTCTCCCATATGGTTTCTGGCTTTCTAGCTGAGATGCCATGCCCATTTTCTACCAGTGGTTTTCTCCCATAAAGCTGTGACTGGTGAAACACTTACCCAACAGTTGTCTGCACAGTCTTTCCAGTATGAAGAAATGTCGCTTGTTACTCCTTTATACTTCTCATTGGCCTCTTGGTGTCATTCACTCGACATCTTCTTGCATTATCACTCCAGTTTTTTTGAATGGCCTGCTCTCACAGATTTACAGCTGTGCCATACTCTTTTGATTCTTTACAAGGGATATTCCGTGATTTGAATATTTTGTTGTCTCCATTCCCTGACTTGTACTTTTTAGTCATCTTTTCTTGGAGTTGCGTGGAGTGTTCTTCTGTCTTCCTTGTGTAGGTTAGGCCACCATATGGACCTTTCACATAAGGTACATTTATATTACAACAATTGAAATTTTAGACAGGAGACCTCCATTGAACTAATTCTGCGACTTCTAAAAACCAGTTGGCTACACCGCCAGTGATGATTTAGGTGTGTCATATTAAAGGGGGTGAATAGTTATGTGATCAGTTATTTGGTGTTTTATATTTGTATTTAATTTAGACCACTTGGCATAGACCTGTTTTCACTTTGACATTATAAGAAAAGAAGCAAATGCAGGAAAAGATTTGGGGCACCTCCTTGGAAATAAATAAAGGCAAAATGATCCATTTTAAAACAGTGAAAATTACGTCTTTTCAGATGGGAGTCCAATACAATACTGATTTAAAATGTTCTAACCTCTAGTCACATGGATTTCAGTTAAGAAGAGGCGGGTCCAGAAGGGCAGAAAAATAGAAGTGACATCAATGGTGGAACAGCCATCAATTTTCAAAAAGGCAATAGAACACAACACCAACCCCTGGTTTGGAAAGTAATTACCACCACCAGCACCCTTATGCTACTTCCCAAGTGCAAGTGCATGATATCATTAAAGAATGTTTTTCTACTGGTTGCTGTCAAAAAAGCCAATTAAATTCATTGTGATTCAATGTTGCATAACAATAAAACCTTCTAAAGGGGTGAATACTTTTTTTTAGTCACCGTAGAAACTCCAGTTTAGAACATTTGCTTATTTGTTCCAGTGCCTCTTCTACTGGGACTTTTAAAACAAAACTATTCAAACATATACTGCAAGCAAGCAAGTTATTCAATAAAATTACTGTTAGATTCATTTATTTTGCTTCTGTATGCCTATCCAAGTCACTGCTAAGGAACAAAACCACTATGTGTTTTAAAGCAGTAAATTGGTCACCTATGTGTGTCCCAAATTCTATAGACAGAAAGCAGGGTGACAGTGACCAATTTAACACAATATGATTTAAAAGATGAGGTTGGATTCAGATTTATTAAATAAGTTGTGAGCAGATTTTGAAATTCACTCTCCTAACTTGATTTTACACATCTACATTATGTGTTTAATTGCTTGCATGATCATATATTTGGATTCTTAGGAGGATAAACATTTTATCCAACCACCTTAACGTTCAGGGCCTTTTTTCAACAACACTAAGGGCCGAGCACAAGTCAACTGCGCAGGGCAACAGTTTATCACATACCATTACTAATACAGAATCACCAGATAACTTTATGCACTTCTGTTTGGGAGATGAGCAAAGAAGAAGAAGGTGCAAAGTTCACACAAACTGTGACTGGTCTGACACTTGAACCCAGGACTCTGAAGCTGTTAAAGCAGTAGAACCAACTACAGTGCTGCTCCACAAAATACTGAAAATGTAATCATTTCTTATATCAGAAATAAAAAGAGGAAGCTACTGCAGTCATTCTCCTACCTTCTTATCTAGTGTCGGCTAGGCAGTTTGGATTTTTTATTCTGTTAAAGTTAGAATCATATTAATTGCAGTCAGTGCTTAGTGACTTTCCACTTTTTAAATAAAACTCTTTAACTTTGTTTTTTTAAGTGTGCCCATTAGAACTGAAAAAAATGCCAAAATCCATAATAAGACTCAAGTTACACCTGTGCATTTGAGACTTTATATACTTAGCAGGATGAATCTCTTGCTTCATATTAAATGCTAATCAATTCCAATTTTTAAAGCTCCCTCAATTAGGTATTTTGAATTACCACAAAATGATAAACTAACCCTCTAATTAAACAGAGAATTCAAATTAAAGTTTTGTCAAGAAATCATCTCCTATTCATCATTTGGTTGAAACAAACAACAGTCATGGATCAGAGCCTCCAGATTTTGGGAGAGGAACACAATGCATGGCAAATCAGTTTATGCATCGCTGCTCATCAGACATGGCATCTTATGTGATGGCATCCTGCACGAAGGCTGGGGTCAGATGTCACTGCTTATTATGGACTGCTGAATGAAGAAGAGCAAACAGAATAGGCTGTAATTGGAAATTTGAAGTGCATGGGAACACAACGCTACAAAAGAATAGACGTTCAGGAATAATTGAGTATGGGAAGGTGATAATCACCCCTTGTCTGTTTTCATATAAAATAGATCCACTTTTTTGACATTTACCATTGTATAAGAAAAAAAATGCATTGTTATATTAGCTGAACTATATTTTTATAATGATTTACATTTAATTTTTGCAATTATTGAATGATTGTGGGTGCGGAAGTGCTGCTAGTGATTATTGGGACTGACTGGAACACTCCTTGGTGGAGTTTGCATGTCTTCTCCATATTTGGGTGTTTTTGTTTTTTCAGAACACTTCACATTTCATCACACACCCCAAAGATGCACACCCTAGTTTAATTGACTGCACTATATTGACCCAGAATAAGTTCGTGAAAGACAGACTGGTGTGTTAGGGCGACACTAAATTCTCCCTCGTCAGGCTGTGGCACCTGTGACACTAAAACTGAAATAAGCAGTTTCAGAAAAATGAATGAATGAATTATGGATTAATGTATTCATTATTGCTTAACGTATTATTTTATAGGTAACATAACAACCTCCATTCTTCCTACTATCCAATCCCCCTAAAACTGTGTAGGGGATCTGGAGACTATCCAAGGCAATCATCAGGTACAAGACGGGAACAACATCTGGACAGGGTACCAATCTATCGCAGGGCAAGCCCACACTCACTAGGGCTGATTTAGCATTGCCAATCCACCTAACCTACATATCTTTGGACTGTGAGAAGAAGGCAGCGCATCGGGAGGAAACCTACATGGACACAGGGCGAACATGATAACTCCACACTGGAAGCACCTGGAACAGAACCCCAGTCTCCTTGCTGAGCGGTAGCAATGGCCACCACTGTGCTGTCCACCATAACAGTCTCTATCTTGCTAAAAGCATAACCTCATGTGATGGGACTTCCTGTTTGTGGTCTGCCTTCATTTTCTGGATTTATTTTATTCAACAATATTTTAGTAACAAATGAATTCATTTTGCATGTTGTGAGCATACCACTGGATGACTTGACATCTGTGACACGAGTGGCATGATTTTTTTTTAGATGCTTTTGATATTTTTTTGTGGTTGTCCAGTGCTGGTCACCTTTGGGTCCCTGTTCTCCACAGAAATTTTTTTTCTCCACTATCACTACAAACTACATGGGGTAAGTAGCATAAAAAAAATCTTATTTTTAGATGGCATATTCCTTTATAAAGGGTAGGTGCCTTTCAACTTTTAGAACAGAGTTAGATATTAAGTTATTTATGGATAAGCGAAACAGATGAGTTTCATTTTGCATTCAAATCTGCAATTGCAAAAATCCAATATGCATTTGGGTCAAAGAGAAGCAATGAACATTTTATAGGTTTGTATTGTTTTCAATACCTATTTGTTGTGTTTAAGTAATTTTAAACTAATCCGTTTCATTGTTTTCACTGTTCTTCCAAAAATATGATTATTTATTTGTCTGCTATACCAAAGATGCACTATATTGTAGAAGCATTGTACTATGAACTCTGTATCGCAATACATATTATGTGAATTAAGTGTATCAAATCATGCCTAATAATCTCCATATGCATAAAAACCAACGTCAGTCTGTCTGTCTGTATGTCTGTCCGCTTTTCACTAGTGAACTACTTAACAGATTTAGATCGGGTTTTTTCCTATAATTTTCTTGAACATTCCGGTTGATTTTGTGAGTTCTCTCATCGTGTTAAGAATCATAGTTCACTTGCAGGAGCGATATATTCATACTACTCCGAGATAGAGGCAGCAGGCCGAGGTGAAGCGTGACATCAGGAGCAGAGAGCTGGGCAGAGCCAGCCTCACTGTCCTTTTCACTAATATGTGGGCACAGCTAGGGGGATGGCTAGTTATATATATGTGGGGCAATGGCAAAAATGGTCCTTGCCTAAGGTGGCATTATGTAATGTGCTGGCCATGATTGCAACACCCACATCATGAGTCTGAATTAATAAATTGTTTAATACAGGATGGGACCTATTTCTATGCTATAACCTTATCTTTTGTTTTAATCAGGCCTTCTTTATTTAATATGACCTTTTATTGTCAATATATCATAAACTTTAGTGAGTCCACAGGTCCATGGATTATTAGTATATGATTCAGTATGACTGTAAAGTGTTGGATACATCACATATAGTCTGAGATTATTGCATAAATTAATGTCATTAATAGAAAACAGTATGAATGAAGATAACGTTTTACAATTGCATGTTAATACAATAGGTCATCTAAGTAGTAGATCAATATATATTACTCAAGGTGTGACTTTTCTGAGAGTTATTTAAAGGTTATTTAACATTTTTGTTATGCACCATTTCATCTGCACACATTAATTCAAAAACATGTTCATCCAAAATGTGACTGATGTAATGCCCCTGACAGGATTTGTCAAGCTCAAGGATGATGATTAGCCTTTGACCTTCTTCATCAATGGACGCTAGAGACACAGAAAACATAGGATTGATGTTTCACAATAACGTCCTAATGCCTTTCTCCTTTTTTGAATGATGGCTATTCAGTATCTGAGTTACTCCACAGTCCTTTAGAGATACACTGATAATTGTCTAAAGTGACATGTTTGTCCACTTTCAAAATGCTAGGGACATGAATCTAGTTTCTCCCAAGTAGAGAAGCCTTGTCTAGGTGAGCAGCTCTTCTATTTGCTTTTGAGAACTCTGAAAATACACACTTTACTTTGGTTTTACCTAAATACCGTTAAGCCTCCTGCTCTGAAAGTTCATCTTTACAGCCTTGTGGTTGGCTGTCCTTTAGGAAAGCTGTCGGCAAGTAAAAGTATGGACAAAACGCAAAGCTGTGAGGACAAAGGCAAGTTTACAGCTACACTGAAGCGAGGTTAAGTGGCTGTTAAGCCTTCTGTCTGATGTTCAGAGAAGGCGGTGAAAGATTACACAGTGCTTAGCAAGTGTCTGTAAACAGCTTAAAGACAGGCTTAAGTGGAGATCAACAATTAAAAGGTCTGAATCTCGCTGTGTGAGCGCTGCATTGGACAGGGCAGCTACAGTGAAGTGATCAAAGCCCAGGACAATGGAAGAGTAAAATATACGGTGTCAGGGAGAGTGTTAGGATTTAAGCCTGGGGACCCTGTAATGGACTGACATCCCATCTAGAAATGATACCTGATATCTACATCAGATAAGACCAGGATGGACTCCAGTTCCTTTTGCCTCAAACTAAATAGATCTTACTGAATTAATACTTTTAAACAGTAGGTACCAATATGGAGTAGCAGCACTTGCATATTCAATTTAATTCAATGTAATTCAATAGATGTTATTCTGGCAGAGAGAAAGACAGAAAGTGCTCAAAGCACTTTTTGCACGCATTAGCCTGTATGCAAAATAGACTAACAGTAAATTATGAAACTAGGAAACATCTATATACTTAAACCCACAAAAATGACTTTTAACACATGATGAAACAGAAAGAACCATATTAATTACATAAACAAATCTTAATGATATAAAGTGCTTTAGCATTGCGTTGAAACCGGAAGAGAGGAAATCAAATTCCTATACATAATAAACCTTGGAGGGTTCATAACTGGTTATAAGTATGCCATTACATATTGTCTTTAGGGGATTTATTTTCATTATTTATTTTATGTTCAGGCGGCACGGTGGCGCAGTGGGTAGCGCTGCTGCCTCGCAGTTGGGAGATCTGGGGACCTGGGTTCGATTCCCGGGTCCTCCCTGCGTGGAGTTTGCATGTTCTCCCCGTGTTTGCGTGGGTTTCCTCCGGGCGCTCCGGTTTCCTCCCACATTCCAAAGACATGCAGGTTAGGTGGATTGGTGATTCTAAATTGGCCTTAGTGTGTGCTTGGTGTGTGGGTGTGTTTGTGTGTGTCCTGCGGTGGGTTGGCACCCTGCCCAGGATTGGTTCAATGCCTTGTGCCCTGTGTTGGCTGGGATTGGCTCCAGCAGACCCCCGTGACCCTGTGTTCGGATTCAGCGGGTTGGAAAATGGATGGATTTTATGTTCATGTCAATTGTTTTTGTGACACAGAGGCACATCATGTGACCACGATCAGCACTTCAGCGATGTTTGCACAAGTTCCATTAAAAATATTATGATGACTTCACGTAGTGCTACCTCTCAAATTGTTTAGTGATGAATACAGTAGTATGCTTATCAAGCAGGTGTTTTATTTCAGTTTTTTTGACCTTTTTGATTTTTGATCTTGTTTTTTGGTCTTTCCCAGTACTTTGTTTGCTCATGTATCTGTTCATTCTTCTAGGTTTAACCCTGCCTTGCCTAATGCAGGTGGTGCAGCAATAGTGCTGCTTCTTTGCAGTAAAGAGAACATGGGTTCGTGTCCTGGGTCCTCCCTGCATGGAGTTTGCAAAGTGCTTTTAGTAGTAAGAAAAGTGTTATATAAATATAAAGAATTGTTATTAATAATTGTGATTCTCATTTTGCGTAATTATCTTCTACTTGCAATAATCCCAGAAGAGACTCACTCATGGCAATAACAGGCAAAGTCACGGTTATGACGATCTTGTCCAGCTGTTTCACACTCAACCTCCTGGGCATTTTGAATACGTACTGTATGTGCTGGACAGTGTAACAAGAAATAGATTCAATTATTTTATTGTTTAACTCCAAGGTTACCACTGGTGTCACTTTCCATGGACCAGCAGAATACCCTGATAATCCTGAGCCAAATACTACAACAAGAAACTATGGAGAGAAACAGAATAGACATGGCTCAGTAGTACTTCAAAAGGATTGCCAAGCTTTTACTTTTGAGCAAATGACTAACAACATGAACAGATATGAAACCATTTCCATCTACAGTAACACCATGCAGAATACAGTATGGAATATTGCCTCTGAATTAGACTTAGATTTTTAAAATGTTTTCCAAGTAAAATAGTGCCAGATAAAACAGAAAATGTGTGGCCTATTTAACAGTAAAAAAGAATGGAGTGGATGTGAATGTAGTTAAAGGAGCATCTTTACAAAAATGATATTTTTATACAGCATATTACGAACCTCACATAGTTTGCTGTGACGGTGAGAAAAAATTTTAATCTCATGTTTTCATGCATAAAGGAGATAACAGATTTTCTGATAGAATAGACTTCTATGGTGACCAATCCTGGACAAGAGTAAACAATATTAAAAGTGTCAATGAAAAAATCTCATGTTACTTGTGTCACATAATCCACATGTTAAGTCATATTTTGTGACCAATGCTGGACAACTAAAAACAATATTAAAAACATCCATGAAAAAAATGTCATATTGCATAAATCACATAACCCACACTTCAAGTCATCCTGTCGTATGCTCACAATGTTCAACACACATGGAACTTTTACTAAAAATAAATCACTTCCAGAAAATGCCATTGTGAATGAAATTGAATGTGCTCAGATGTGACTGAGCATTTGAATTGCACACCCACCTCCAGTTGTAACCACAATTGAGATATTTAGTAGAAGTTTGTGAAGCAAGATGGGTAGGTTGACCTTCTGCTTTTTGAAACACCTCAGATATGCAAAGCATATTCTCTCCCTGATATTGTTTTCACTTAAATGTTTTCTTTAAATGTTAATCTTTAGTTTTATTCATCTCTCAGTGTACTTTGCAATGTTGATATCATATGAAGCATAATTTTAGTCAATTAAGTAGCTGTAACAGTGCTGGACCTCTAACAAATGAATGTGGGAAGACATGAGTATTCAGTTCAAATTCTTGGTCATGTTTTAAGTGCATTCCATTTTCATTCCCAAAAACATGGCTTATTTAACAATATTTTAGCAAAACTGTGTTTGGGATATTGTGATTTTATGACTAGATGACTTGGCACGTGACACGAGTAATGTGAGATTTGTTTTTAATATTGTTAATTGTCCCGTGTTGCCCACCATAGACTTCTTCACTATCAGAAAATTGTTAGCTCCATTCTTCATGAAAGCATGATTACATTTTTTTTCAGTCATCACTATAAACTCTGCAGTGTAAATAACAATAAAAATAAATATCATTTTTGGTTGGAGTATTCCCTTACAAGTAGAAAATTATGCCTACTTTGAGTACTTGCATCTTTTTCATAACAGAAAAGCACAGACTGCATATTTTTTATAAATGGAAAAATAAAGAAGTAAAAATAAAGCTCAATAAGAAATGTCCAACTTGTGATCATATTGCCACTTTTATTGGAACCAATTTAAAGGGGACTCTGAGGAACAGTATTTGTGGTTGCTCAGATAGTCAAATGTCTGTTTCCTTTCCCTAGTCAGGATGGGGCTGACCTGGAAGAAGACCCTGGAAAGCTACACCTCTCATTTCACTTCTGCTGTCCAAACAGATATACAGTTAGGTCCATAAATATTTGGACAGAGACAACTTTTTTCTAATTTTGGTTCTGTACATTACCACAATGAATTTTAAATGAAACAACTCAGATGCAGTTGAAGTGTAGACTTTCAGCTTTAATTCAGTGGGGTGAACAAAACGATTGCATAAAAATGTGAGGCAACTAAAGCATTTTTTTAACACAATCCCTTCATTTCAGGGGCTCAAAAGTAATTGGACAAATTACTTAAAGGCTATTTCATGGGCAGGTGTGGGCAAGTCTGTCATTATGTCATTATCAATTAAGCAGATAAAAGGCCTGGAGTTGATTTGAGGTGTGGCGCTTGCATGTGGAAGATTTTGCTGTGAACAGACAACATGCGGTCAAAGGAGCTCTCCATGCAAGTGAAAGAAGCCATCCTTAAGCTGTGAAAACAGAAAAAACCCATCCGAGAAATTGCTACAATATTACGAGTGGCAAAATCGACAGTTTGGTACATTCTGAGAAAGAAAGCAAGCGCTGGTGAACTCAGCAACGCGAAAAGACCTGGACGTCCACAGAAGACAACAGTGGTGGATAATCGCAGAATCATTTCCATGGTGAAGAGAAACCCCTTCACAACAGCCAACCAAGTGAACAACACTCTCCAGGGGGTAGGCGTATCGATATCCAAGTCTACCATAAAGAGAAGACTGCATGAAAGTAAATACAGAGGGTGCACTGCAAGGTGCAAGCCACTCATAAGCCTCAAGAATAGAAAGGCTAGATTGGACTTTGCTAAAGAACATCTAAAAAAGCCAGCACAGTTCTGGAAAAATATTCTTTGGACAGATGAAACCAAGATCAACCTCTACCAGAATGATGGCAAGAAAAAAGTATGGAGAAGGCATGGAACAGCTCATTATCCAAAGCATACCACATCATCTGTAAAACACGGTGGAGGCAGTGTGATGGCTTGGGCGTGCATGGCTGCCAGTGGCACTGGGACACTAGTGTTTATTGATGATGTGACACAGAACAGAAGCAGCCGAATGAATTCTGAGGTGTTCAGAGACATACTGTCTGCTCAAATCCAGCTAAATGCAGTCAAATTGATTGGGCAGCGTTTTATGATACAGATGGACAATGACCCAAAACATACAGCTAAAGCAACCCAGGAGTTTATTAAAGCAAAGAAGTGGAAAATTCTTAAATGGCCAAGTCAGTCACCTGATCTTAACCCAATTGAGCATGCATTTCACTCGTTGAAGACTAAACTTCAGACAGAAAGGCCCACAAACAAACAGCAACTGAAAGCCGCTGCAGCAAAGGCCTGGCAGAGCATTAAAAAGGAGGAAACCCAGCATCTGGTGATGTCCATGAGTTGAAGACTTCAGGCTGTCATTGCCAGCAAAGGGTTTTCAACCAAGTATTAGAAATTAACATTTTATTTCCAGTTATTTAATTTGTCCAATTACTTTTGAGCCCCTGAAATGAAGGGATTGTGTTAAAAAAATGCTTTAGTTGCCTCACATTTTTATGCAATCGTTTTGTTCACCCCACTGAATTAAAGCTGAAAGTCTGCACTTCAACTGCATTTGAGTTGTTTCACTTAAAATTCATTGTGGTAATGTACAGAACCAAAATTAGAAAAAAGTTGTCTCTGTCCAAATATTTATGGACCTAACTGTATAACATCTGTGGACAGTCACTCAGTTTCCTGGATTTTGGCCACATAAAGTAGATAAGTAAGGTGTGGTCTTGAGTAAGCATGGCAGGATCAAGAATAGTGTATAATGGTGTTGAATGAAGAAAATCCAAGGATATTATTTGAGGATGGAGTCCCAAATGAAGAGCTAATATCAAGAAAAAGGATGTAGGAAGTAAAGGAGGCACCAAAAAGAATGAAGATTGGAAAGCAACATTACTAATTTAAACACCAGCAGAAATATGCGTTTAGGAGAGTTTAAAAGAAGAGGGAGTAGATGTGTTGTGGGATCTCATGCAGAAGATCTATGAAGAGGAGAAAAATACAGGAGGAGTGGAGGAACAGTGTGATTGAACATATTTACTGTATAAGGAGAATAATATATTCAGGATTGTGGAAAATATAGAGGGATAAAACTGATGTCACACACAATGAGAAGTTGGGAAAGGGTTATAGAAAGAAGACTTAGGGAAGAGACCACCATGGGAAGGAGCAGTTTGATTTTATTGCAGGAAGAGGAACAACTGATGCAATCTTTACATTGAGACAGTTGATAGAGAAAGTTTGCATATGATGCTTATTTATTTGAAGAAGGCTAAAGTTGGAGTGCCACATCAAGAGGTCTGGAGGTGCATGAGAGAGAAAGGAGTACCAGAAAAGTAACAGACAAGATCCCAGTTAGAGTACATCTGCTCTAGACATCTTCTTTAAATCTTTACCTCATTCATCTGGTTATGTATGTGTTGAGTTATGGGACAAAAGACCAGTCTCCCCGGTGCATGCTTTTTGCTGATGACACTGTATTGTGCAACACCAGAAAAAAGGAAGAGGAAAGAAAGTTGGAAGAATGGAGAACGACTTTGAATGTTATTGATTTGAAGATAAATAGTAAGAAGACAAAATATATGAGGTTTAATTGTGATCAGGATTCAATAAGAAAAGAGTGGATACATTTAAATATCTACAGCCAGTGACAGGTAGGCCAAGATAGAAAACTAGATGCAGAGATAACCCTTAAATTGCAGTGTGGATGGGACAACAAAGATTAATTCAGTATTGTGTGATCAAAGAATTAAGGTTAAGGTTAAAGGAAAAGTTTTTAAGACTAGCAATGACGTATGGAGCTGAGACATGGACAGTAAAAGGAGTGCAGGAGAAGACGTTAGATCTGGCAGAAATGAGAATGTTGAGATGGATGTGTGCAATTGCAAAAAATGAGACAATCAGAGGTACAACAAAAATGGGAGAGATATCTAAGAAAGGAAAGGAGGGTAGGTTGATGTGGTATGGACATGTAATGAGGAAAGACAATGAATATGTGGGGAAAAGAGTGATGTCAATTGGACTACAGGGGAAGAGAAAGCAAGAGAAGCCAAGGAGGAGGTGGAAGGATAAAGTTAAAGAAATTCTAAAGGAAAAGGGCTTGACTGGTGAGAAAGTGCAAGACCAAGCTGTTTGGAGAAGATTGATCAAGCATATCGACCCCACATCAAAGTGGGAAAAGATGATGACAAAGAAGAAGAAAAGAAGACCATTCAGTTAATTAAGCTGTTCCAGTATCTCACTCATATTTTTTTAAAGCCACCAATCACATAACTCAGCAGCTTATTTCTGCTCACAAATTTTTTGTTATGATTTGGTTTTATTATATAAATATGTATTTTTTGGCTTTACTGTGCTACTTTGATGGGCATTTTCATGTTCATGTTTGGTTTTGGAACATTTAGATTCTACCATTTCTTTGTTGCTGACACAACCGTGTTGATTAGTAAATGATCAAAAAGTGCGCAGCCAGGGATGTCACAAAGAAGTTGGTATAAAAGTCACTCCATGCATTTCCTAGTTCATCCAAGTTTGCAGAAAAAAAACTAGAAAGAGTTTGCATACATTTTATTAGTTAAGGTTCCTTAAAAACAAATCAACTGTAGTGCTTATATGTTTAGACTACGCTTTTGTGTTTTGATTTGTTTACTGATCATGCACTGATCATCCCAGTTACAACTCCTTGACTGTCTTCTGGTCAACACCTTATGTTCTGGTGCCTTCCAAAATCAATTCCTGCCTTTCACTGTCTTGCAGAACACTTTTGAGTAAAGGAGTTCTCTGGGCACAAGACAACTGTTTCCCGTTTCCCTTCCTTATGTCTTTAGACACTTCTTTTTTGTCTTGGTTCACAGTGACACTGAAGTGCTACCCATCTGACTTTCTAAATACATTTACAACTCAGTGTAAGCTTAGCAGAAAAGACGGCAAATTAGGTAGATTAGAAAAAAATTGCAAATCAACGTTACGCAAGCTAGTGTGGTATATGGCCGGCAGTTCATCCTGGGCCAATAGCCCCGCGCCACCAGGTGGAGCCCTTCTTGCAAAATGGAGGTGCCCCGAGTTCCAGCAGGGCATCATGGAGAGTGGAGTATTGCATCATAGCCCTGCTGGATACCATCGGGGCCTCCAGGGGATGCAGCAGGGAGGCTCAGCGATTTATATTTTCAGTATAACCAGGAAGTACTTCCCAGTCACGAGGACGGAAGAAATAAAGTACTTCCGGGTTCAAGAAAAGAAAGAGTTTTCATCTGATCCGGAAGTGCTGGGAAATCACGTGGACTGGGGGATCAGAAGCACTTCCGGGTCAGGGACTATAAAAGCACTCTGGGAGATCCCAGCAGGGAGTCAAGTTGGGAGGAAGGGTGACTGAGCTGCTGGGTGGAGTGAAGAAATTGATTGTGTATTGGATTATCGATTGTTTAATGAGTATTGTGGAGTGGAGGGTGCTATGTGCACTGTATTATTATAATAAAGTCAATATTTGAACTTTTATCTGGTGTCTGGCATCTGGTCTGAGGGTTCAAGGGGACTACAGCACCCCCTATCTGTCACACTAGCTAGATCTGAAATACAGTGATCCCTCGCTATATCGCGCTTCACCTTTCGCGGCTTCACTCTATCGCGGATTTTATATGTAAGCATATTTAAATATATATCGCGGATTTTTTGCTGGTTCGCGGATTTCTGCGGACAATGGGTCTTTTAATTTCTGGTACATGCTTCCTCAGTTGGTTTGCCCAGTTGATTTCATACAAGGGACGCTATTGGCAGATGGCTGAGAAGAAACCCAACTTACTTTTCTCTCTCTCTCTGTTGCGCTGACTTTCTCTGATCCTGACATAGGGGGATTGAGCAGGGGGGCTGTTCGCACACCTAGACGATACGGACGCTCGTCTAAAAATGCTGAAAGATTATCTTCACGTTGCTACCTTCTGTGCAGCTGCTTCGTGAAGCGACATGCTGCACGGTGCTTCGCATACTTAAAAGCTCGAAGGGCACGTATTGATTTTTGCTTGTTTGTTTTTCTCTGTCTCTCTCTCTCTTTGTCTGCTCCTGACTGAGGGGGTGTGAGCTTTGTGAGCTTTTCAACAGCTTGGTGCCGCAGTGCTTCGCATACTTAAAAGCCAAACAGCCCTATTGATTTGTTTGCTTTCCTCTCTCTTTCTGACATTCTGTGCTCCTGATGCGCACTCCTTTGAAGAGGAAGATATGTTTGCATTCTTTTAATTGTGAGACGGAACTGTCATCTCTGTCTTGTCATGGAGCACAGTTTAAACTTTTGAAAAAGAGACAAATGTTTGTTTGAATAACGTTCCTGTCTCTCTACAATCTCCTGTGTTTCTGCGCAAATCTGTGACCCAAGCATGACAATATAAAAATAACCATATAAACATATGGTTTCTACTTCGCGGAGTTTCTTATTTCGCGGGTGGCTCTAGAACGCAACCCCCGCGATGGTGGAGGGATTACTGTATCCTCCTGTGCGCAATATGTTTGAACAGAATCCCAGACTTGCTGAATTTCTACTGCTGATTCATTTATGTGCTGCAAAATGTTAGAAATTGGGATAGAAAACAAGTTTGTTTCTAATTTTGAATTTGCAAATGTGCAACAGTGCAAAGCTGCAGGTAGGTAGCTTTGTGTATCAGTATGGAATATGGAACACAATAAAGTAATAACTGAATCCAATACAAGTCAACATATCCATCAGGTGGGTACATTCCAAGTGGTAGGTAGGTCAGCATAATGTAAACTATAACAGCTTTTTTCATTATGACTGTCATCTCTGGAAAGTCTCACTTTAAAATGATTCTCATGCAGTCTTCGATGGCAACAGATGTGTACATGGCACTGATTCTGATAGACTATGTCTGAATGGCCTGAAAGTGACTATGAAAACAGGGCTTTCTTGAATGAACTACAGAGTGAGATCAGAGTGAGAATGTCACGGAAGTGAATGAGCCTCACTCTGTGGGACGGAATGACCAGCAGGTCTGACATGTAGAGTAGAGTGTTGATTCAAGTAAACTTCACTCCTTGGCTAGGAAAGGGAGCAGGAGGCTTATTATGAAAAATCTTATAATAAAACAGGTAGCCAGATCACATCAAAGAACCTAAGAAATAATTTGATGCGCTCTGGTCCTACAGCTCTTTTAATGTTATGTGGAAATCCATTGAGGAGTGTGCTGTTTAGCTTACCACTTAAACTGAAAATGCAGCACTCTTTCTTTATGCTGACATAAGTTAGCTACCTTCCAGAGGCTGGCCATGACCTTACCTGACTCTAACCTCAAGTGCTGAGGTTGATCGTATTTAAAAATGTTTCGTTACAAATGTCACAAGTAGATAGCAATCTTTTATAAGTTCCCTACATTTTTAACTCAGGCCATTGAGCACCATTTTAGTTTGAGTCACTAAAATGTGATCTAACATGTCTGTTAAACAGAGTGGTGCCTCTCCCTCTTCCAGGTCCAAACAAAGCTACTGCATGCGCCACTGTGGCCTTTTGTTTTATAAAAGCCCATTTAACTTCTGCATTTTATCCATCTTTTTTCCATCTACCCAATATAGCTAACTAAACTTTGGGGTGATCTTTTGAAATATGCTTTATAAAAAGATACTCAGTAGAATAAATGTAATGATGTCTAACACTATGAAGAGATAATGAAAATCAGATTAAATGTGGTGAGAACATTTGCACAATTTTTCACTGGGTATCCATTAGCACAAAAACAATAAAATGACTCCAGGAACCATACAGTCACAGAAAACACACTTCTGTTACACACTGAGCTTCTGGCCTTTAGCATACTCATTACCTGAATATCTTTCTGCATGTCTCCAGGACAGATGACACAGCTGCAGACTTTCTGCCAGCTGTCTGATAAGCCCTTTGCTGACTTGCTAGTTTGTTTAGATTTGGGTTCATTTTGTGCTGTAATCTATAACAATGTATAATAAGAAGCCGCTAGGGCAGGTGGGAGGGAGTGTGTGAGGAAGAAGATGTTCTGTGATAGCAGATAGCCCTTGTCACAATGTATCAGCACTCAAAGACAGCTGTAGGCTCCTACTGAGCCAAATGAGAGCCAAAATTGTGCCTGTTTAAACAAAAATGCAATAAGTACGCCCACAAAGTCTCAAAATGTACATTCTAACTCTTCCTTGTGTTTTCTTAGAAACACAATCATTTCCTGAAATTTTTGTCATTGACGGGAGTCAGATAAGGTGTGATAGTTTTCCACAATTCAACAATGAAAAATTACATGTATCTTAAATTTATATTCATATTATTCCTTTTTCTACCTTCTTCTGCTGTTGATGGTGTGGTAATAATAAAACCAGACTAGATCTCCCTTTTTCATTGGAATAGTCCCCAAAACTTCACCTTAGGCAATTGTCTAGTCTTCACATGTCAGATGAAATAAGAACAAATCAGCTCTGACAAATGAGAGGAGATCATTCATTCCATCTAATCCATTTGGTTAGCAACAAGCTAAGAGATGACAGCTATAATCATTCCAGTGTACCCTAGGTCTTGCTCTGAATTTCCTCGCAGTCGTTCAAGGTTAGTCCACCTCTCAAAGTAATTCTTACTTTATGGCCAAACACCTCAAATTCACATTCTCTGAATCCAGGGTAGCAGTAGTTCTACTTTGAGGTCCTATTTCAAGCAGCATACCTCACAGTCCTGTGAATCTTGCTTTGGTCACTTGTGCCCATAACCCTAGGTGAGAATGGGAACGATTGTCTGAGAAAAGCATCTCTTTACCATGCCAAAGTTATTAATATAGGATGGGACATTCCACAAGCTCAACATCAATTGCAGGTTAAAGATCTAACTCTTGGCTGTGCACCAATCCATCATAATGCATACTTATGAGCACACCCACAATCTCACAGTATATGCTAATAAATATATATTTTATAACACTCTTTACATACACCTGAAGACTGAACAAATCACCACATACTGAATAATCAATTAATAAGAACCTCAAAACACCAGATTGCAAATATGCAGTATATAGCAAAGATCAAAAACTTGGTAACAATGGAGAGAAGGGGAACAAATACTCCAGCAGGCTGTTAATTGCGAAGCAAAATTTATCATTTGGGACTCTAGCTCTTACATGAATTAAAAGTGACTAGCACCAGGCTCAGTGGCTAATGATCACTCCCTGGATGTCCTAACTGGGAACTATCATCTCTGTGCAAAATTGACTGATCAGACACCTAGGACGGCAGAGATAGTGGAATAAATTCATTCTGAAGACCAGTGGCATTTCCACATCAACAGTTAGTGGCATACACACCCACTAGGCATTGTACAAAATACCTTTCCCTAAGGAGTTTAACTTATTAAAATGTTTATAACAACTCTCAACTTTGTCTTCTTAAAAATTTTTTTTTTCAGATTTTCTATCATATGCTCAACATCACTACTTTTATAGAAAAATATTGCTTTTTTTAGCATGCAAAATTGAATACAGTGTACTCTCATCTGGAGAAACAAGGTAGCATGGTGAGGTTATTGTTTTTGACTTATCTCCACTGCTGGTGGAGAAGCTAGAATCAATGAGGGTTGATTCTACCGTTGTTTCCTGGGTAATGGACTACTTAATGTTTAGACCACAGTTTGTGAAGCTTAATAACTGTGTATTTGACATAGTCATGAGCAGCACATGGGTTCCACAAGGAACTGGCTCACTTCCTGTTTACTCTGAACACCCCAGACCTTAGATACAATACTGAATGAGGCCTTCTACAGAAAGTTTCTGACAGCACTGTCACAATTGGGTATTTCATACAGGAAACTTGTGGGAGACTTGGTTAAAGGATGCAAATGAAACCACTTGCACCTCAACATCTGTAAAACAAATGAGATAAAGTAGACCTCAGGAGCGTCAAGTTCACTCAACGGTACTCATTGATAGTGAAGATCTGTCTATCCATTGATTTGTTTTTTGATGCTGGAGCAATTCTTAACAGCACTGGGTAGAAACAAACAACCAGGGGGTGTCAGTCTGTCACAAAGCATCATTAGGTTAGGCCACTCAGATAATTTAAAGGGGCCATTCACCATAACCTTCCTGTTTCTCATAGGTCAGAAGAAAAGCATGTTACCAACAAAAAAACATTTGGACATTAGCTTTTGCTGTGATAATTTGTGTTCTGTGATTTTTAATGTGCTTTTCGTTACTTTAGCCTGTTGTAGAAAGAGTACAGTCCTTTAATTTATTCATTCGTGCAACTGTAATTAACTAGATAGATAGATAGATAGATAGATAGATAGATAGATAGATAGATAGATAGATAGATAGATAGATAGATAGATAGATAGATAGATAGATAGATAGATAGATATTGATTCAGAGGTGAAATTGTAATATTACAGCAGCCTACACAGGATACTGTACATTGTAAGGCACCACTGTACTGTCATGCTACTGACATACAGTACAGTTTGGAAAGTCATGGAATGACAACTAATATTACATAAGAAACACATTACCAAATATCTAATAACGAGTAAGTAAATTAACTGAGGAGAAAACAAACAAAAAAAATCAGCCAAAAATTAATTCACACTGTTTATCACAAAAACCTCCCACCTGCTTTTACAACTGTCAGTAGGTTCAATGGCTTCATTGTGTGCTTTTAATACCTTAACATGAGAATCACAGTTGTGTTACAGCCCGTATTTCAAGGTCAAAGCACAATAAAAATCTGCTAGAAGTCTGCAGCCAAGAGATAAAGGTAGCATAGATGGATAGAATTGGTGGAATTCTTTTTTCATCTATCTATCTATCTATCTATCTATCTATCTATCTATCTATCTATCTATCTATCTATCTATCTATCTATCTATCTATCTATCTATCTATCTATCTATCTATCTATCTATCTATCTATCTATCTAATATAATGCCTTAAAGTGAACAACAAACAACTCTATTGCTCTTTTAACTTTATTTTTTTTTCAGTAATAAGCTGTAATAGTAGGATGTTGTACCATGTTAGCCATAATGGATGCAGTGAGAAGTCAGGCAAAATAACACTTTTATTGGCTAACTGAACAGATTATGATATGCAATCTTTCACTGAAGGGGCTTTAGCTGCCACAAAGCCAGCATATTGTAATCTGTTCAATCAATAATAAGCTGAAACTCTTCTAGGCATGATGGTAACGAAGAGAAGCTCTTCTGAATATTAGTTCCCCTTCAAAAGTAAATGTTTTCAGATATTAGAATATTAAATATGCCTAACAGAATAATTAAAAAAATCAGTATTTTGATTCTCCCTGAATATGGCACAGGTAAAGCGGTAACACCTCCATTGGCTGTGCTGCTTATTCACTCTGAGTTCTTCTTGAACAATCTGTCTGCGGAATTACATCTGCAGCATTTCTAAGGTAGAACAGATTTTATGTGAGACCGGCCATATGGTATCTGCTGTGGCAAAAGGAGATGCAAAATAAAAATGAATATATTGGCATCGCTTTATTTATTTTAAGTATTGGACGGTGTATGGTTTTCAGAAGGATTTACACACTTAAGTGAAACCTTTCACTAACTGGCTGATAACATATGGCAAAGACATATGCCCATCATATCGAAGAGCAATATCACTGCTCTGAAAATGATCAGAACTCAGTGCCATTTTCAACTTCATGGACTTTTTATTCCATTTTGTTAAGCAGATCCCTTGAGATTTGCCTAGTGTGTTATTACATATGCAGTAATTGGAGGAATTAAAAAAGTGTTGCACTATATGCGTAACATTATAGAAGAATGTAAATTTACTACCCACTAATGTGTCTTGACAGCTAAATCATTCTGCTTTGATGTATGTCATAGGGTGATCAGCTAACAGGTGCTGCCAGGGCTTAAAGGCAATAGCCTGGGTCTCCTATCAAAAATACCCCCACAGAGGAAAAATAGGATGGCTGTCACTGATATACAAAGTAGTCCAAATCTTGTCTATGAAGTGGACCTAAAAATGTTTAGGTCACCAGTACATGGCCAGTGACAGAGACAACTACAAAAGGGTATTGTATTCTCAATGAGACTTAAAGGACTCTGAAGAACAATGGGCTGTCCTGCTGACAGCAGGCATTAGCGAGTAATATATACATTTATATTTTCAAAGCAACTTATAGAACATGATAATATATTCATATTAACATCAGTCTCAGGGAAAGTGTTACAGGACAAGGTTACAAAATTGATCATGACAAGTGAAGACCTTAGAACAAAGTACAGACTAATTACGCTTTCTGGGTGACAAGAACCTATTAAAGCCACTGTCACTTAGACTGAGATTCACAGAACAAGAGAGTCTTCAAATATTTCTTAAACACACTGTGGGAGTCAGAAATTCAGATGGAGGTCGGCAGCTTGGACTGAGATTTGATTCCATGCACAGATGGCATCATCAGATGCCATTCATCAACAAACCTGAAACAGCAAGAAGGAACATGGTACCCCACAAGTGTTTCCACATATATAGGAGCTGACCCATTGATTACTCTATAGGCAAGCATCAAGGATTTGAACTTAATATGTGTTGCTATAGGGAGCCAATGTAGTGATCTGAAAAGAGTGGTGACATGCGCCCACCTTGGCTGTTTGAACACCAGATATGATGATGGATCTTGAATCATCTGCAGAGGCTTGGTAACACATTTCATTACAAAGTTGCCAACAAAGAGTTGCTGTAGTCCACATGAGACAAGACCAAAGCTTGGACCAGAAGGTGTGCGGCGTACTCAAATATGGTCTGATGTTGTGGATGTTGTATAGAGTTAATCATAAGACAGCGAGACAGTTGCAGCATGGTCAGTGAAGGACACTTGTTATTGGTCACCAGCAAACAGCTGCGTGCTGACTTTATGGGTGTTAGCAATAGTGAGATGGGCCTTCCCCTGGGTCTTCTAGATATCAAATAAGGCATAAACATAACAGTATTAACCAAATTATATACTGTAAACACATGATAAATACTTTTAAATAAAAAGAAACAATATAGGAGAAGAACATAAACATAAGCCAGGGAAAAACGCTGGCTAAAACATAAAACTAGCATTGTGCCATACAACCTTTGTGACATCTCTTTAGTCTGAGTTGAGTGTCTAATGATATAGACATTTGTCTGTATTCTGCTAGATTTTTCCATTGTAAGCAAGATGGGATATCTTTGCCTGTGTTCTGTTTTCTTACCTGTACTTTAAACCCTTGTTTTTTGTATGATTATTTTTTGGAATGTTTTGAGAATATTAATAATTAATCTTATTTTTAATATTGTTTCTTGGCTTTCTAGGCCAACAAATTCACGAATGCACATGTCCAAGTCTTCAGCAACAGTCTGGCTGAACATAACGAGGCATCGTTGTGGCACTTGTACAATCATGTGAAAAAATAAGTACCCCGCATGGAATTTTTTTTCTTTTTTAACATATGTGGACATATCAAGATTTGATGTTCATTTAAACAGTGTCTGTAGTTAAAGGTGCTATTTTACAGCAAAAATCATACCTCATTTTCACTTTGTAGTACAGTATGTTGTATAATTTAAATAAACATAAATGCATATTTCATCTGTGAAAAAAGTAAGTCACTACCCCAAATATCTGATGTACTAGAACCATAACCATCAGGTGCAAATGATCAGAGCATCACTAGAGAGAATCTTATCTGACACTGCTTTATTTCAACATTTAGTTTGGTTTGCTCTTTGTTGTTGAAAGGTATGTTATCACCATAACTAGACTTAAAGAGCCTTCTGAAGTCTTCAGAAAGAAGGTTATAGATGCCCATGAGTCTGGGAGGGGATTTAAAAAGATTACCAAACAACTGGAAATCAGCCATTCCCTTACCTAGAAGATCATCTACAAGTGGAGAAGATCTCAGTCCTCTGCCAACTTGTCCAAGCTAAGCTGCCCCAGCAAGTGTAGCACAAGAGCAGAACACAAGATGCTGAACGAAGTCTCTAAGAACCCCAGAATTTCATCACAGGACCTACAGGTAGCCCTTGTAGTGCTGATGTTAGAAAGAAGATGCACATATTAGAGATACATGAGAGGTACACCAGAAGGAAACCTTTTCTGTCCACAACATACATCAGAGCAAGCCTAAAGTTTCCCTATGAGCAATGTACTCTGGACAGATGAGTCAGAAATATAGTTATTTATCCACGGTATCAGAAGACATGTTTAGCAAAAAAAAAAAAAAAAAGCACAGAAGAACCTGATATCCATGGTAAAGCATGGTGCTCAAACTGTTATGGATTGGGCTGTTTTTCTGCATCGGGGTCTGAGCAGCTCACTCTTATAGAATCCACTTTAAATTCTTCATTGTACCAAAGGGTGATTGAGGATAATATGAGTCTCTCTATCAGAAGATTGAAGCTCAGCCAAAATGGATTTTGAAGTATGACAATGATAAACATAAAAGTAAATCTACCAAGAAATGGCTGAAAAGAAAGAAATAGAGGGTTCTGGAATTCCCAAACCAAATCCCAGATCTGAATCCCATAAAGATGCTGAGCAGGGGGCATTTCAAAGGGGCTATGTAGGCTGAACAGCCCTCAAACATCACGCAGCTGAAAGAATTCTGCATGGAGGAGTGAAAAAAACTCACTTGATGTTAGAAACTGCCAGACAGTTATAGGAAACACAGTCTTGAGGTTGTTTCTGCCAAAGGGGGCCATACTAACTATTAGAGTCAAGGGTGTACTTACTTTTCTCAGAGACAAAAATGGCACATCTGTTCATTTTTCTCTGAATACATTACTGCAAAATCAAATCTTCATATTTGCTTTTTCAATTATTTCACCTTTATGTAAGGAGCCTGTTTAAATGAAGGTCACATCTTGACAGCCACATACAGTAAGTTACTTTTTTACATAACCATACAACAGAACATAAGAAATTTGACAAACAAGAGGAGACCATCCATTCCATCATTTGTTTAGCTAATTGTTAAGCTGTCCTAATACCTCATCCAGCTACTTCTTAAAGGTTGTCCAGGTTATATACAGTATATACTCGCATATAAGTTGGGTCTTGAAACCTGAAAAACTGATCATAAAATCAGACCCCGACTAATACACCCGTTCAAAAATACGACACTTATTTTTTTTTTGTTTTACATCTTCTTGCTTCCTCCAATCTCGCAGCAGTTTCTCAGACACATCGAATTTTGTTGGAGCAGCAACACAGTTATCAATTTCTTTCACCACTTCAATGACTTTTAATTTAAAACCAGCTTCATATTTTCTTCTGATCGAATGCTCCATCGTAGATAAGGGATGCTATTACGATAAAGGTGTATGAGGGCGTGAGATACAAAAAACACAAAACAGTGCAAACGTGACTTCGGTATAGTTCAGGTATTACCGTGTGGTCACGTAGGCACCATACATAGAAAAAAAAGGCAGTGTGCTCCGTGGTTACTCTCTCAGGTGGGTGTTGGCATATCATAATGTCTTGGACCAATAGCGTGAGTTTTTCACATTCAGCTTATATGACGACATTATAAAATACTGGAAATTATACTGTAAAATCAAGCCCCAATTTATTCGCTGGAGAAATTAAACGCCAGTATATACGGTAATTCCATGTCTCAAAAGTTTGTTCCATAGTCTCACAATTCTTTGTGTAAAGAAGTGCTTCCTGGCTTCAGTCTTAAATGTATGTCCCCTTTATTTCCACTGATGTCCTTTAGTATGTGATTCACCGTTAAGCTGAAGGAATTCTGCTAGATCTAATTTGTCAGTGCCTTTGAGGATTTTGAAGGCCTGAATTAGGTCCACGTACAGTCTCCTCTGCTTGAGACTAAACGGGTTTAATGTTCTGAGTCTGTCAGAGTAGAACATGTCCATTATTCCTAGGATGCACCTGATTGCTCCTGTCTGCGCAGCTTCAGGTGCTGCTATGTCTTTCTTGTACCGCAGTGACCAGGACTGTACACAATACTCCAGATGTGGTCTTACTACTGCATTATATGGTCTAAGCATAACATCCCTTGATTTTTTACGATATAACCTAACATTTAATTTGCCTTTTAACTGCTTCTACAAATTAGAGAATGGAAACGTTCTGTCAACATAAACCCCTTTATCCTTTTCAGAGGGTTAGGCTTAGGGTTATGACAGTGTATGTCAGTGTCCCCCATTTTGTATTTATAACTGACATTCCTTTTGCCTGCATGTAGCACTTTGCACTTTTGTACATTAAATATTAAGTACTCACCCAGTTCTGAATCTTGTCCAAGTCTCCTCAGTGTCTGCTATTTATCCGCTTTTAGTGTCATCTGTAAATTTCACAAGTTTACTAACTATACCAGAGTCAAAATCATTAATGTAAATCAGATAATGTAACAGTCCCAGGACAGACCCTGAGGGACTCCACTATTGTCCTCATTCCGTGTGGTGCATTCTCCTCTTATCTATGCTCTTTGTTTCCTGTTAGTTAATCAATTTCAGACCCAGTTTTCAGATGCCTACAGCTTCTAGTTTCAGAATTGATCTTTGTTGTCGGACTGTATTAAAGGCTTTTTGAAAGTGTAGGTAAATTATATCATATGCTTTGTTTCTGTCAAGTATTCCAGTTGTCTGTTCAAAAAAATACAAAATATAGGCTTGGCAGGACTTTCTCCTAAATCCATATTGGCCATACATTGAAGAATTATTTGTTTATTTTTGTGCAATTAAAAACCTTATATATGTATTAAACAAATGCATTGCGGATTTGTAAAAAGAAATGCATTGTGGCCTTCCTAACATTGTTAAGGTGAAGATATAAAGATTCATGTGCCACCCATGAAACTCCAGTGCTTTCCCTGTTTCAGAGACTGAACCAAACCTATAAAATGAGTCATTTTAAAAAGGAAAGGAGTCAGTTAAAAAGAGGTGAAGTTTTGTGAACAGTACTTATAAAAAGAATTAAACAAGACTGCACCATTTGGGCTTTTTGACAACCAATGCATCAAGTTGAAGAAAACTGGACAAACAAGTCAGCAAGAGAATATCTCTTAGACTGTGGCCTGCTTGGGCCATTTAGAAGAATTTGTAAGGCTTTCTGTGTGAGATCAAAATATTTTATATTTGGGACGCAGCCACCTTCACATATATTAATTTCCCATCCATTACTAGTTTCAAATATGCCTGTATTGCTTCTTCATTTATACAATAAGACTTGCAAAGCCTGGACTGTGTTTTAGGAGTTATTGAGCTTTGGTCGCACTGTGAATATTGCGCACTCTTTGTTTATTTTGGCCTTGTAGTTGTTGGTATGAATTAGACAAATGTTTCATTATAGTTGTTTCCTTTGTATGTTTGGTAATGGCCTGCCTCGGTATGTTTTCATCAGGTATTTGTTAGGGCATGCTTTGTTACATCATTCCGCTCTCCACATCTGATGATTGTTTTCTGCTTCACAGCAACTTCTGCTGCTGGGTCTGGCTGAGCGGATGACAGGTATTCTGGAAGTTTTTGGTTAGCATGAGCCTGACAAGAGTGTGTAAACTGTTTGTTATTACACCACTGAATGACAGTGCATTTGACATACCTAATTACACAGAAAACAAAGGAGAAAAAGTAGAGCTGGTTGAGACCATGTAATCAGGATTCTGTGATAGTTTGGGCAATTTGATAAAATATATGGGCAGTGCTTTCACTGTTAAGGTCACATGATACCATAAAATGGTCTAATAAGGTCACATGGCAGCGTGTGTAATGAGACTGGTTATGGAGCTAAACTTCAAAATCAGTAACAGCAAGCTCCAGAGTAAGTGCCGGTGCTTAGGACAGTTCCTAAGCCCCGAGGGGGATGGGTGGTCTCATGGCCTGGAACCCCTGCAGATTTTATTTTTTTTCTCCAGCCATCTGGAGTTTTTTTTGTTTTTTCTGTCCTCCCTGTTCATCGTACTCTTATTCTATGTTAATTAGTGTTGTCTTATTTTACTTTTTATTATATATACTTTTATTATCTTATTATACCTTTTCTTTTTTTCTCTTTTTTTCATCATGTAAAGCACTTTGAGCTACATTATTTGTACGAAAATGTGCTATATAAATAAATGTTGTTGTTGTTGTTGTTGTTCCTCCATGACCCCAGTGGGTCTGCACTATCAGATCCAGGTAACTTATCGTCTGACTGGCCTCTGACAGCGTGTATATTTTCAGCGTGTGTCATGCCATCCCACTGGATCTTATTTTGTTACTGGGACTGTATGTATGCATGCCCATTTTGCTCTTTCCTTGTGGAATGCCTTCTTTCCATGTTTTTTCTTTATGTAGAATGCTCTTTCATATTCAAATACAAAGAACGTTTATGAGCTGCACCGAGTGACATCCACTATACTATTGCCAAAACATTTGCATATATTCCAGCTCCATGCAGACTTTCGGTATAATTTGGCTTTGAATGGCATATATGGAAAACAGTTAACCACGTCAGAATGATTTATTTCTGTCATTATCATAATACCACAGCCCTTCTTTAGGCGACAGTCTTCTTACAGCATTATCCATCCACCCATCAATTTTCTGAATTTGTTTCTTCAAAAAGTTCTTAATACTGTAAGTAAAAAACAATTCTAATAGCTATAACTGGGTGAAGGAAGAAACCTTGAATAAAACACTCCTTGGCTGCTCATACAAGGGCCAGTCAACGTTACCAATTCACTTAATATGCATGACCTTTGCATAGGAAGTTATAGGCCACAGTACCTGAAGCAAACTCACACACACACAAAGAGAATATCCACCAACATCGATTGAGCTGAAATTTGAACCCATGTCTCTCTATCTATGTTCCATCACTTCCCAAAACAACACAGTATACTATAGCATTATTATCCCAACATTTATATTCTAAACCTGCTCATCCAGAGCAGGAACACAGGGTGGCTGCTGCCTATTTCAGCAAGCATTGAGTGTAAGGCAGGAACAGTCCCTGGACAAGGCATCAGTCCATCACAAAGTGAAGAAACTCACAGAGATAGGAAGAAGGTGTTTTAGGACTGTCCAAAATGGTCCAAACTCCATGCAGGGAGTATCTGGGATGTGATCCCTTGTCTTCTTATTTGTAAGGCAGCAGTAATGGCAGTATTGTAATGACGCCGTTACCGGAAGAGGCATCATCAATGGTGCTGGCATCTAGTGGGATTTCCTGATGATAGTCAGCAGAGGACGAAGAGAGAGAGTTAGTGCAGCTCGCCACCCCCTGGTCTGGCATGGTACTACTCTTATTTAACCCCTCTAGCTGCCTCCCATGCGCACGTGTGTGACACATTCTCATGGAAATTACATTTCCCAGGATCACAGTGCAATGTTTAGACAATAAATATGACACAATAACAATAATGAGGGATGGATAATTTTTGTAGAATTTAGAATAAGGAGCAACATCTGCACAAATCAACACCATTTTGACAAACAGCAGTCAGTGACAGTAGGAGACCTACAATGGACAAGAAATGCAAAGGACTGCAGAACAGAAGAGTAATTAGATAAGAGCCTATGATAAGGGGCCACTTAGAATTGCAGGGGGTACCATTGTGCTCAGGAGCCAGACTGCCTTTGGGAAGAAGCTGTTGTTGAGGCTGTTGGAGAAAGAGATTGTAGGAGGGGTGCAAGGGATCCGCCCACACGATGCTGCATGCTTTACAGATGCAGCTTTTTGTGAACATATTCATGATGGAAGGCAAAGAAGTCCCAATTATGCTCTCTGCAGTGCACACTATCCATTTTCTACAGACCTGCAGTTCCCATACCAGACAGTAATGCATCTGGTCAGAATACTTTCAATGGTGCCCCTTTAACAGGGGTTTCCAACTTTAATCTAGTGGGGCTACCATAGCTGCAAGTTTTCATTGCAACTATGTACTTAATTAGCAGTCAGTTGTTGCTGCTAAATAACTTCCTTTGTCTTAATTGTACTTGACTTGATTTAAGACTCAGACCACTTAATCGTTTATTTTTTCTTTAATTGGAAGCCAAACAAAATCAGCCACACACAATATTTGAAAATAAAGAAGGGTGAAGTTCTTAGTACTGTTTTTTGCTAAGGTCAACAAAACTTTTTGACAGTGCTTTTATAAAAAAGAAAATCATCCATTTTAGAAATGTCTGCTATGGCAGAATGAGCGCACCACTCTCAGAAAAGGAGCTATAAATGACCAAATTAAAAAAAGAAAATGTAACGCTGGTGTTAACTAATGCTTGAGTGTAGCATGTTTTAATTTGTCTCTGTGTCAGGGAACAGATTCCATCAACCTGCTCAGAGGGGGGCAATTCCTGTGGCTTCAGGCATAGCCAATATTAGTTAAGGTGTTCTGACGATTTCAAGTTGCCCTCTTCTAAGCTTGGAGCAACAGTGGTCCGTGGTCCAAATCTGCCTTGAAACCAGCACTAGTGTCTGTCATGTCAAGGTATTTGTAACTCTTTGTGTGTTTGAGGGGATCTGCTCTGGGCTTTCTCTTTAACTCCTTCAAACAGATCTTGTCCATGTCTTTAAACAAAGACTGACCCATGCAGTCTGCCCTGCTGAAGACCCCTGTCTGTTTGTGTTTTTTTTTTTTCCTTTCCAAGACTAAAATGAGTCACGCCAGTGCGTCTTCAGTGACTCCTCCCAGAGTTTACACACCTACATCCTAAATGAGCGCCTTGCTTTGAAGGTTGTTTCCTCTTTGGGTTTCACGTAACATGTTCTTTCTTTAGCGACACTGATCTGATACTCTTTAGAATTCGTGCTGTCATGCTAGGTGCTATTTACTGGTACTTAGCCGTCACTGATAAAATATTTACTGTAAACACACTGTAGATGCCGTCAGCTATTGTCTACGTAAATCACAGCTGGCTAGGAAGTGCTTTTAACAAAACTGCTAGCTCAGTGAACCAGGAGATGTCCCACACTGTGAGTCAGGAGGGGACAGTACAGTGATTGCTGCATTTGGACTTATTCAAACCAGCACTAATTAGTGAATCAGACATTCAGTCTTTATTATACTATATATGAGGTGCCTTCACATAGTGCTCTACAAAGTTGTATTTCAATACAAGATGGATACAAAACTATGGATATTGAAAAGAGGGTTGTTATTGAGAAAAGCCTGCAGGGTGGCAGTGGTGTAAAATTATGATGCCCAGCAGCATTGGTTACAAGGTAGAAGCCAATCAAAGCTGGAGGTACCATTCATTGCGCACATTTCTAATTCTAATTCAGAGTTAACTTAAACTGAGTTTTACAGAAAAGTCTCTACTGATAAGGACAGAAATTAGCAAACTATACAGACCATGGACATGAAGGGGCATTTTGGATGGAACTTGCTGCCCTACTTACTCCCTACTTAAAAGTGTAATATTTTCTTTCTAGTGTATTTCTTCGTGCCGGTCCCAAGCCTACATTAATGGGGAGGGTTACGTCAGGAAGGACATCCGGTTTAAAATTTTGCCAAATCAATATGCGGACAACAATTTTGGACGATCCGCTGTGGCAACCCCTAACGGGAGCAGCCGAAAGAAGAAGAAGTCTATTTCTTATCCCTTTTGTCTGTCCTTCCTGCCCTACCATGGAAGTAACTCAGCTCAGCTCAGCTCATTTCACTAGGGTCCATTATCCCCACACTTACAGAGCCAGTGAAAAGTATTCACCCCTTGGAAGTTCTCACATTTTATTGCTATAAAACATTTAATCAAAGTGGATTTAATTTGGCTTTCTGACACTGATCAGCAGAAAAAGACTCTAATGTCAAAGTGGAATCAGATCTGTGGAAAGTGGCCAAAATTAATGACAAATATAAAATTTGAATAACTGAATGCATAAGTATTTAATCCCTTTAATATGTCATGTTCTAACCCACTTAATCCAGACCAGGGTCGCGGAGGGGTTGGAACCTATCCCAGCTTACATAGGGCATAAGGCAGGCACAAACCCCGAGCAAACTCCACTCCGTCACGGGTGAACACACACACACACACGCACACACACGGACACACACACACTCACACTCATCACACACATACAAGGGTCAATTTAGTGTAAACAATTCACCTAACCTGCATGTCTTTGGACAATAGGAGGAAACCAGACACAGGAGGGAACATGCAAATTCCACACAGGGAGGACCTGGGGATATGAATCCTGGTCTCCTTACTGTGAGACAGTACTGCCACTGCGCCACCGTGCCACCCCCAACCACTTTAACACGACCCATCTTAGTCACCACTGGTGGAGCCAATTTGTTTTAGAAGTCACAGAATTAATTCAATGGAGATCACCTGTCTATAGACAAAGAAGTCTCAGTTTTGTTTGCGGTATAAAGTCTCCTAACCTGAAAGGTCCAACGTGTGGTGAGTCAGTATGGTGGCATAACCTGAACAATGAAGGCAAAAGAACACTCAAAGCAACTCCATGAAAAAGTTGACTGAAAAGCACAAGACAGGAGATGGAGTTACGAAAATATCCAAGTCACTGAATATTCTGTGGAGTTCAGTTATTAAGAAGAGTATGGTAGAGCTATAAATCAGCCTATGTACAATAAGCGAGTGATGTGAAGAAGATGAGACCACCAAGACACCTAGGAGAACTCTGAAGATATTACAGGCTACTATGGGAGAGTCTGGAGAGAATCTGCAGACAACAACTGTTGCTCGGGTGTATCACCCATCACACTAAAGTGAAAGACATGGTTAAAATAAATGCACTGAACATTGATAGAGTTTACCAGAATGCACATGGCAGCCACTGAGGACAACAGGAAGAAGGTTCTATTGTCTGATGAGATCAGAATTGAGCTTTTTTGCCATAACGGTGTAAGCCAAACACTGCACATTATCAAAAACATACCACCCTCACTATGAATCATGGTGGTGGCAGCATCATGTCATAAGGATGCTTCTCTGCAGCATGCCTAGAAAAGATTGTGAGGGTAGAGAATAAAATGAATTCAACACAATAAAGGAAATCCTGAAGGAAACCCTGATACAGTTTACAAGAAAACTTGTTTCTCAGCCAGTCAACATCTCCCAGCATAAAACCAAAACAACACAGATATGGTTTTAAAACAACTATTTTAATGTTCCCTGAGTGACAGAGTTAGAGTCCAGATATAAATGCAATGGAAAATCTGTGGCTGGACATTAAAAGGCTGTTAACTTGCAATTGTCATACAGCATGACAAAGCCTGTGCAGTTCTTCAAAGACGATTGAAGAAAAATGTCAGTATCAGGATGACCTGTGCACACAGGCTAAAGGTTGTAATGGCAGCCACATGGTGCTTCTAATAACTATTGACTTGAAGGGTGTGAACACTTATACAATCAATTATTTTGTGTTATACATTTTTAATTAATATAGACTGCTGACTCATGTAAGTTTTTGGGTTACCATTTAATCAATGGGAAGTCTGCTGCTCCGTGACAGCACCTAGCCCTCATTACTACTGTAGGAATGCAAGTTCAACACTTTCTGCAGGTAAACTGTTGCTCTTATTAGGCAAAATCAATGGGTCAGTCTCATGCCTTATAAGGCCTTCTGCTGATTCTTAATACAAAAAGGTCATGATTAGGAAAACTCCACTCCAAAACAAATGCACAACAAACAGAAGATTTAATATGACACATTCCTAGAAGAATATTCTTCAATGCTGCTTCGGATTTTTTCCTTTGTAAAGAAGTCATATGCAGCTAGTAATCTGACCTTGCAACTCATTGCGTTTGCATATGTCTTGTTGTGAGATGAGGTGCATCAAAGATTAAAAAAAAATACACAGTATCTGAAGTAATTTACGTAAGCAAGGCAAACTATACCCAGAATGCGCAACTCTGAAAAGGGCATCCTAGTGAAGTCACTGGTGAGCAGCTTCCTTGAGATCAGGTATTAGCTATGTCATTGTTATTAAGTCGCTTCTGCCGCCTGAGACTGGCTTTGGAGTTCTCTGCCTATTGAGTAACCGGTCAGTTTCAAATTGCATGCTTTCAGAGGTAAAATTAAGTGGATTAACAGTGCACTCAAGTAATCTCCTGGAAAAAAAACAGAATGGGTTTATTAGAATTCCTCTATGCTGCTTTCAAGTTTATTAACAGGAAGTGAATATTTTTCCTTAATAACATTTTTACACTAAATAGCAGCAGCCTTAATCCCAAATTCCTTTGTTTTATCTTGGCCTGTGGTCCAAGACCTTCCAAATGGCACATAGAATGGGAACTGAATAATGACGAAAAAAAAGGATACAAATTATCAATCACAAATATAAGGTGCAACAGTGCAAAACAGAAGAAGGTGCCTATCGTGCTGTCATTCATACTGTATCTTTAATATGCGCATCTCACAGTTAGCCGATACATTATGCTGCTGTTACTGAAGTCTTTTTATTTTGTGTCACACATGTGCGAATAGGAGGAAGCTGAGTGGACTGAAAGAAGGTAATTCCACGCCAGGCCAGGGGGTGGCGGGGTGCACTAAACCTCGAACTCGAACTGTGCACATCAGTGTGACTACTAAAAACCTTTTGCAGCCAGGTATAGTATATGGGTGGCTGCCCCAAACCTTTCTGTGTGTCCGGGACTGATTTATTTTACATTTGCTTATCATAACTTTTCATTTTATAGTTGTTTTGAGAAGGGACTGCATTAAATTTATTTGTATTTCTTCTTTTTTAATTAAGTTATATCTGTTCCAAATCTATGACTGTCAGATGTAAGTTTCATTATAACAGAACTACAAGATTTGAAATGTCTGTTCAATTAGGCATACAATTAGGCCCATATATCAGTAGTACTAGGGTGTTGTACCGTGTTAGCCATTATGAATGTAGAGAAAAGCCAAGCAAAATGACACCTTTTATTGGCTAACTAGAAAGATTACAATATGCAAGCTTTCGAGGCAACTCAGGCCCCTTCTTCAGGCAAGATGTAATCATTACATCTTGCCTGAAGAAGGGGCCTGAGTTGCCTCGAAAGCTTGCATATTGTAATCTTTCTAGTTAGCCAATAAAAGGTGTCATTTTGCCCATATATCACAGAAACAATCAAGATTTGTAATCATTAACAACACTAAAATCCCCTCCCTCACCCAAAAAACAGAGACCTAAGCTATATTTATGACATGCTAAGGGCTATCTGTCTGTCAAGCAAAAACTCAGACTACTGGGTCATGAAGCTTGATCATGGACTCAATCGAGAGCTTAACATCACGAATGAATTGATCCAGCAGGCTACCCCAGCCACAGAATTCAACTTTCTGTCCTTCTCACAGCAAGCACTCACTTACGCACCAGCCTCAGGGGGTGTACCTTAACTTTGCTTAGCTAGTGAACAAGAGAATTACTTAATGGATTTAGATCGGGTTTTTTTCTATAATTTGCTTGAACATTCCTTTTGATTTTATGACTTGTCTCATCGTGCCAAGCATCATAGTTTGCTTGCAGGATTAATATATTCCCACTAATCCGAGACTGAGGCTGCGGGCTGAGGTGAGAGGGAAGTGTGACATCAGGAGTAGGGAGCTGGGTGGGGCCCTCCTCACTGTCCTGTTTCACTACTACGCGGGCGAAGCTGCAGGGAACTGCTAGTTAGCAATAAAAAATGAGGCCCATTGTGTTATAAAACCTTGCTTTAATTAAAGCAATATGAGTTCTGTAGAGACAGAGGAGATTAGCAGACTCATGTTAGGATAACATTTATTAAATATTGCCATATTCTAAAGAAGCTATGTACCGTTTCATGAAATGAAAGATTGATTGTTTCTAGTTTTGGAAAATATTAAAGATAGTTTTCCATTTGAGTTACAGAGGACATTAGGATTTTTCCAATTGAGCAGAATTAGTCAATTGGCTAAAAATGTAGTGTGGGAAATGGTCAGTTTATCACCAGGTACTCTAAACTCATGTAAAATAACTCCAAATACTGCTGTAGAAGGGATTTGCAATGATCGTAAACCCTAAACTATCTATTAGATTAGAAATAATCTTTGGACAGTCCCAAAACAAATGCCTGAGCAAGGCCAGAGCTGTCAGGCATTTTTTACAATTAGCGTCCAATCCCTGACATATTTTAGATTAGTTTTAATTTTGAGGGGTGTGACCAGAGAATAAGTTTCAGCAGAGTTAAATGGTGTTTTGTACAATTAGAGGTAGAATGAATGCGGCAAATGATCAAATTCCACTCTTTACCTGAAATATTCTTTCTCGGTCTAATGGTGAGTACAATGACAATATCTGATAATTCTGGAAACCTTGCCAATATTGTTCTCCTTACTTGTTAAATATTTGTGAATCTGAGCAAATTCTATTCAAACTTCCTAATTTGTACTTAGAAAAATACATTTGTTGAAGGAATTCCATATTTACAACAGAGCTGATCAAAAGGGACAAACATATTTTCTCTCTATATATAAAATCCTAAGCCTAAAAGTGCAATGATTCTGTGCAACGATTTTATGTGACGTTTTTTGTCACACTTTAAATCAGGCTTATTTTAAAACCTACATACTGTTTGGCATCATTCTTTTCAGAATTTATTTAATGTGATGTTAGATTTTCAGATTCTTATTCCGTTTTTAAATTACAGTAATCCCTCCTCCATTGCAGGGGTTGCGTTCCAGAGCCACCCGCGAAATAAGAAAATCCGCGAAGTAGAAACCATATGTTTATATGGTTATTTTTATATTGTCATGCTTGGGTCACAGATTTGCGCAGAAACACAGGAGGTTGTAGAGAGACAGGAACGTTATTCAAACACTGCAAACAAACATTTGTCTCTTTTTCAAAAGTTTAAACTGTGCTCCATGACAAGACAGAGATGACAGTTCTGTCTCACAATTAAAAGAATGCAAACATATCTTCCTCTTCAAAGGAGTGCTCATCAGGAGCACAGGCTGTCAGAGAGATAGACAATAGCAAACAAATCAATAGGGCTGTTTGGCTTTTAAGTATGCGAAGCACCGCGGCACAAAGCTGTTGAAGGCGGAAGCTCACACCCCCTCCGTCAGGAGCAGACAAAGAGAGAGAGAGAGACAGAGTTTGTTTTTCAATCAAAAATCAATAGTGCCCTTCGAGCTTTTAAGTATGCGAAGCACCGTGCAGCATGTCGCTTCAGGAAGCAGCTGTACAGAAGGTAGCAACGTGAAGATAATCTTTCAGCATTTTCAGACGAGCGTCCGTATCGTCTAGGTGTACGAACAGCCCCCCTGCTCACACCCCCTACGTCAGGATCAGAGAAAGTCAGCGCAAGAGAGAGAGAGAGAGAACAGTAAGTTGGGTAGCTTCTCAGCCATCTGCCAATAGCGTCCTTTGTATGAAATCAACTGGGCAAACCAACTGAGGAAGCATGTACCAGAGATTAAAAGACCCATTGTCCGCAGAAATCCGCGAACCAGCAAAAAATCCGCGATATATATTTAAATATGCTTACATATAAAATCCGCGATGGAGTGAAGCTGCGAAAGGCGAAGCGCGATATAGCGAGGGATTACTGTATAAACTAAAAAATATCAAGATCTCACGTTCTGTGAGACGAGACTTTGTGCCAAGAGATTTAACCACGGCTGGGGCCGGAAATAAAAGACAAATAGTAGGACAGCTGCTGTACAGGCTTTTTAAATATTCGAGAATCACACGGCAAGGCAGCAACAGCAAACCACCAGCTGATCGAGCAAAGAGGAGGTAAAAAAAAAAATGTATTTGTTTCCCATTGTATCACCGTTTAAGAAGGGGTTTTGGAGGAGCGACGGCGTCTGCTTGGGGTCCATTCAGCCCCCCTCTTAACAACACGAGTGGCAGGGACGCAAAGTGGCTGCCGCGTAGCGCAGGCCAGGGGGTTGTCGAGCGAAGCGAGCAGGGGGCGAACCTCCTAGTTATCAATATAAACATCTCTGAAGGTTGAGATGCATAGTATCTTCCAACATCCATAGTTGAGGAAGGGCACAAACAGAAAGTTCTCCTGTAATGGGGCAGCAGACAGCAGTACCTATTCCATAAAATGTTTACTGCATTGGTTCTGTGTTTTAAGTGAGTGAAGCACTGATTACTTTCCAACTGGTGATAAATATCAATGACCAGAGAACAGAACAGAGCATACAGAGAAGACTTCTTATGAGATTTTCTTTCCAAATCCAACCATACAGGTGTGTATTCAGCACTGACATCTTCTTTTCATTTTTACAAATAAAAATATTTGTAACCCAATGGTATTGCTGAAATCCTGCTGCACCATACCATGCAATTCTGAATCGTAATACAGAAAAAATGTGTGAGTTACACATCTCTCCATCTATATATCCATTTACTGAACTTTCTTACTGGAATCAGTGGATTCCAAAGCACAGAGTGCTGTGTTATGTTATTTTTCTGTAGATATGCATGTTGTAGGACATTGCTGCTTTTAGAAAAGTTTCCTTTGACTTTTTAAAATTATGGGTTTCCTTCAGAGCCAGTTATAATTTGTCGTTTTGTCGTAGAAATTCATTAGCCTTGCACTCTCAGAGGATTTTGCCCTAACGCATATCAGATGCCATATATTTTTCTTGCTTGCCTTCAGCCTTGTGATGGATTTTGACTACAAGTAATGTATCACAATCAAATATAGTACCTAAGTGTTCAAGTGAAAATGGACCCAAAAGTCTCTAATGTTTTGTAATATTTTAGTGTGTGTAATTTTAAAAATGAATTTACTTTTCTGTGATAGAAAACTGACTTTTGCGTCTCAAAAGAAATGTATCTTTTGCCTTAACTTTTACCAGCCTACTCTAGAACAGAAAGAACAGCTCAACACAAAGCTGATACTTTCCTGGGCATTTGTGTAAAGAACAAACTGTGTGTAAGGAATGTGTTTCTATCAGAAGTGCCAATTGGGTCAGCCATAAAGTGGGAGATCTTTGCTTAAGCTGCCCACTGCATATTCCTGAAGGCTCTCATATGACTTGGTGGAACAGTTCTGGATTTTGGCATACAAAAGCCTGTGGGTTTTCTAATGCCTTTAATTAGCTGCACTGTAACCCATCAGCTAATTCAAGACAAACCAAAGGCAGACCATCTTTAATACCTCAGTTAAGTATATGCAGACATTTAATTTAATTGAGCTGAAGCTGTCCAATGCTTTGATAGAAATGACTCTGATCCGTTTTACTTATTCTGTCCAAGGAACAAGAAACTAAATGGCTCAGAAATTACTTAAAATGGTAAAATTAGACAAAGGGAATGG
The DNA here is from genome assembly GCF_900747795.2 of Erpetoichthys calabaricus. NCBI lineage: Eukaryota > Metazoa > Chordata > Cladistia > Polypteriformes > Polypteridae > Erpetoichthys > Erpetoichthys calabaricus. Next base: position 38,164,796 of record NC_041407.2, read on the forward strand.
TATTGAATTCATTGTAATGGAATGTAGCACTCTTTTAAGCACAAAACAGAAACAGTAAAATATAAAATCCAACATTTTATATTGAGATACGCATAAAATATATTTATACCTAAAGATTTATACATGTAGCTCTGCCAATAAAGAGTCGGGAAGCAGCCAGTTACCCCATTTAATTAGAAAAACTGACAGTAGAAGTAAAAGGTGCAAAAAAATAGACATCTCGTGTGTTTTCTGTCTTGGAAAATAAGTCTTTTCCATCATGAAACTGCATTCGCTAAACAAGTGTGGTCCAAATGGGCGCCAACTTCCACTGTTTAAGTAGCTCCTTGGGTGGTAGAGGCAGTGGCATTAGGGTCTATCCTCGGACTCCTTCTCTGGTCTGTGGGGAGAAGAACAAAGGTTGTTAGCAATCACTTTTGTCCTGACACTGCACATGGCTGTCTAACCACGTTAGAGCTGTCTAGGCGCTCCCCAAGCACTTGCGTGTGACAACATAAAGATTAATGTAAAGCTTTGGATTAATGTGTTTATCTCTCCTTAAAAAGCTCCTTAAATGTTAAATGTTAAATGATAAAATTAAGCAAGCAAACCAAACTTAAGATAATGTCAAATGGCAACATTGGCCATGCTTCCTAGATTTAGATTTAATCCTCTTATTAACTATTTGATATTTGCCATTGCACATATCTATCATTACGTTTCCAGGTACTTCTTCCATTTCTTCTTTATATGTGCTCACATTCAATTACATACTGTACTAGTCGATCAAGGTAAAGTTCTTTTGCTTCATTCTTTAAAGAAACAATGGGCATCCTTTAGAGTCACAATTATCAAGCCTTAAAATCACTGCTTCTGCTTTATTGTGTTTTTTTTATCTTTTGCTATAATGTTTCTGGTTATACAGGTCAGCCCACCTTATCTGTGGTTATATGGTTCCAGAACACCTTTGTAAAAGTAAAAAAACACAGATGCTCAGGAATTATATAAAAGCATAAAGAAGATTGCGTGCGTGAAGCAAACACGAAGTACTGAAATAGCTGGACCAAGGTTTTTCTGGACTTGGGTACTCCTTGACTCAGCAATGTTATTTGGTGAGTAGAACTGAATTTCAAATGTTCTTTTTCGAGTATATTCTGGATCATTTAAAAATATTTTCAAACAGCAGTTAGTCAAACCCATGGATGCCAAACCTGTTCATTTGGGCTGACTGTGCATGCTTGTTTGAATGTGGATATGTTTTCTGTATCTTTGCTTACTCCACATCTAATCCCTAGAAATGATATACAGCATTAGTAATGACCAACTGATTTTTTTTTCTGTTTGACCATGTGTCTTCCTTCTCTGGCTATCTTCCTCACTAATCCTTTAACAAATTTGGACAAAGAGGGAAATCTGTTGGTGGCTAGGCTGAGGCCTGCAGAGAAGGTCTGGAATACCCTAACAGCAGAGTATTATAGTACAGATTTGTGTTCAATACAAGTGAAGAGCTTTTCTAGATCTCATAGGTTAACGACTGCAATAATTCTGTATTTATAAACATCTTTAACAGAGTGAAATGAATGAGGTAAATGTTAGATCAGTGTTAAAATGGCAACTAACTACAAAGAAAAACTGCATGCCTCCTCTGCCATACAACAAGACAGAATCTTCAATTTAACACATGCTAATTTAGTGCTATTCAACAGACTAAAAGTTTCTTATAATGATCTAGATCTGTCCTGCGGAACAGTTTGTTGGAGTAGGCTCAGCAAAACCGAAATTCAAACTTGCTGTGTTCAGAGTTCTCAATAATGTATTTCCATACAGGTAAAGAAATTTTATATTGTTTCTCAGTTTATAGACATTCATTTACATTTTTCATAATTTAATCAATACATCTGTGATGCAAATGGGAATTTATTGATAAATACAGCAGAATGTGATTGATATGAATGACAATTTCATTTTCAAAATTACAATGAAAAAATGACCCAATGCTAAATCCCTGAGACACCATAATTGATTTCACACAAGAATGAGGGTGGCATAATTCAATAATTAATAATGTGTTATTCATTTGTTTAGATCTTATATACATGGTTATTTTAGTTTTTCAGCATTTCCTGAGTTATTTTTTGTGGCCTCATCATGCAATGGTATCTTAAAATTGGTTGCTGTGATGCCACACATTGTCAGCAGTCATGTCCTGTGTTTGTGTGCATCATGGAGAGTTTAGGGGTGGCCGAGGGAGTCTGGTCCCTGCACTGGATACACTATGTTAATGTTACTAAAATAATGGGTACTTTATTCCTCAATCTTTTTTAAGGCTATAGCTAATGTACAGTGGATTCAGAAAGTTTTCAGACCCCTCCATTTTCTGCACACTTTATTGTGTTGTACATTTTTTTTTTTTACCATCAATCTACACTCAATTTCCCATGATGACAAAGTGAAGACACATTTTCAGAGTGGTTTGAAACTCTATGAAGTATCAAAAATGGCAATGTCTCCTTCTGTTAGTTTAGATGGGAAGCATCTTCAAATGGCCATCTTCAAGTCTCTCCACAGATGTTCTACGGGGTTTAAGTCTGGACTTGACTGGGCAACTGAATGATGGTCAGAGACTTGTTCTGAAGCCACTTCAGTGTTGTATTGGCTGTATGCTGTTGGTCATTGTCATGTTGAAAGATGAACTATAATTTCCTTCTGAGGTCACATGCATTCTGGAGTATGTTTTCTTCAATGACCTCTCCGTATTTGGCTGCACTCTTCCTTCCCTTAATTTTGAACAGTCACCCTATCTTTGCTGCTGAAAAGCACTCCCATAGCATGATGCTATCACCACCATGCTTCACTTTACGGGTGGTATTAGGATTACACAGTTGAGCACTCTGTAGCAATGCCCCCATCACTGTATTCTGTTCTGATATCTGACTGTGGTGCCTGTGAGATGTTACAGTATGTGCTCGTCATTTTCAGGTGGCTTCCCTGCTTGCTTCTCCAAAGAGGCTCTAGATCCAAGCAAGCAATTTACTTTAACTGCTGTGTTTCATAGCCGGGATTTCTGATATTCCTAAGTTTAGATTCACCAATTGAGACTGTTTTGTGCCTCAACCTGTTCCGGGTCTGAATTTGTGACTTGTGTAGTGAGGGTCTAATATGTGTTCTGAGTCCTTGGGCCTCCTGTTTAACATATCCTATAAAAAACTTTCTTTACGGTTGAAAGGCAAAAATGGAGCATGCACAAAAAAATCAGATTTATAAAACTGTACATGTGCCTTGTACCATGCCAAGTTCCTTTGTAAGTCTCAAATCAATTTAAAATTATGAACTTGTGCACACCCATTTAGCCACTCCCTGTCACCTCCCATCATAACCATATATGGCGTTTTTAGAATAATCATGACTTTAATCAGTGTGTAAGTTTGGCCACGTTCCTGAGTGATATCTTTATTACTAACCATGGGAGAACACAGAAAATGAAATTTCAGTAATTGTGAGCTTGAGATATTTATTACTGACTGAAGTGGATAACTGCAAAAGTTCTTTTTATGTTGGTCTCTCTGTGGGAGTCACAAATAAAAGGAAAAAAACAAGAGTGGGAGCAGGTGACAGCAGCTGAGCAGAGAGAATAGCAATGGGCCATCAAGTGATGCCCAGGCCACCGCCAGTAAACAGCATGAATTGATGCAGGCTGTATGTGCAGAACTGTAAGATATTAAAAAAAAATCTTATTGAATTTATCCATCCATCCATTATCCAACCCGCTATATCCTATCTACAGGGTCACGGGGGTCTGCTAGAGCCAATCCCAGCCAACACAGGGCACAAGGCAGGAAACAAACCCCGGGCAGGGTGCCAGCCCACCACAGGGCACGCACACACACACCAAGCACACACTAGGGACAATTTTAGAATCACTAATCCACCTAACCTGCATGTCTTTGGACCGTGGGAGGAAACCAGAGTACCCGGAGAAAACCCACGCAGACACGGGGAGAACATGCAAACTCCACGCAAGGAGAACCTGGGAAGCAAACCCGGGTCTCCTAACCGTGAGGCAGCAGCGCTACCCACTGCGCCACCGTGCCGCTGAATTTATAAAAAACTAAAATAATTTTCCCTAGTAAATATCAATAATGCAATATATGCAAGTAATTTTTAAATTGTCATAATGTTGATGTCCTGAGGGACAGGGTCTGGACCTGGTCAGATGGTAGGGACAGTCCCTGTCTGTGTGCTTTGTTATACCATACTATACAGGCCATCACTAAATGAATTAAATCAAATTTTGATTTGTCTAATGTTTGCCATATTTGTTACTTAGTCCCTCATCTTTCCACAATGTTCTAATTGCCAACTAGAAATATCACCAGGAAAAGTTATGCTGAATCCACATCAGAAATCAAAAGAACACCATGTGTACTTTCTAAAGCCACGTTAAAACAGGAAGCTCTAATTAATACTGAACAGAATTTTGGGATTCCATGCAGATGATCTTCTTGATCACAGGACCTTAAGTCTGTAGATCTTTTATTGTGTTGGAGAGTTTTATTTTTAGTGCATTTAAGGTAGCTGAAGTTTCTAGTTACTGTATTTATGCTCACTATTCTTCTACAGACTTGTCTTTTTAATATGCTCTTCTGTTGCACAGAATGCTTTTCTTTTCTTTCTCTCTTCTTCTGCATTTAATATTTTAAAAGAAGCTTACTGCATTCTTTCATGAAACAGAAACAGAACAAAATCTATTGAAAGTCTGACCTAGATCAGTAAAAGAACATAAGCTGGAATTTGGTCTACATTGGCTCAACCTTTTAGTGACTTCATTTTCCAGCTACTTTTGGGGCATCTTGGGGGTTTTGTCATACCAGGCCCATTTGAAGAAAAAACTTAAACTTGATCATTTCTTTGCAGCCTAAAGTTGCTTAATTCTGCTATGGGACTATCAAAAAGTAATTTCTCTTTATGTAATATTTTAGTAGTAACCTTGCTTCAATCATCTAGTGGACTAGAACCCAACTGGCCAGACTACAATCATTTAGTAAACTGGAGCTAGACAACTGAACAAGTGTACTAAAGCTACATCCAGGCTATTACATTTTTGTTCAAAAACATAGATATTAGCCTCTGTTTTCACCTGTTATCCACATTATCCTAGCATTTTTAACCCTCAAAACCTCTGGAGTAATAAACGTCTGAAAATGCCAGCTTGGTGTTGCAGTGTGGATGGGTACAAACAAAACGCAGACTCTAATCACACTCTGAATGGTTTGTGCTCATTATGTATGTAGTAGTTCCTTAGTTGATTCCTGCTCATTACAATGTCTCATTACTTGAATGGTCACCCTTCTTGGAAGAAAGCCATAAGAAAAACCAACATAGCATACATGGAAAAGTTTATTTATGATGTGCTTCGTGTGTTGAAATTTTACACAGTTTGAACATAACATGTGCAAAAGTAAAATAATTTACTGGTTGCTACACTGTTGCGAGAAACCCTGTGGTCAGTGGCTGTGCCATCCCTTAGAGGGTTTTTCTGCTGATACCTGCATGCCCAGTGTAGATGAAATTTTATGTCATATATATTTTCAGCCATTTTTTTTAGGGCTGATATATTTATTTATATAATGTGAAAATGCTAGGTAGACAGAGATAATTGAGAATGCAGTTGTTTGGATGTAGTCTAAGACTTATCTCACTATCAAAAGAGCACTGGAGTTTGAAATCACTTTTCCACACTGGATGAAACTATATGGAACAAATGACTGCCTCCAACCTGTATTTGCAATTTAATAGTCCCCTTCACAATCTAAAAACTTATTTTCACAAAATAAATATTATGTTGGGAAAAATGGAGATTATTCTTTAATGGCCGCTAAATCATTTGTATTGTAGAAGAAAAATATAGACACTACACAAACTTCAAGTGAAATTTCAAAGTTGGAGTTTGAACCAAATAATTGTTCAAAATCAAAGTAATTAGGCAATCAAAATTGAATATCAGAATATGTCACAGTCAGAAGCCATTATTCTGTTATACATGGTGTGTTTGGGCAAAGGGAGACACAAAATTCCTTGAGAAAGTCCAATCAAGGGCAACGTCAGTGCCTTTCTCATTTGGACATTATTAAACTTTAAAACAGTTTAGTGTCCTTTTCTCAAACCAAGTAATGTCAGCATTTTTCATTCCCAAGTGATGCCAGTATTTCTCATGCCAGTGTTCTTTGGTGCTTTGTAAACCCAAACACACTGAGACTCTCCTTATGCTTCTTGCACTGAGTTTAATGTGAGCTTAACTCAATAAAAGCCTCAATGTACTCCACTAAGCACCAGCACAGTCAATCTTATTTTTTTATTCAAACTCTAAAGTTCCCCTTGCTCTTTTTTTCCTGCAAATGGTAACTATTCATTTGTTCTTTACCATTTTTTTCTTAACTCCTTTTCCTCCCTAAACACGAAAGCTCCCTAATGTTCTTTTTCTCATCAGTTTCTCAAGATTGTCTTGCATACACACACCTTGATTTTTCTCCTATGCAATAGTCTTCCACCAAAATTTAAAAATGCTTTTTTTATTTTCCTTCACACCAAACTTCAGATCCTTCCTTCATTTCTTCTTGTACGCCTCCCAGCCAAACACCACTTTTTTTCCCTGATAAATCACTGTTTGTCTCTGTTTGTTTTCTCTGCTAGGCACTAAAGTTTTTATTAGATTTTATTCTTTCCAAACACTAAAGTTTTCCTTTCCCTAGCTAATGGGTTTCATGTCCAGCCAAAGCACCTCCCTAAAAACCAGAGATCTCCAAATACAGAACTCAAAAGATTTTCCATTTACATTTGGTGGGATGTAGTCACCGGGAAAACAAAGACTTTTTTTTGATTGCTTCCTAGATCCTTACCAAATTTTCCATCTCACCGTAAAGAAATTTCCAGGAAACAACTTTCTTTCTTTCTTTCTTTCTTTCTTTCTTTCTTTCTTTCTTTCTTTCTTTCTTTCTTTCTTTCTTTCTTTCTTTCTTTCTTTCTTTCTTTCTTTCTTTCTTTCTTTCTTTCAGTATTACACTTGATAGGTAGCGTCTTTCTCTGTCTGATGAATGAACTCGGTTTGCCACCTGCTTTATATAAAATTATAATTTTAACACAAGGCCACATGCATTCTGAAAATAATGCCTATAGCAAGAAGCAGCAAAATATGAACTGAAATAAGAGATAAAAACTGCAGAAATCTTCAGCTCCCATAAGAATGGTAAATCATTGAATTCATTTTATTTCAAAAATGTGTAAAAGTATTGAAAAATGAAGATAAAATCAGTAATGAGATTATCTCCTAATTTAAGTTACCTGTACATGGCATAGTTACCTTGTATTAAAAATAGCTAAGCAGTGTTTAGTTTGCAGTTAGGAGTCTGTCTGCCATTATCCTTTACATTGTAACTGAGTGATACTTCACAGCAGGTTTGCCTTTTAATTCTGTAGTCTAGGAGGAACAACCTGCATTGCCAGTCCCTGAGGTTTATTGTATAGATCTGAATGAATAATAGCTCAATGGCAATTGAATGATGATATGTTTCTCACTGACTGTGTGTAAAGAATGCACAAATACCATTCCTACTGAGCATGGATGGAGAGCCATCATTTCGGCATGACAAACATCAGGTAAGCAGATCTACATTATTAGCAGTGTTTTACAGAAATGGCAAGATAAATTATCCGTTGATAATTATTAATTAAAAAATGCAATATCACAGTTTAAGGTTGTTTGTTCAGCCCCTGCAGTTCTCATTATTTTATGATTCTCTCTTTCTCTCCCTCATTTCCATCTCATTTTGAGTTAGAATGAGTTTTCTTGATTTTTACTAACATGTGATTGATCCTATTTTATTTGGAAAAAAATTTTGAAATAATATTTTTGAATATGAATGAAACTGAACAGTGGTGTGTTTGACATTTGGCATCATATCATTGTGAGATCCTCTGACATCAGAATCAAAATCAGAATCAACTTTATTGCCCAGGTACACTAATACAACAACAACAACATTTATTTCTGTAACACATTTTCATACAAATAATGCAGCTCAAAGTGCCTTACATGATGAAGAAAGAGAAAAAAGACAAAATATATAAGAATTAAAATAAGGGAACACTAATTAACATAGAATAAAAGTAAGGTCCGATGGCCAGGGAGGACAGAAAAAACAAAAAAACTCCAGACGGCTGGAGAAAAAAATTAATTCTGCAGGGGTTCCAGGCCATGAGACCGCCCAGCCCCCTCTAGGCATTCTACCTAATATAAATGATCAGTTCTCATTGTATTCAGGGTTCTCAGGGAAGAACTTGATGATGATGATGACTTAATGTGTACTAAGAATTTGTCTCAATTCTGTTAGTGCAACATACAAGGACAACACATAATACAAAAGATAAATATAAGAAGATAGAATATAAAATGATCAAATATGATGCAGCACACAAGGACAATTTTAAAAAAAAAGATAGTAGGATTAAAATGTCCAGCAATCTAGTGTGCAGGTATACATAGATACTGAGTAGAAGCTCACACCTGATTAGTTAGAATTACTGCACACGGAAAAAAAAAAACATTCAGGTGACAGATTGTTTTAGCTGTTACTGCACAAAGATGTTTGGCGGATGGAAGTCTTTGGAACAGGTGATGCTCTGAGTGATCAGCAATGATCTTTGCAGCCCTCTTCCTTACCCTGAACTCATATACTGTACATTGTTATCAACAAAACTTTAAATGAAGTGAGACCCTCAGAAAAATCAATTGCTTATGAACTGCCTGAACTGAAATGGCAGCACCTGAAGTCTACAATTAAATGGCTAGGATGTGAAAAGGACAAGCCACAATTTCACATTCTGTGTGACTCGAACAAGCATGCTATGTCCAGTAGCAGATGCTAACTTGCACGCTGGTAGATGTTTGTTGGTCATTGTGATGCAAGCAAACAATTGAAAACGATTTTACAATACAATACAATACAATTTATTTTTGTATAAACCCAAAATCACACAAGAAGTGCTGCAGTGGGCTTTAACAGGCCCTGCCTGTTGTCAGCCCCCCAGCCTTGACTCTCTAAGAAGACAAAGAAAAACTCCCAAATAAACCCTTGTAGGGAAAAAATGAAAGAAACCTTGGGAAAGGTAGTTCAAAAAAAGACCCCTTTCCAGGTAGGTTGGGCGTGCAGTGGGTGTTCAAAAAAAAGGGGGTCAATACAATACAATACACAGAATAGAACAAATCCTCAATACAGTATAAAAATAAAATTTTTACAAGTACGGAGCAGAATTTAACAGTAGATGACATCACATAATATGATTTGGATTTGTTTAGAGTCCTGGAGACCTCAGCCATCAAGCTGCATCCTCCATTTGGCCATTCCACAGCTGAAACAATGCTGGGCCAGTCAATCCGATGAAAGGACGCCTCTACCCCACGATTCCTGCGATCCTCCATCAGGAATGAGTTTACCTTAGGCAGGCAAAACAACCTGGCAGGTGGGCAGTGGCACCAAGTGCCATCTGTGAGTACCGAGAAGAGAAACAGAATAGGTGAGGGTTAGTAACAAATTATAACTATCATGTTACTTATGTTTTAGTGCTAATGACTAACAACAGAGATGCAGTCTGTACAGTTATTTTTCTACATACATACCTGTTCTTTCTGCACAAGGGTTCTGTACTTCTAAAAAAAAACGAGCATCATACTGCTGCTGTCCCTTTCAACACAGTGGAAGGAGCACACATTGGCTTCCTTGGTGGCTTTTTCAACTTTAGCATGGTAGTCCTTAGATGATGCGTGAAAATCAAGGTGCTCTGTAAGAGAGCAAATGGTCCTGGACTTTCATAGCTCTCCTCTGGCACTTGGTGCAAAGCCACAACTGGAACAGGCTCAAACGGAAAGTGCAAACACATGATTAAACAGTAAACAACAACAACTGGAATACAGGTGATAACCTTCAAGCCTCATCGCTAAACTGGAAAGTTTAGGTTGGACATGCACATTACTGCACTCAAGGGTGCAGAGAACACTGCAAGACCCTCAGATTGGAAAAAGGCTTGCAACACCTACCATAAAGGTAATTTCATATACTACATTGAGCATATGATAGAAAACTATAAAAATAATTGCTTAAAGAGACAAGGCAGAATAAAAATTAGGCAGTACTAATTAACATGGAATAAAAGTAAGGTCCAATAGCCAGGGAGGACAGAAAAACCAAAAAAAAAACTCCAAACAGCTAGAGAAAAAAAAACAAAATCTGCAGGGGTCCAAAGGCCACGAGACCGCCCAGCCCCCTCTAGGCATTCTACCAAAAATAAGTGATCTCAATCAGTCCTCATGGTTTTCAGGCTTCACATGGAAGAATTAGACGATAATGGACATGTGGATCACTGGCCTTCAATCCATCAATGTAAGGACTGCATGGTGCCTTGATCAGGTTGTGGTGGCGCTGATCTCCACCACAGAAAACCAGAAAAAGAGCAGCAGAGAAAGTAGGGGTTGGTATGGATTTTGGAACCATAAAAAAAATGATAATTAAAGGCATATGCAGAATATCAGGGTTACACTAAAATGAAGCTATGAGAAAGCCATGTTAAAATAATATTTTAGCAGTTTTTTAAAGTGCTCCACCGTATTAGCCTGGCAAATTTCTATTGGTAAGGTAAGTTACAACTTCAAAAATTTAATTAGGTCTCTTCAAAGTTTCAGCTTAATGAGGCTGAAAGCATTCAACTGCTTCGTTCTTTCTCTAATTTTCTCTCAGGTCGTTACTATTTGATATTCGTTTGTTATTGTAAACAAAAATGCACAGAGGATTTCTGTGTGTTACACACCTTAAAATTGACATGTAATATTTACTATAAATGAGCATTCTCCAGTCTTTTTGAATCACATCTTTACATTGTCTGGCTAGGACTTCTCTAGAACCAGAACTCCCAAGTGTCTTTTACAAAATGGTGGCAGGGTAGTACAGTAGTCAGGGATACAGTTAGGTTCATAAATATTTGGACAGAGACAACTTTTTTCTAATTTTGGTTCTGTACATTACCACAATGAATTTTAAATGAAACAACTCAGATGCAGTTGAAGTGCAGACTTTCAGCTTTAATTCAGTGGGGTGAACAAAATGATTGCATAAAAATGTGAGGCAACTAAAGCATTTTTTTAACACAATCCCTTCATTTCAGGGGCTCAAAAGTAATTGGACAATTGACTCAAAGGCTATTTCATGGGCAGGTGTGGGCAAGTCCATCGTTATGTCATTATCAATTAAGCAGATAAAAGGCCTGGAGTTGATTTGAGGTGTGGTGCTTGCATGTGGAAGATTTTGCTGTGAACAGACAACATGAGGTCAAAGGAGCTCTCCATGCAGGTGAAAGAAGCCATCCTTAAGCTGTGAAAACAGAAAAAACCCATTGCTACAATATTACGAGAGGCAAAATCGACAGTTTGGGACATCCTGAGAAAGAAAGCAAGCGCTGGTGAACTCAGCAACGCAAAAAGACCTGGACGTCCACGGAAGACAACAGTGATGGATAATTGCAGAATCATTTCCATGGTGAAGAGAAACCCCTTCACAACAGCCAACCAAGTGAACAACACTCTCCAGGGGGTAGGCGTATCGATATCCAAGTCTACCATAAAGAGAAGACTGTATGAAAGTAAATACAGAGGGTTCACTGCAAGGTGCAAGCCACTCATAAGCCTCAAGAATAGAAAGGCTAGATTGGACTTTGAAAAAGAATATCTAAAAAAGCCAGCACAGTTCTGGAAAAACATGCTTTGGCTTTATCCAAAGCATACCAAATCATCTGTAAAACACGGTGGAGGCAGTGTGATGGCTTGGGCATGCATGGCTACCAGTGACACTGGGACACTAGTGTTTATTGATGATGTGACACAGAACAGAAGCAGCCGAATGAATTCTGAGGTGTTCAGAGACATACTGTCTGTTCAAATCCAACTAAATGCAGTCAAATTGATTGGGCAGCGTTTCATGATACAGATGGACAATGACCCAAAACATACAGCCAAAGCAACCCAGGAGTTTATTAAAGCAAAGAAGTGGAAAATTCTTGAATGGCCAAGTCAGTCACCTGATCTTAACCCAATTGAGCATGCATTTCACTTGTTGAAGACTAAATTTTGGACAGAAAGGCCCACAAACAAACAGAAACTGAAAGCCGCTGCAGTAAAGGCCTGGCAGAGCATTAAAAAGGAGGAAACCCAGCATCTGGTGACGTCCATGAGTTCAAGACTTCAGGCTGTCATTGCCAGCAAAGGGTTTTCAACCAAGTATTAGAAATGAACATTTTATTTCCAGTTATTTAATTTGTCCAATTACTTTTAAGCCCCTGAAATGAAGGGATTGTGTTAAAAAAATGCTTTAGTTGCCTCACATTTTTATGCAATCGTTTTGTTCACCCCACTGAATTAAAGCTGAAAGTCTGCACTTCAACTGCATCTGAGTTGTTTCATTTAAAATTCATTGTGGTAATGTACAGAACCAAAATTAGAAAAAAGTTGTCTCTGTCCAAATATTTATGGACCTAACTGTATGGAGCTTTGAGGTAGCAGCACTGACCTTCAGTCTGGCCTGATCACAGTCTGTATGAAGTTAACACATTTTCCATGTCATTATAGGGGTCTTTGTTCAGGCCTTCTAGGTTTTCCCCCGTACATTCCAAAGATAAATGTTTTGAGACACGTACTGTATAAGTGAGTCGGGTTGCTGTCTTATACCTGATGCTGCCAGGAAAGGCTCTGACCTCCATGGCACTGAAATGGTTTAAGCGGGTTTATGAAGGCACACACGGACGCTTCATTAGCTGCACTTTCAACCTCAAATTGTGCAATTGTAACTATTATTTTTACTTCCCATGTTGAAATATGTTCTGTTCTATTATGTTGTACATTTCTTTGAGTTTTAGATCAATATTAAAAAAAAAGTCTTAGCAGCCCTAAGCTCTATTACAGATTGTGCCAAAAGCACAGCAAGTCAAACTTTTATTTGCCTTTTTGCAATTATGTTCATAAGGTTCGCAAGACCGGATTTGCCACTTTCATACCATCACAGTGAAAGTAATGTAATCTCAAACAGAAAATAAATCCCAGTGTACACTGGATGACATAAAATTGCACAATTCTTGGAACTTGGCAAAAACAAGTGTCCTTGATGTCTTAAGACAACTTTAAGGCAAACATTCCATCCAATCAAAACCTCTAAACAGCCTTTATTTAAGTATTTTTTTTTTTTTTTGTAAAACATTGAGTCTTTTTTCCATTTATGAGCCATCTGCGAACCATTTATAGGACAAACCCTTTGCTTCCATATAATATAATATAATATAATATAATATAATATAATATAATATAATATAATATAATCACCCATTGATTATTCTAAATTAACAACAACACCATTTACTTATATTGCACTTTTTAATACATGAGTGCAGCTCAATGCACCTTATAAATAATAAAAGAAAATTTTGAATTGTAAAAGGGGTAGAACAGAACAACACCCAGTTTCTAATTTCCTAATGTTTAAAATGGTAAAATGCAATGGCTGACATGATGACATCTGCTATTGTCAGATGGCTAGAGAGGAAAGGAAGACAGAACAAAACAATCAACTGGCAAATAATAAGCCTCCAGCAATTCTATGGCCAAAAGTATACTCAACCCCATTGACAAATCAGATAAATCCAGTTAAGGGTTACTAGGTCTGGAGTCCATTCCCAGCAACACTGGATGTAAGGGGATCACCAATCCTGGATCAGGCCCACAGTCAATTGAATATTAGACTAACGTACAGTATACAACCGCATTTACTCTTTTGGTGCCTTTTAATAGTCACTATGACTCTTAGATAAGAAAACTGAATTTCAGGAATAAGCAGCCACAAAGACATGGGGACAGATTCTGGAGCTGTGAAGCATTAATGCTAACTGCTGTGTCACTGTGCCTATAATATAATATAGGTACTGAGGTAGAAACAATGAGACTATGATTCAAGTCCCAGGTGCTCCCTGTGTGGTGTTTACATGTTCTCCCCATGTCCATGTAGGTTTCCTCCAGGTTGCTCTGGTTTCCTCCCATAGTCCAGAGACATGAAGATTAGGAGGAATTCTGATGAATTCTGAATGGCCCTGATGTTTGTGTGTTCACTCCAATGGACTGGTGCCTTGTCCAGAGATTGTTCCAGCCTTGTTGGTAATGCTTGCTGGGATAGACTTCAGCTTCTCTGTGACTCTGTTAGAAAATGTTTGCATTTGTATTATAATATATGTGTAGTTACAATGTTGGAAGGTATCTCATTATAAATAATCACAGCTGTTCAAAAATAGTTGAAACAGTGCTTTATCAGAGTATTAATTATTTTTGGTGCAATGCTCCACACTACAGCATATAGGATCTACTTACATTTCTACACATGACTTCTGCTTATTTTGTATTGAATAAAACATTGACAAACTCAAATTTCTTATGAGTTCTTAGTTTGAACTAGATAATGGCCTAATAAAATTGAAAGATAATCATTCTTGGAACTTCTTGCATCAGACTTTGCTGGTGATTGTTGCATTATTTCTTGTGCCAGTTAAATCCATCCAATCATCCATGGGTCTGAAAAATATTAGGGGAGGACTTGGTGAAAGGTAGGAAACAGATGGAGATAGGACAGCAGTCCATTTCAGAGCACATTAACATGCATTTCCTTATACTAGACCCAGTTTTATTTGTTTATGAAATCATCCAAGCCACTTATTCCAATATACTGCCATGGGGTCTGGAGCCTATGCCAGTGTCATTTGGCACGATGCAGAAGCCGTCTCTTGACAGGACACCAGTCCATTTCAGGGTGCAATAATGCACAATGACTTGTACCGGAACTACCTGCACTAGAGGGCTAGAGTAAACTCCTTCCATTTCATCTGAGTTTACATTTACCCGAGATAGCATCAGTCCACATTACCTTGGATTACCTTGGAAAATCAGGGTTCTACTGTATGTACGCTACCACTCAAAAAGTTTTAGAACACTTAAGTTTTTCTTCACATTTAATCAGCTGAAAAGCAATGAATGACCTAAAATGGTGAAAAGGTAAGCAGTAAACTGCAGGAGGCAACCAAGAAAGGTTGGGGTACCAGCCTGATAATCCCTTTTAAAAACAAGAACTTAAAAAACAGCCATCAAAGCATCTCAAAACAAAAACAGTGTTCTCCTTTTCCCTTTAGGGAGACAACAAATTAATAGGAGCTCCGTCCTTCAAGGACCTTCAAGGAACAAGTTGGCTTTATAGTGCTGGTACCAAAAAGAGCGGGGTCATCTCTGGTTAAGGTGGGGTTAGGCATTCTCATTGGACATCTTTTCTCAGCTGTGGAGGAGGAAAGAGAAGATGATGTTAGTATTAGTGCCCCCTCTTGTACCAGGGTGGAAATGCTTACCTCACCAGAGCCAGGAAGGTGGTCATCATTCATAACACTATATATATGTGTGTGTGTGTATGTATGTGTATATATATATATATATCAATCTATATATATAAAATCCCAATGTGCGTCCAGGTGTCCATGTGTGGGTGTCTTCTGGTGAAGTGCGCATGCGCGGGGCACGGTGCTATGCACGATATTACTGTCAGAGAAAGTTAGAGGCGTTTTACGGAAATACAAACCAGTATTACTGCGAGAGGAAATTAAAGGTACACAATACAGTGATGCATATTACAGCCACATACAAGCCAGTATTACTGTCAGAGGAGATTAAAGGCATATTACCGACGTGCACACCTGTATTACCGCCAGAGAAAATCCATCCATCCATTTTCCAACCCGCTGAATCCGAACACAGGGTCACGGGGGTCTGCTGGAGCCAATCCCAGCCAACACAGGGCACAAGGCAGGAACCAATTCCGGGCAGGGTGCCAGCCCACCGCAGGACGCCAGAGAAAATTAAAGGTATATTACGGACGTACAAGCCAGCAGATGTACAAGACAGTATCCTTCAATAAGGGCGCGCACAGGCGTCCTTCAATAAGGGCGCGCACAAAAAGGCGAGCCTCAAAAGGACGACCTCAATTGGGCGCAGCGAATAAAGGCGCGCGTAAATAAAGATCTGCACCTGTTGCTCTTCACATATTCCAGAGCCATTTGAACTAAATTATCTACACGGCCTTATTGAATAGAGCCGTACAAGACAGTATTACTGTCACAGAAAATTAAAGACACACAATACACGGCGGCAGCCCACGAAGAACGGTCAGCTCAGCAAGTAAACATCAACAAAAGAAAGGCTGAAAGAAAGAAAAATACGACCAACAAAAAGAATGAGGTCAAAGTCCCATGCCATTTAATATAGACTGTTCCTACTAATGTTTATGCACTACTATTCTACAGAGAGAGAGAGAGAGAGAGAGAGAGTATATATATTTATATACTGTATAATAATTGACATATATTATTATATGTATAGTATATGTATTTTTTCATATTTATTGCATCCTGTTTCAATACTTTTTAAATATTTATTTTGTATTTCTAATTATTACATAGTGTGCTCAGCTCTTAACTTTTCTTTAAATCAAGAATTCACATGTTTGGAATATAGAAAGAAACAAAGTACCTAGAAAAACACAATACACACTGTATCTCACAGAGACAATGTCCAAGATGTTGAGGGGTAATAACACTAATCACTAGGCCACTGTACTGCTGTGGTTAGTTCTTATCAGCTCCAAACAAGTATGTGTGTGAGTGTGAATGTCTGTGCCCTTTTTACTGCACTGCAGTTCCATTCAGGGTTGGTTTCCGACTTACTCTGGAATAATCCCTCCTATCCTTCCTTTGGCTAATAGTTTTGATTTAACAAGACTGTAAACATTATATAATGTTATAAATATTTTATCATTGCTATTTTTGTTCTGTTTTCCTGGTGAGGATTGTAGTAGCAACATACTGAGCTCAGCCAATCAGGCTTAACTATCTCACTATGTCTAGCAACTTCCTCCTATCCTTCCTGGGGAATACCCAAGAAATATAACCATATCAATATTTTATTGTATTTTAATTAATTTTAATAGGAAAACATAGTAGTGGTGTAGTTAGTGCTGCTGCCTGACTGGTCTGGCATCCCAAATCAACTACCTGACCATTAACTGTGTGGAGTTTGCACGTTTACTCAGTACCTGTATGCCTTTTCTGCAGATACTCAAGTTTTTCTCCCTCATCAGTAAAAACATGATGTGTGTGTGTGTGTGTGTGTATATATATATATATATATATATGTATGCGCCCCATGAAATGGCATCGTGAGCAGGATTATTTCCTGCCTTTTACCCAGCACAGGCCCCACAAGACCCTGATTTATGTAAAGTGGGTTAGAAAATAAATATATAATTTATTCCTAATAGTTTTGTTATTAAAAATACCTAACCTGACTTTCACAATCCATTATTTAAAGTGTTGCCAAAACCCCTGAAATGACAGAAGCTGAAACTTATTTCCTGATTTACCCGCTGCACCACAATAAACCAATCATGCTGGAAATGTTCCTTAATGTCTTGCAGGACAGAAGACTAAAGTTACATCATTTGTCAGAAAAATAGTGGGGAGAAAAAGGAGAAATCCAAAAAAGAAAATGCCAGATTAATGCTGTGGAGGTTAGGTTACTGGGCAGTTAAGTTGCAAGTATAATGATGTCATTATCACATGACCTGTGAGTAATTGAAATTCTAAAAAAAGAGCTCTTAGATGTCACAGACAGAATCCTGCTTAGCGTCAGGCATGTTATAGATCACGATTTTAAGCTGAATGTCTTTTTCTAACATGTGGATGTGATTTTCATAATCCATCTCTTCTTAAGAAATTACAGATGAATGAATGGAAGGAAGATCAACTGTAATTTATTTAACATGCAAACCACACTTTTATAAACAGCATTCCACGAACAAAATTATAAATAAAAAAACATATATACTATTCATGTGATCAGTTTGAAAGTGACAATAAACAGACACATAAGCTACACTGTCTGTGCCCTTGTCTGTAGACTAAAACGAAACGCTCTAATGTTCTCTGCTGTTAACTTGGAATCACATCAGGAAATTGGAAAGCAGGAATGAGATCAAACAATGACGATGCATTCCATGTTACCACTTTGGTAAAGTTGAGTCTTAATTGTGAGAAACTGCTGCTATCCACCCTGTGACCCTGAGCTGGAATGAGAAGGTTTAAAATGGATCAGTGGATGGATGCATATGTTGAGAAAAGCTTTGAACAGGGCTAACTTCAGTAACGTCTGGCTTAGTTAAAGAGGTTTAAACTAAAAGAAAAGTGTCAACATTGTAGTTATCTTTAATTATTATTAAAAGCTCTAGTAGTAGTAGTATTAAATACATTTTACTGTACTCTGTGCAAATGATAATAATGACCCAGTAAACCTATGAACGTTTAACATGTTTACTTATTTGTAAGATCAATGGTGACATGATTTATGTTGCTCATTGGAAATGAATACTAAATTTAATCTGTTAGCACTTTTAATACACCACACATTTTAAAATAGATCTTTTGCTACAACTCAACGTTTTAAAATAGATCTGGTATGATGCATAGATCTGGTATGTGTGGCTCTACTAACATCAACATCTAAACATAGGCTACATTAATTATATAAGTTCTATTTTGCAAAATGATATTCAGTAAAATAAATTCTAATTATTTGATCTATTTTATTTCACATACAGTGTCCTTCATAATCTTTGGGTCATTTTGGTCACGCAATGTAGAAATGGCAACTTTTTCTATGCAGTCCCCCCGTTTCAGAGCAACATAATGTTGGGGATAATTGGTGTCCCAGGTGTTTGTGATTCCTCAGGTGGGTTGCTTCTTAAGACACCTCAGCTTGCTTCTACTGTTTGGCATCTGTAGTTTGTTTTGTTTAACTTGAGGAAAAGAGCTGCGCCAATGAAAGTCAAAGAAGTCATTATGAGGTTGAAAACCAAGAATAAAACTATTAGAGATGATAGTAAATCCTTAGAATGACCCAAATGAATTGAATATTTTTAAGAAAAAAGGACATCCTGGTGAGCTCAGCAATCACATAGGGACTGGTAGGCCAAGGAAGACCTTCACTGCTGATGACAGAAGAATCTTCACTATGGTAAAGAAAAAGCCCTAAATGCCTGGCAAGGTAGATCTTCAAGAGGCAGATGTGGATGTGTCAGAGATGACTATCAGCAGAAGACTTCATGAACAAAAATATGAATTCTGATGTGTAAACATATGATTTGCTCAAGTTCCAGTAAATGCTTCTAAACTTAGTAGACAGCACGTAATCCTATAACAAGATAATGATCCCAAACATGCTGCTAAGGCATCACTGGAGTTTTTCAAAGCTAAAAAATGGAAAATTGCTATTTGGCCAACCTGGTCACCAGATTTAAATCCAACTAAGGTATGCTGAAAAGAAAACTTAAGGGGACAAGCTCCCAAAAAATCCAGGAGTTGAAGATTGCTACATTAGAGGACTGGAAGAGCATCACAAGAGAAGATCCTCAGCACCCGGGGATGTACAGTAAATGAATGGCAGAGTTCAAGCATTCATAGCATACAAGGGTTATGGAAAAAAGTCCTAAATATGACTAAGTATAGAGACAGTTCCAATAAAAAAGCATTTACTAATTGGAAGTTTACACATTTTTTTCCTATACAACTGGAGTCTCCCACTCCAATCCTGAAGCACTGTTATAGGAGCAGGTTTTCATTTTAATCATTTTCTTAATAAGTAAAAAGTTTTTGCTTGTAAGTAACTTATTTTCCCTTAATCTTAAGTGTCTTGCTATTTAAAATTCAGACCCCTTATTTTTTTTCTTTATTCCCTAAATTAGCATCCAAACAAAAATGAGATGCAAACCTAATCAATACATGACCAGCTAACCTGTTTCCATCATACAATATCTGAAAATAAAGAAAGGTGAAAGTCTTGGGTAGCTAATCCATTCAGGCCCCCAAAACATTTTGAATGTGTTCTCAGAAAAAAAAACAGTTTTGAATGTTTCTGCTGTGTCAGAATGAGAGCACCAACAAGCCATGAAATTAAATAAAAGGCTTGATTAACAACAAGAATCAGCTTCTAATTAAGAAATTGGTTGGAATGAAACTGGATGGAGTATGAGGCCCCAGCTTAGACTGTCAACTGCTCGCTCACTTGGATGTCATTTAAGCAAAAAAATAAAATAAAAGAAGCAATTCAGGGGACAGAATCTTAAAAAAATAAGTAAATTAAACTAAAGGGAAAAGAAAATAATTTGCAGAAAAGAGTGGCCACTAATTAATTAAAAGGTGAGAATGAAAATCTGAGAAACAGTATTGCTCCAGGACCGATGCTATACAACATTGAATCACAGTTGAATTAAATTGAGTTTTTTGTATCTAATCAAAAGAACAAGTCACTTTATTGTCAAAGTGAAAACAAATATCTGCAAATATCCTAAATTGAAACACAAAATAACAGGCAGTATAAGTTTTCAAGACAGTATTTAGTAGATATAGCCATGACAGCCTTGTGTCTGCGTGCACAGGTCTCTATCAGCACAGGGCTGGATGCTGCCATTTTCCCCATTCTCCTTTGTAAAACTAATTACGCTCTGTCAGTTGCAAGGAGCCTGATGAATAAACAGAATTTTACATGTACAGCTAAAATTTCTCAATTGAAATCAGATCAGGACTGTGACTCAGCCACTCCAGGACATTAAAATTGATGTTTTTAAGCCATTCTGTAGCTTTGGCGTTATGATTGCACTCATCGCCTTTCTGGAAAACAAGCAGGTTTCTTGCAGACTGCATCAGGTTTATTCCAGAATTTACTTGTATTTTGCAGCATTAATTTTACTCCCCAGCCTTCCACAGGTTTCTCCAGAGAAGCATCCTTACAGTAGGATACATAACAGAAGCGGTCTCCATACAGCATGAGCTAGTAGAAGAACTGGTAGTTACAGCTGCTCAGAGTCTGCCTCTGAACACTGTGAGCAAAATGCTTCCTGGTCACGTCAGCTGAGCTCTCTCTCCCTCAGTCTAATCCTTTTGTGCACAGCACCATCACTACATTCTATCACAGGCCACCTTCAGAAGCATATGCCCTGCTAGTAGTCAGCAATGACCAGGACCAAAGAGAGAAATTGAAGACAATGATATATAAAAAAATGTTATTTATTATACAGCTCCTTTATAAAAACAGAACACAGTCCAAGAATGAAAATACTTACAGTGAATGAAAAATAAAGGTGACAAATCCAAAGGAAAAACACTCACAAAAAATCTAAATCAAAAAGGTTGGAAAACAATAAGGTTTTTATCTCACTGGATAATACTCAAACCAGAGGAACTTAAACAGCCTACCTAGAACAATAAAAAATGATGCTGCTACAGTCACAGAACTGCAAAATAAAGGCTCTGATAACCATATATATGTTGTGACCTGAAGGGGACACACCAGCCACCTAAACCTGACACAGACACCAAGCACAACTTTCTGCACCACACACATTTTTGTTTATTGAGGGAAACGCTTCCCTATCGTTCCCCACAGCAGCACAGTACAATGCAGAGCACAGAGTACTTTCTTTTCTTTTTCTTCCTTGGCTCTCTTTCTTTATCTCTCTCTGCTTCCACTCCTCCTCCAGCAAGCTTTGTCTCTCTTTCTTCTGACTCTGGCTCTTGGAATTAAGGCACGTGGCTCCTTTTAAGCTGCACCTAGGAGTGCTCTAGGTGGCTCATTAGCGAGGTCTGAAATCACTCCCTGGTTTGGTGAAAGCACAAAGTAGGGCTCATCAGCTTCCGCAGCACCCCCTGGCGGCATCCACAGGAACCAAAAGGGCTGCAGTGAACTCGAAATCTCAGCATGCCCTATGGGAATCTGTGGTGCCACAGCAACCCAGGCGGGTTGCCCTCTGGTACCCCAGGGGAAATAATGCTTTCTCCCTTCCACAGTATTGGTGTCCCTGTGCTGCTCAGCCTCTTTCCTCACTGAAGGGTGCACTACAAATTCCCTATCTTTGTTTGTCTCTATGACGATTAGAAATCTGACCCTGAGCTATGGCCACCCCATCCGTCTGAGATCCAGTCCATTATTCTGTCGGAGTACCCTCACCCATAGAGTAAGCCATTTCAACATGAGAAATGACTTAACAGGTTCACTAAGTCTTTTCCTTATCCAAGAGCCCCTTCTTGTGACTTAAAAACAACACAAAATCAATTATAAATCAAATATAAATGCTAACAAAACCAAATTTAATCCAGAATAAACTAAAACACGTGTTTACTAGAAGTGTAACTCCCCTGTGACTGCCTTACCGAGAATCCATGAGCACATGCTTGAACATTTTCAAAGACTAACAGCACTCGCAGACAAGCCCTTACACTGCTGGTGAACAAACTAAGATGAACTCTCATCCTGACACCTTCTAACTGTAAGCTTCCTTTTAATACCTATCAACATTAACTACGAAAAATTAATTACAAAGGGAAAAACAATACCATCTTAAACCTAAAGAGTGTGTCTTAAACACATCTAGTTGTGGCCTCAGCGTCACACACTCCACCTGTCCCAAATTTGTCTTTAAGTATATGGGTGTGGACACACACCGAGAACCATCTAAGTTTGAAGATTTGCACTGCGGTGAATTGCTGGGGACTTGACATGAACCTGCAACAGCTGGCTCAGGAGTGGTGTCCTTACCGCGAGAGCTAATAGGAGAGCTCCTTCTAGTCTCAGTCACGCAGAGACTGAGCTTCCTGTTGATGTCAACTGAGCTCTATTTTCTCTCAGTCCTCACCTTTTCTCCATAACACTGATACTACAGTGGTAAAGAATTATGAGGCACATTACAATTAGTGTAAAAGAAGTGAAATGGCCACACATGTGGAAATAAATTTTTCAGGTTTTTCAGGTGGTTACTCCCAATGCTGTTACCACAGATCCTACCCAGCAGTACTTGATACTATGAAAGAAACAGGTCTGGACAGGGTGTCAGTTTATTGTAGGGCCCACTCAAGCACACACCAGCCCAATTTTAGAATTGCCAGTCAACCTAACATACACATCTGAGGGACTGTGGGAGGAAAACCTGAGTATGTGCAAACTCGACATGTATGATACAAGTCCTGGATGCTTGATCAGACAGGCAGCAGTGGTACCCACTGAACCACTGTGGCAGTAATGTATGTAATCCTTAAATTAGGATAAGATAAATGTGGATGCATCCTGTGAAGTACTAAATCTCTTGTGCTCCAAAGACTCCAGTGTAGCTATTTGTCCTGTGACTTCAGGTTTAGAAGCCCCCTAAACTGGGGTCAATATTTCAACATTAGTTTAGGTGCACTTTATTGATTATCTATGCCATGAAGTACATCTGTCTGACTTTGCCATAATTATAATTACAATTACAAAGGGAAAAACAATGCCATTCTTAAACCTGAAGAGTGTGTCTTAAACACATCTAGATGTCTTAGTCAAGCACTAATATCACCTATGCTATTGGTCAGACTTTGTCGTAATAGACAAGTTACATTCTGGCTAACCTCAACCAACTATCTACCTAGCTCTTTCCTGACCACATTATCTTACATATAAACATCTACGTGTGGATGTGTGTGTGTCTGTCCGGCCCAGAAGTGAGAGGTGGAGTCGGGGTAAGGGCTCCATCTCCAAGGAACAGAAAATTCGCTTAGCCACTAATAACACAAGTGGGGTTAGCATGTCAGCAAAACGAAACCTTGGAAGAAATACAAAGTCGCTTAGCCACTAACATCGGCAAAACAGTATCCCTTTTACTTTTCCTCCCGTCGCTAATACACAAGTGAGGTGAGCACATCAGTAAAACGAAACCTCCGAAGAAAGACAAAGTCGCTTAGCCGCTAACATCAGCAAAGCGGAATCCCTTTTACTATTGCTTCTGCCGCTAACGCACAAGCGGCAAAACAGTATCCCTTTTACTTTTCCTCCCGTCGCTAATACACAAGTGAGGTGAGCACATCAGCAAAACGAATCCTCCTTGGAGAGAGATGCCCAGAGCAGTTCCTTTCAATTATCTGACATCTCTATATTTCAGTTTTTTTTTCTGACAATTTCAATAATTTCTAGGAGCCTGGGCTTTTTACAGCATGGGCTTACACAGCTAGTAGTATATAACAGTCCAAGGCTATCGTGTGATATTAGTGAAAATCAAACAACCTTAATTATTTACCAGCCCAGATTTCTTAAGCAATGCTAAATGAGTGGAGCACAAAAATTAACATGGCATGGGCTGTTAATTCTAAAAAGCATAACATGTTACACACATGCACATCGGGGACAGCCTAAAGGTTAGTTGTGAGGGTAATTCCTTGCTGATGCACGAGGTGGCGCTCTATACTAATGCCTCTTGTCTTCAAACCTTCTGCAGACCGGATGATTGACAATTTTACCACCACTGCTGTCACTTCCATTGTCCATCTACCTGGACACACCTCTTGCTTGTATTTAACCGGTGGTGTCACCATCTTGGATAGTCTGTTTTCTGGGCGTTCTGTTTCCCCAAACCTTTATATTTGTCCTCTTTTACAATGTCTAAATGTGGTGTATTTTCAAGCTTCCTTTAGGTAGCACTAATTGCTATAAGACAATTCCATCTGCTATGTAAGAATGGTCAAGTGTTAAGATCTGTATAGGGTGCTCTGTACATCTGGCATCCATGATGAAAGAAATGCTTTACAGTTGGTAACAAGTGAAACATTATTAGTATCTGTGTGGGCATTCCTCAACATAAAGTGACGAAAAGTTCAGGGATGTTATTGCCACTGGTGTTTAGTCATGCAGCTTTATTATGTTTAGTTTTTACACATGAGGGAAATGCGACACTCAGATGGAATATTTGCCTTAAATTCCTAATGAAAAACTGTCCGAAAATTCTGAAGAGATGTTGATCTTTAAAATGCACTCCTTCCAACTTAAAGCTTTATGAGCCACATGTGGGAATGTATTTATTTAGAAATTTTTACTAAAGTGAAAAAATACGTGACAGGTTGGCAGAATCTCAGATCTGGACATTTCACCATAATTATTTGGTATCACTAATATCTGGAAATATTGAATGAGTAGCCTTCCCTAAGAATGGATTAATAAAGCATTGCTTTTAAGGCCCATTTGACAGGCAGTTGTTGTTAAATTCCTGCGAATGGAATTAGTTTTAAAGTTCAGGTTCATACCATACTGTGCAAATATAAAAGTACGAAGCAAACACAAGTCTGGAAGCAGAAAGGCGCTGTCACAAAGTTTACCTCTAATCATCTAATACCTCTCCATCATTTAAACAGGCAGCTTGTTTTTTTTTACATCCTTCCTCAGAGTCTCTACGTAAATAGGCTAATTTAAACTGGACTGGAAACTTCTGAGCTCAGTTTACGCAGCTCCAAGTGCACAAAGAATCTCCTTTCCCAATCCCTGGTATCAGAGGTTCCCAAAACATTCGCAGAACCAATTTACACCCGGGCTCCCATTGCTGTCAAAATAGTCGACGTCACAGGTGTTCAAAGGCACCTTTTTGTTCCTACCCTCGTCAGAGATGGCCGTCCCAGTTTTAATTTCTGGTTAGCCACCCAGAAGTGTCGCCAAAGGAGTCGTAACTAATTTAAGAGGGGGACAGGCTGCTAGGACTGTACACTGAGAGCTCACGTCTCCATTTTTTTATATTGTTAATCTTTAAAGGAAAAAAAGCCCTTATATAAAAATAAAAAGTGTTCCGTAAATAAACCACAAAATTATAGCTGCCCTAGGGAAACTTATTAAAACCTCATAAACATAAAGTTCACTAATGCTGAAAGTTGTAATAAGTATGCCTTTCAGTGTTTTACAGGACATGGCAACTTTACGAGTACCTGGTAATGTGTCTATGTGTGTGCGCATGCGTTGTCATTGGCTCAACAGTGGGTCTGCTTCTTTTTGGGTTTCACTGTTCTTATGGCTGAGAAAGGCTGACCACACAAGAAAATCTGGAACGCCATTGTTGAAGTGACCACAATGCTAAGGGAGTCAGGGATGCTTCCTCTGTTCTTCATGTACAGCAGTGAAAATCAATTTATAAGGTGTGATATGTTGCTGCTTATTTTTGTAGTGCTTTCTATGTTTAAATAATTTAAAATTAGATCAACATTAAGAACCATTTATCCACATTTTTTTTTTCATCCATATCTTCTGATTAAAGAGTTTCAAGGTGACAGTACCTAAACCTACTCCACTGGAAAAACACCTGGATGAAACACAGCACACATTCTCACAAATCTGATGATGAAACCCCTGGCAGAAGGTCAGTTAACTATAAGGACAAATATACAAATTCCTCATTAAATGCAACATAATCCAGCATTCCAAACATCACTAGAAGGATATATTCTACAGTATTTAAAGTTCTTCATGTCCAAGGCTGGTTTCTTCTTTGTGCCCAGTGCTACCATGACAGGCTCCAGTCAGCATGACCCTGAAATTTGTAAAGTGTTTTAAGTAATGGATGGAGGGTCATTTCAAAAGATGTGCTTATATTGATTGGAATATAAAGTCTATGGCCTAATCAGCTGGTCTTACTTTAGGAGTGGATAGATGTTATTATATACTTCTCGTTAAATCTTTCTGTTAGCCCTACCCTGCTAGGCCCTCATGCCTATCAGTCTTTATAATAAATATATACACAAACAAGCAAGCATGTGTGTTCTCTCCATGCTCAAGTAGGTCTCCACGGGTACTTAAGTTTCTCCTCACAATTCCAAGACATGCATGTTAGTTGTATGGTAGGGTCATTGGCTACAGTAAATGAGCTCAAACTGCTGTTGTGAAAAAGAGTATGTCCTGAGTTGGACTGGCTTCTTATCCAAGTTGGTTACCTCCTCATACCTGATGCACCCAGGAAAAGCTCTAGCACTCCACAACTCTGAAATGGAAAATGAGGATTGAGAAAACTGATTAATTAATGATTACATAAAAGTTGCAAATTATGTAAACTACCAAGTGATTCATTAATTAATTAAAAATTGTAGCTTACTGCTGCATCACATGGCTTGCCCAGGCATTGTCTATGTGGGTCTGCTTGACTTGTCCAGGTACTCTCACTTCGCTCCATGTCCTAAACACATGCAAGCTAGGCTGAATGCCGCCTCTAAACTGTTCCTGTAGGAGTGTGGGCGAATATGTAAGTGAAAGTTGCCTGTAATGGACTGGCTTCCCTTCCAGGTTTTCAGTCTTGTTCCTGATTCTGCCAGTGCAGACTGTGACCCTGTATTGGAATAAGTGAGTTTTGGGAAATGAATCAATCAATTAATCATCCATTTGTTATTAGATTAGATTAGACTAGATTCAAGTTTATTGTTGTTGTACATAGTATAAGTACCATGACAATAAAATGCAGTTTTGCATTTAAGCAGAAGTGCCAATGAAAGTAATTTGCAAGTAATCAGATAAATATACTGTATACGGCATTGATGAATTGTACAGACAGCAAAAAGTTAAGAATATATAAAGAATGAATAATGAGAGTTAAAATACAATATACACAGCATATACAATGTGGTCGTCCAAGGTAATGATGGGTCAAAAACTATGATAAATGCTGGGGAGTCAACCCGGCTTTCCTCATTAACGTATAAACTGAAAATGAAAGAACAGTCAATGACACAAATACAAACAAAAAACTTTGCCCTCTGGCATTCTAACAAATAAATTGCTGCCTACCAAGCCTTCTTTTGAAGATGTGTTCAGGGTTTGAAGGAACTCCATCTCTTCTGTTCAGTAGTCAACAAGTGACAACTCTTTCCAGGTGGCTGAGCTTTTATGGTTCTGGGACTGGAAGAGGTGGAGTCCATTGCCCTCACCAGGTGTTACTGTGGAGGCGAAGGAAGATGATAAAGCTGTAGGCAGTGCCCTCTTTTGGGCCTTACATGCCTGGGATGCATATGTGTGACAACAGCAAAAACAGTATGAATAGAATAAATACATGACATACCAATTCTTAACCTGCTTACTCCAGACCAGCATCACAGGGAGAGTTGGAGCCTAACCCAGCTAGCATAAGGCTCAAGGCAGGAACAAACCCTGGACAGGGTGCCAGTCCATTACAGTGCAAACACATACACAGGTCAATTTTGCATCACCAATTCACCTAACCTGCATGTCTTTGGACAGTGGGAGCAAAGCAAAATACCAGGAGGAAACCCATGTAGACACAGGGAGAACATGCAAACTCCACATAGGGAGGACCCAGGATGTAAACCCTGATCTTGGAATATGTGCAATAAAGTATAAAAACAGTTCAAATAACAGAAACAGTAACATGCAGACAATTGTACAGGTACAAGTATAGCACAGCCCTGATCTCCCTGAGGTACCATGAATCCAAGACTACAATGCAAGCATGATACTGAAGACCTGAGGAAGTTACAGTGTCCTAGGGTGTACATATAAGATTTTAGGGTGAGATGAAGGGTGGAGGAGGCCTAGCATTTGGATTTTGAGTTCAGCAGGGTGAAGCTATTCCTACGTCTGCTGGTGCTGGCACATAGGCTCCTGTAGTGCCTTCCAGTAAGTAAAAGCATAAACAGACCATATATATATATTGTCACGCATGAGCACATGGGGAGCAGCTTAAGGACCTGACGTGCATCGCGACAAGAGATGCCCAGAGTAGTTCCTTTCAAATACCTGACATCTCTACATTTCAATTTTTTTTCCTGACGTTATCCATAGTTTCTAGGACCCCAGGCATTTTACAGTATGGGCTTACACAGCTAGTATATATATATATATATATATATATATATATATATATATATATATATATATATATATATATGTATATACAGTATATATACACATATTGTCATTAACCAATAGTAATGCAAAAGTCAAAATGAAATGTTGAGTTGCCAACCTGGCCTCCCCATTTACAAGAAAACATAAATAACAGATGCAAGATGGCACTAAAATTAAACAGAAAGCATAATAAGTCCGTGGCAAAGGTAGTGGGGTTGTAAAGAGTGGTCAGGTTTCACAGTTGGCACTTAATCTTGCAGTTTGTTCATCTACTAAAGGAGACGGCTCCTTCTGGAAGTAGTCAATGGCCAGAGTCGAGAGGAAGAAGGACAAAGCTTGTGTGGAGGACTGGAGGTGGAAGGACAATGCGAGCATCATTTGTATATTGTGGGGAAGAATAAACAAGTGTGTTGTGTGGTGAACCTGTGTCCTGCCTGTGTGTGCCAGGTTGAGGCTTCACAATATATAAATTTGAAATTATTATATGAAAATTATTTCCAATCCAGTATGCAGTCCTGAGGAAAAAGTGAAAACTTTGATGCTATTTGTAGGTCATGTCAAAAACGGTGAGAAATAGGTATAGGTGGCGTGCCTCTCTTCTGATCATAAATCACTGTCACAGCTAGAAGCAAAGGTAGAGATTCATTCTCTTTAGATTGACTTATGAAAAATCACCACCACACAATTACAACTTACATACAGAAATACCAAAGCAGGAGGCAACTCCTCCTGTCGAATTCAAAGTGCCACTCTTCAGATATCTATCTGCCAATCCAGGTTTACTGGAGCCATGCAAAAGCACTCTGGGAGTAAGTCTTAAATGAACAGAAAAACCATTAAACAGATTCTGCACATTTATTTATGAAAGACCAGTCTTCAAGGTCATTTCTCAATCAGCAAATTGTACATTATACAAAACCATTACAATGTGACAAAGTCAGAGATACCATGGCTTTGAGAAGTGGAAGAAAAATATGAAGTTAATAATAATATAATAATTCATTACATTTATATAGTTCCAGTAGAAACACCAACACAGCCTAGGGGGGGGGGAACATACAGACAGGGTTGGTGTTCAAACCTAGGAGGAAGTAGCCCTAACCTCTATGTCAAGAGTCAAACTCTTACATAAGTAGAGTAGTGAATTCAGTTCTTATGCGGAATTGCCTGTGAAGATGCTGATGCAAAGACAGCCAGGAGGCGGTTGTCTGATTAATTTTTAGTCATTGTCACAGTGATGACACACAGAGCCAAAGGTAGGCAATAAGCCCTGACTGGTGGCACGCATAACAAGTCTACAGCAGGGGTCTCAAAATCAATTTCTGGAGGGCTAGAAGCCAATTCTTTTTGTTAATGGAACAACTAACTTAATTATGTGGCTTCTTCCTGCTCTCTTTCTGTCGCTTTAAAAATTCCTACCCCTGCATACTTTACATCCAATAAAATGTTTTCTGGATTAGTGTGGATCAACATGCTTTATCTCTCATCATTTATTCATTGAACTGTCTTGCTATATTTTACTTTATGACACATAAAGGTGCAAATTAGACCAATCTATCTGCTCCTCTAATGGCTTTACTTTTTAAAAAAGCCAAAAGATGACTCTGAAGCAAGTGAAAATATAAAGAAAAACAAATTCAGAAAGTGAAGAAACATCTCTGAACAAAAAACTATGCCTGCAATGGGTGTGTTTCTGAAGTTCATAAAGAGGTAAAATTCACAATTCTAGAAATCTCTAATATCGCAAACGGAGAGCACTAACAAACCGTATAATTAAATACCATGTTTCATTAATGGCAAGAATTGGCTGATAAATTAGAAAACGGTAGGAATGAAAACCTGCAGCCACAGTGGCCCTCCAGGAACTGAGTATGAGACCTTTGCCCTGAAGCCTTAGAGAGAGAAAGAAGCTGAAGCATAAAGTAAAATGGTGGTGCCTTTAGGCATTTCTTGGAATTCCACTAATGGCTGGGACAGTAGGTGTCCATATAAGGATGCTGTGGCTCCCTAAACAATAAAGCATTGTGTTGACAGCCAAAGGCTCCAGACCTGTGAAATTTAAGGACACTTGAATGGGTCAATGGAGTCAACTCCCCTGCTGTTTAAGAACAGTACCATGGCACATTCTGATAGAAAGACAACCAAGACAATGGAATAGCAATTCGTCTAAACCTGATGTTTCTGAGGTATTTTTTGGAATGGTTGGTCCATCTAATGGTAAAACTGGCGACAGATCAATTATTTTCCCTGAAGTCATATTTGAGAATTCCACAGTGTCACTATCCTGCAAAAGTTAAGGAAGGACATTTACAATGAACAAATTATTATTTTCTAATGACTTCAGTGGTCAGCTCCAGGAGATAGGATTCCCATGTTCACCTTGCTGATACCTGTTCTTGTGTCTGCATCATTTTTAGGGTATTGTGGTATTCCATTTTCCTTGTCCAAAGACATACATTCCAGGTTGATTGGTGGACCTAAGTTGGCCTGATGTAAGGAATGAGCCAGGGCTGTCTTAACACATTGGCACTCTGGGGCAGTTGTCCGGGGGCCACACGAGCATAGGGACCTCATGCTAATCTATGTACAGTATGTTGTGACTTGCTGAGTGTTGTGTAGGTAGGGGGCCCAGTGCACTGCTTTGCCTGGGGACCTGTAATGCTGTTAAGAGGGCCCTGGTATGAGGGAATGCATATATGAAGGAATCCTCCAACGGACCAGGGGTCCATCCAGTGCAATTACCCAATATTACCAAGGTAGACTCAGACTGTTTTGTGCACTGTTAGGTACACAAAGGTTAATATGAGAGCTAAACAGAGCAGGAGATGAAAGGCAAACCCCCACATCAAAGTCAAACAGGCAAAAGTCAAAACTATGAACACAAAAATAAAGTGAAATGAGGGGAACAAAAATAAGTTTGTCTTGAAAACAAAATTAAAGTCAAAAGGCAAAACTTGTTTTATAAAGTTAAACTACTGAGAACTGCAAAGGTGTGTTACTTTATTCACCAAGGGATATAACTCAGTGATTCAGTGGTGCTGAATTTATATGTAATGGAAGTTATGTCACCATTATGATGGACCAGGTTCTAAACAGCATTGCAAAGTGCATAATGATGAAACATTAAAAAAATGTAACATTTCAAAAATAACACAGAGAACCAAATATACAACAAAATCATATTCTTTACAAGAAAATAATAGAAATGGGTGAAACAAAATGCATAAGTAAATAATCAAAAATAAGCAAATAAGCCATAATCACAAAACAGACACACTGCCTGGCATGCTTTCAATTATTGGGTGGATGGATGGATAGATGGATTTATACTTACTAATCCCTCACAACGATGTCAATAGGGAAACAAAGATTTAAAAGAATAAGTGTTGTCTGAGATTGCAGTTATGCAAAATAAGTTGCCAGCACTCACAGATCCAGAGCTCTTTGTTCATATTCCATCCCTGGTTGTTGTTTTTATGTTGTCTTCATGTCTAAATGGGGTTTCTTCTGGATGCTACAACGTTCCTCTCACATCCCAGTGACATCATTTTCGGTTATATATGAGATTTTTTTTTTAGTTTATTCCTGTATATTCTTCTATAGCTCCCCTTGGCATTAGTGTTGCTATTTCACAATTCCAGGGTTTATTTAATGGTTTTGTTTAACAAGTTTGCATGCTCTCCTTATGTTTGTGTGGGTTTTCTCCACATCTGTAATGCAAGAATTTTACATTAATAAATAATTTAAAATTCATTAGTTATCAGTGCTTGAAGTGGGCTGGCACCCACTCATACGTTTTCTTAGCGTATCCAAGTGTTTGATTGAGTGTCAATACATCCTGGTGCTCTTCTTTTTTGTTTACGCACAATCGGGACTGCAAGATAAAGATGCTCAACCCAAAATTAAAGGAGTTTCCTGAATCTGTGTATGTGTAAAGAGAGGTCAGGTAAAGAAATCAAAAATAAAAAACAGGACCCCACCCCCCCACCCCCCAACTTGTTAATCGAATGTCATTATTATTGCCATAAAATTGGTTCCATTTCTAGAACTTTGGAAATTTTTTGGAATTAATGAAAAAAATATCCAATCTTTATTATTCACTAAGTTATTTTATATCAGACAATGCAAAAATAAAACAGGGACCTTTGTGGTCCTCACCTGGAATTTGATGAACGTGCCATCAACCCTGCTATATCATCAGCTTAAACTGGTATGAGTAAATGAGTGAATCCTGGCAAATTCCTGTGCAATTCTAAGCCTGTATGTGTGAAAGTGGCTTTATATTTATTTAACTGGTATTTGTTACAGTCAGAATGACTGACAGTTAAATTGATTGCAATAGGAGTGGACGGTTCTCCATAACTAGACTAGCAACAAAGAGATAAAAAAATGCAACAACTTCCTGTTGCTTTCCATGCCTACTTTGGCTGCTCTTGCTCACTCCAGCTGAGCCTTACAAGCTATATTAACACTTCTGTAGGATCTGGAGGCAAATAATAAACTTTATTATAAAGATTGTTGTGGAATTAAATTTCATCCTGTGGGTCTCACCTGGCCAAGCATCTGAATCACTTCTGGACTCAAGGACTGTCTTACTGTCTCTAGCAGTTCATCAAGTCTAAGCAGCCCATAGCTTTTAGTTACCCTTTAAGGCTTTGGTCTCCAAGGCAGCTCTGCCACCGTCTACTCTGTTAGAATTACAGGATGGGGACCATGTGCCTTCTAGCAGCCAGGTGGTGTTGTTATTTTTGGTATCCCCTCCTTGGCCAAAGTCTCATCTTGAATGGAGGATGACACATCTCTGCCAACTGATAGGACACATGCCCTTTAGTGTCTTTGGGAACCTTTGCATGCTCCTTTTCAGGGCTGCTCCTCTGTCAAAAGCACACAAAACGTAAACAGGACATACAACCCATAGCAGCCCATTATCTCACATACTGGATTACAAATGATATCTCTTGCACCCAATGTGTCTTTCTCTACTTCTTGGAGACCTCCTGGGTGTCATCAGATGGCATCTTCCTTACGGGAAATTTTCTGTATGCTTTTCTATTTGACACAAAACTTAATGTGTCATCACAGTTACCATGGAGATAATGAGATCATATGACATATTTATACTGTATATAAGTAATGTTTTAAAATGCATTTAGTGGTCTGTGGCAGTGTGCGCTCAGGCTCGGGTTAGGGTTAGGGTCTGCCAGGTGGCCCCAGGGTGTTATTGATATTGGCTTTTAATCTATTTATGGATTCTTTATATATCAGATTTTTAATCTTTACCTATATCCACTCAGGTGGCCCAGTGGCAGCCATGCTGCTTTGCAGTAAGGAGATCATGGTTTCCCTTGCCAGGTCCTACCTGCGTGGAGTGCACTTTGAGTAGGGAGAAATGTGCTACATAAATGTAAAGAATTATTCTTATTTATTATTAACACTGTTTTAATTTTGTGTTATTTATTCACTTCTTTACTGAAGAAGCAATGCAGTTTCATTTAGATCACTTAGTGGACATACCACCTGTGCTTCAGAACAGGTCATCCACCTGAAGTTAAGCTTGTTCAGGCCTGACCAGCATTTGGACGGGAGACCATCTTTGAAACGTTAAAATGGCTGCTGAAAGTCACTGGTTGGTGAAGTTTGCTGGCGGGGGGGGTTGGGGGGGGGATATGGGGGGTGGGGGGTATTGCTTGCCCTTTGGTCTGAATATGGATCACAGTGCTGTGAACAGGGACACTGTGCTGTAAATATGGGATAGTCCTTTGGATGAGACATGAAAACGAGGTCTTGACTTTCTGTGGTCATACAAGATCCTTGGTCATCTTTTGAAAAGAGTAGGTTTTATCCCAATGTTCTGGCTAAATTGCCCATCACAGCCTCGTAAATTCTGCCCCCCATTCATCCCCGCTCTCTAATTGGTTATCTCTCTCAGCCCTTCACTACCTAATAGCTAATTTGCGGTGAGCGTACTGGCACAGTAGGGCTGCTGCTTCATCACCCAGGTGGATGCTACATATTGGTTGTAGTTAAAGTGGTGCCCCACTGTCTATGTAAAGCTCTTTGAGTAGCACGAAAAGAACTATATACAGTAAATGTAATTCATTGTTATTATGTATTACTACTGTTTGAAAATAAAAGCACAAAGCACTTTGCACCTACCTTGCTGTGATTTGTGTTCATAATGCCCAGTTCATTTCAGTTTCATGACTATCAATGCCCCAGGCTTTAGGATGAATATGCCAGCTAAAGGCCATTACAGGTCATTCCTATGTAATAATAAGACATTTTACCAAATGCTTTTAATCTATCTAGTTATTTTGGTGACTTTCTGTTAATTCAAAACATAGGGTATATAATGAGCTATAATATTGTTTTTATGTTAAATGTTGCTTTCTAATTATGTATTATATAGCTGTGTATGCAAGTTCTCCTAACCTTCATAAGTAACAGCTCTTGTCATAGTGAACTCCTTTGTTTATACGCAGGCTCCATTATATCTGATGTAATAAAGGACATCCATATTGGAACCATTAGAGTAGATTTCGCTGTTAATTTACAGAATTCCCCTAACAGCAGACACCCCACACCATGCCACAATGGGTCAGGTTTGTTGACTAAATGAGCAGCTGCTTGATATAAAGGCCAGGTTTTAGAAGGTGAGCTCTACTAAATTCTCTGACACACACCAACGAGCCCCTTTCTTTTCACAGTCTATATTCACACTAAAAGTAAAGAAATAAGCCAATGTGCACTAGCTGAAACAAAACTAAAAACAGACATTTTAAAGATTTACACATATTTTGTAAACTGGGCACAGTGGCACCTCTAAGTTTCTGCCAAACTCAGTGAAGCTCAGGGTAAAGCTTTTGAAAAGGAGAGAGGCATTAAGGAAATATGCCACTTTTTACCAAAAAAAGTTGTTTTAAATTTAGGGAGTTTTACCTCTAAACAAATCTTGTTTCTCTTCACTAAATACATGGCAATTGAGTAGACAGCTATAAAACTCTGATTACTCTCCAGTTATCTAAACCACATGACAGCCCTTTCTTGTCTCATAGTTGCTGTGATCTGTCATTTGACTACTTCTCGAATTCTGGTGCAAAAAAAAAAAAAAAAGAACCCGGGGGAACAGCCTTTGATTTCATCATAACAATTTGTAAAGAGAGATTTGCACAAATAAAATTTGATTTACCCCATTCGAGCTGCTCAGTGGCTATTCTCTAGGGACATGCTTTAGTCTTGAGCAAAGGGGCAGAAAAAAAGCAAAGGACTTGCTGATTAAACCTTTACAAGCGAGTGTTGCTCAAGGGTGATTGCCTAATCAAATGCTGATTTATACTTCCAGTAATTCCTTCTGATTCATGACATTCAAACTTAAAATTGAATCTTGCATCCTCACAACCAAGTTACATTCCAAAGGAACACCTAACATCTTCTTACAAATGAATGAAACCACCCAGAATTCTGTATACATTCTTTAAAGAATAGAAAAAATATATAAAAAGTATCTCAAAAGTTGACAGGTAATGGAAAATTGCATTGGTGCTTAAAACTACAGAAAATTATAGACTGAGTGATGATATAAGGGAAATTGGATTTATAAAGTATTTATTATTTTTGTTAGGAAGGAGGTAATAAATGTCATGTCGTATCATTTCTCAAACTGCTCAATCCAGAACTGGGTATGGGTTGGCGAAGCCAATCCTAGCTAGCACAAGGCATGAGGCAGGAACAAACCTTGAACAGGATGCTAGTCCATTGCAGAGTGAACACACACACACACACACACACACACACACACACACTAGGGCCAGCTTAGCATTGCCAACCACCTAACCTGCATGTCTATGGACAGTGGATGGTAAGCAAACCCTTGTCTTATTGCAAGGCAGCAGTGCAATCAGTGCACCATCATTCCGCCGTGTTAATAAATGTTATGTTAGAAAATCTTTTGTAGGTAAATCATTTCACAACTTGTGTTAAGTATGAGGAAACATTTTCTGGAAAACAGATGGACAATCACCTGTCAACTGGCTTGGTAGCCAAAGGATCACTAGGAGAGCGAAGACCTGAATGGGGGTCAAACAGAACAATGGGCAGATGGATTAAGGTTGAATGCATACACAGCATATTTGGTTTGGATGGTGATGAAGTATTCATATTTATTTACACAGTATGGGAGAGTGGTCACTTGTTTTGGTTCTTTTACAGAGGCACAGAGGTTAGCTCAATAAAGGTAACCTGTATGTTTTTGGTTAAGTGAGTGAAAAAAACAATCATAATGAGACATGCAAAGCTCCAGAGGCATTAGTTCATATTATAGTCTGTCACTGTCTGCATAAAGTTTGCACTTTCTTTATGTATCTGTATTAATATTATACAGGTATTTCAGTTTCGTCTACATCAGATATATATATATATTCATATTTTATCTTAACTGGTATATCTAAGTTGGCCCTGTGTGACTCAATGAAGGAAAACATTTTAAATTTAATAACGTACTTTGACTAATTAAAATTATGATCTGATGAGTCAAAACTACCTGTAACAACAACAACAATAACAATTTATTTATATTTATTTATTTCTTGTATAGCCTGTATGGAAGGATGGGGGAAGGCAGCTACTTTAGGGCACTGCTTCCCCCAAAAAACTAGATAGCAGCTCCCCTGGTTTACAGACAGTGCCTGGATTCGCACAGGGCACCATGGGACTTGGAGTTTGATATCGCAGCCCTGTTGGGTACCGTGGGTGCCGACCAGGGGTGCTGTGGAAGAGACATATGGAATGATATTTCCACCTGACCCGGAAATGCTTGCAGACCACGTGGGCAAAAGAGCAGAAGCACTTCCGGGTTGGCCAATATAAAAGGACGGGACTGACCTCACCAGAGTTGGGAGGTGGAAGACAAAACTTGTGGGAGAAGGAATGGAGACAGAGAGAAAGAAAGAGGAAGAAAAGGAGTATTTTATATTACTTGGAGCTTATGTACTACACTTCCCCACTTAAATAAAACGTGTGCTATTGGGAAGGACTTGCGTCTCAGCCTGTCTGTGACGGGGTTTGGGAAGCAGTATGCCCCCTGGTGGTCCACAAGCCCAAATTCACACAAGGAATATCTCAACATGCTTTAACAGCCCCTGTTGTTTGACAACACCCCAGCCTTGAATCCCTAATAAAACAAGAGAAAAACTTCCAACAAATCCCTTGTAAGAAAAAAAAAATGGAAGAAATCTTGGAAAAGGCAAATCAGAGAGACACTCCTTTCCAAGTAGGTTGGGCAAGCAATGTCAAAAATTGTGATAAATACAACACACAAAACAGAACACAAGTGATCATCTTCACAGATCTAGATGGCCAAACTATCATGGTCACCTCAGAAATGTAATACAATAGTATAAAATTCTTTGTTCTTGCAAAGTGCTCCTCACCAAGTGCTGTTGCAGAGCATCGCAACAAATCTCAAGGCAAAGTGCAAAAATAGATTATACCAGTCACCACTTATTGAATACAGAACTGTCACATATTAGGATAGACATTTGCTAATATACATCAAAAACAAAGTAGAAACTAATTCAAATAAATGAAAAACGCTGATAATGCTGATGAGACAATACATTTTTATGTAGTCAAAATGAGAATTGGAGAGATCTGAAATTTGGTATTAGTTATACTTTGCAAAATATACAGACATTTGCAGATATGCAGTATTCATATTCTGACTTAGCACATTTTGAATTAGAGATATTCTTATTTTACTCTTTGAATAGTCAAAACAGCATTTTAACGTGGTATCCTAAGAACTGTTTAATCAGTGGTTCCCAAACTCAGTCCTGGGGACTGACTGTGGCTGCAGGTTTTTGTTCCAAACAACTTCTCTCTTTATTTGGACTCCTAGCCTAATTAAGGGGGCTGTTATTTCTCACTTTCTGTGTTTTAGAGGTTAATGTAGAAATTATAAAAATAAGTTTGGTAAATTTTATTGTAATGTGCTAAATTATTTATTAGTTTTTAACAGTATCTTCATCCTTATTTTAATTCTGCTTTTCCAGGTTTTTTAATTCATCATTAGTCTGACATTGATGTAGTTGTAGCCTTCCATAATTCAGTGTTATTTCCTTGGTTGTCGCTCTGCTGGTTGTGAATTCTCAATTATATAAAACAACAAAGGTAGCAAACTACACAGAAAAATGGCAAAGCAATAGGATAATGACAAAAGTGAGTCAAGCATTTAAAGGTATATCAAAAATAGAAATATTTCTAAATATCTTATAAATGCAAAAAACATACTGCTGTGGTTTCCATTATAATGAATTATTATTAACCTGAAGAATGAAGGTTAATGTTGTAAAATGCATACCACACCTATTTAAAACCTCTGCAGGAAAATATTTTGCAGTCAAAGACTGTTAGCATTGTTGATGCATACATTCTTTTTAATTAATTTAGATAATTGGGCTGGTGTGAAAAATAACAAATGTGTGTGTAGGCGCTTTGATGGATGGCTTGAAGTCTTGCGCTTCATCTTGCCATAATGTTGCAGTGGAAGTTTCAGTAAATTATTTGTTGAGAGATTAATATTGTGGAAGACAGCTGGTCTGACTTAGTGGTTGCAGTTTTAGACCTGCTACAAGACAGCTCTCTATTCAAATCCCACTACCACTATGCACTGCTATTGATGTTATCATGAACCTCAGGAAAAAAAACAACATTCATTAAAATGTTGACAACATAATCTAAATGTAACGTGCATTTCAATTTCAAAGAATCAGATTTACCAATAAGACAATCAGCAGTCCACACAGACCACTACAAAAAAAATATTAAACTTAGTTCTTGTAATTCAAATTATTCTCTTCTTCATTTCATTATAGAATATGATCCAACTTCACTTATTATGTGAACATAAAACTTCCTTGATCGAGATTGCAAGCTATAACTTGGGCGAGGTATGTAAAGTATAATTATTTGGATGTTCCTCAGATCTTCTGGCATTGATCCTCCCATGATCTCCAAAGCTTTGCTACACAACTCTCAGTAAAAAGTTATTTACCTTTGGTGCCTCTACACCCTAAAACTCTCATCTTGTGTCAGTCTGTGAGGACCCATTGATCACAGCATTCAAATAAAATCAAATATCCAATATCATTAACTTCCTTAATAATTGATTCTTACCAAGTTTTGATATTATTGTACTCAAAAAACTTGAAAAGGAAAATGGAATTCTTCCTCATGCCAGCACTTCCAGGATAAAAAAAGAACTCTTATGTCCCATCTATTATTTTTTACTGTTTATCGCCAATTTGTGTATTTAGTTGTTTGCCTTTTATTCTTATTTGATTGCATAAAAGGCTGAGCGCCAGATGTTCATTTTCTTGAAGTCAAAAGATCAGGTCCATACAATTATTGCATGTTACTGTTTGAAATCTATAAATCAGTGTAGGCTCAGGTTCAACCTTCTCAGAAAAGTACTGTGCAAGTGAAATTGGGGCTACATCTCCTTCACAGCTCCATGCATGCTGGCTTGGAATCCCTGTTCGGTCACATATGGCTTGGTCACTATCTGTGTGGAGTTTTCACATTCTCCCCATGTTCACCCACTGGTACACGCTTTCCTTCAAACATCCCAAACATGTGTAGCTTAGCTTAACTGGCCACTCACAACTTACCCAGGGTGAGATTGTGGGTATATAAGCATGCCCTGTGATGTACTGGCTACATCGCTTTCACCCAATGATGTTGCAATAAATTAAATAATTTGAAGATTCTTACCAGTATTTTAATATGTATTTTCTGCTGTATTTTGCTTGATATTTTGTCAATATAATTTCATTTCTAAATATAACAGCATTCATGGCTGCCTCAGTATATTTGTATTGCATTCTTCTTTGCTTTGTACAGCTACGATGCATACAAAGAATCATTGTTAAATGTTTAAGAAAACCATTTCTTGTGTTGGAAAACCAGTAGAATAGGGTGGTTGCACATGATCCTTAAAAGTATAGCAGAACATCTTTATGTGACATCATCAAATCATTGTCTAAACAGGTTAGGGGTACGTGCCAGAACCTATCCAAGAGAGGTCATGGCAGGAACAAAACCTGGAAATAGTGCCAGTCCATCACAGGGCAAACATATACACACACACACACACACGCACGCACGCCAATCATACACTACGACCAATTTAGTATCACCACTCCATTTAACCTGAATATCATTGGACTGTGGGAGGAAACCCACAAAGAAATGGGGAGAACATGCAAATTTCACACAGGGAGGATCTGGGATGTGAACCTGGATCTCCTTACTGCGAGGCATTAGCGCTACCACTGTGCCACCCTTTATATGTGTGTCTTTATATGGATATTTTTGTCTATTAAGCTTTTTTAGTCATATTGCCTTTTGTTTGACTTTTGTAAATAGGAGCAGTTCATTTAAGTGATCAGTTCTTCAAGGCCGATCCAGATTTGAAATGAAGCATCAAGTATGCCTGCGTAACTGAATACAGAATGATCTAATTTCCCATGTATGGACCTGTTTGTAAAAGATTAACATGTTATCAGCTTCATGCTAAATATTCTCTTGTATATTTATACTCTATAAAGTGTTTGTTTAAAAAAGTATTATTAGCATAACCCGATTTGTAATATAAGTATTCTTCTAGTACTATATTGCTCCAAAGGTATATTTGTTTAAATGCATTTCTTACATTTATATATTGCTAAAGACTGGAGAACGTTTTATTAAAATCAAGCTGGAAGAGATTTTTGGTATGAAAGGCCAAGGCAGCTGCTCATTTTCATTTTATAAAAACTGAAAGTCAGAACCTCAGTCATCATCATTGGTGAGAAGTGATGAGTGAACCCCATTGTATTCACTTCACCTCAAGTTTGGAAAATTTGTAGAAATGTTCTTGAACTTTATTGAACTGGCTGAAAAACACTGAAGACAATAGGGAAGGAGAAACTGAACTAGTTTTGAGTGGATTACAATGCTGCAGTTGTCTTTTAAGTGACCCTGATGGCTAAGGCAACATCAGTCAACTATACTGGACTGATTATGGTGGGCAAAAATGTGATCTGCCCTGTGATGCAACAGTGTTAACTGTGGTGCCATCATTCCTCCCTGTCATAAAATTAATAGAATAAAATATCAGATCAGTAAAAGATTGTAACAGACAGGAAGCATGAATTCCCTAAGGCTTAGATTTCATAGTAGATACTCACCTCTCCCAAACTGAAAAGTAATCTTTTTTTTCTCTTGACACTTTTACTCATTCACTGCCATGACTACCAAATAAGTGAAACACTAAAGCATGTGAATTCTTCACTCCTTCCTGTTCGCATCAGTTGCACAGCTCTCTGGAACATGGAGAGTAAAATACTCTCCTACCACCGGAGTCCAGAAGAATAGTCTTCAGAGACGCGACTCTTCTCCAAGAGCATCGAAAGACTGGATTGGGAGGAAAAAGATGGCCCACCGCCATATTTAAATCCAGTGGCTGAGCACCACCCTTCTCTGTTACAAATATCTAGTAACTGAAAGGTATAGGAGCTGCTGCGGATAATGTTGATTGGAAAATGGCACAATCAAAAAATCCCACCTCATCTTTCTCTTCCGGTTTTATTGGTACAGTGCATACAAACCACAAACTACAAATCCCACAATCCCCTCTGCATCAGTGCAAAACCCGTTTAAAGACACCAATCCCAATTTACAAACAGAAATCGGTGGACCCAGTGTTGTTATTCACATTAACAATCACTCAATAGGACATACTTACATACAAATAAAACCCCCTTTGTGCTACACTATTAAAATGTTAGGATTATAAATTACACTCAGACGAAATGCAAAAGGACATTCCCTTTAAGATACAAACACACTGACACTTTTCCAGTTTCCTTCTGTATGCCCATTCCGTGTTTAAAAGTATTCAAAAGATAATTTTTGGTCCATTTCTAGGATCAGTGTTATATACTTGGGGGGGCTGTCCCATCCAACATTGGCTGCGATGGCTTTGTGATGTCAAACTGGCTTTACAAAGCATCATAAGGCAAGGGGGAAAAAAAACTTTGCCTAAGCTGGGAATTTATTCAGCAAACAAGGTCACAGATAAAAAAATACTTTGGTGAATTTCACCAATTAACTCTATCAGTGAGCCAGACAAAAGGGCAGAAACAATAATAATAAATAGGCAGAGTACATTCCTAAAGCGGAGTTGTACAGACGCAGAAGGGGGTCATAGAGTAGGTCATCTATAAATCCCCCTACATCTGCTGGAACATTGTAGTAAGTGGTAATGGATTTCTTGTGCTTGTAAGCAAGGGGTCATAGGGTTGCTTATTTAAAGGGTAGCGCATGTTGCACCCATAAATCATGAATATTCTTAAATTTTCAGATGAACACATACTAATGTTAATAATAAAGTATTATTTAGTACACCTCAGACTGTATAGCAAATAACTGACCTGGCCAAAGCAGTGCAGAATAAATACAGTCCTATGAGCTCAAGAACAATGCAAATGATATTAATATTTTAGAGGAAGGGAAATTATAGTGGAAATGATGAAAACTAGTAAACAGTCACATAAGGTTCAGAGTAGACCTTCATGGTCAGATTGTCTGAAATAAAATTTGACGGTGACTGTAACCACTATTGAGTTCATTCATTTTGTTGGTTAAAATTACAACTATAAATAAAACAAAAATGCATAAATTTGCAACATGTAGAGGTATACAGAATGCCAGCCTTTACAGTAAGCACGCTTGATTGTGTAAATCAGTATATTTACTGAGAAGGATTTCTTGGCCCTGCATTTTACCTCCACATTCCTTTTCAATTCTACAGAGGATACTTTCTATAGTACCTAAATATCTACAATTTGTCTACTGAATATTTTGTAATTAGCTTAATTTGAAAATTTTGTGCCTTACAATATATGCAACAAGAAACAATACATTCAGATAATGCTGAAAAAAATGTGATGTTAAATACAGTTTATGTCCATCTATAATCTCCCTTTTTGACATTTAACTTAAATCTTTTAAAAAACGATGTACCATACATATTTTTATATTTTGTTTTACTTATTTAATACTGTCTTTGTATTTTTGATAAGTCCACTAGTGACCTCAGGGAAGGGTACATTTTAGCTTTCTCACCCAATAAATCATACAGATGGCCTCAAATGGCAGTGGCTGGACCTTAAGTCTTATTGTGTCTAATTTAAATCATTTTCTTGGAGGTGTTGAAAAAAGTGCTGAAAGGTCCCTGACTGCTTCTTTTGCCAATTCAGTACCTGCATGCTCAAGCGATTTACCTTTCGGCTAGAATGACGCAGTGTGCTCGAGCCTG
The DNA here is from genome assembly GCF_900747795.2 of Erpetoichthys calabaricus. Taxonomy (NCBI): domain Eukaryota; kingdom Metazoa; phylum Chordata; class Cladistia; order Polypteriformes; family Polypteridae; genus Erpetoichthys; species Erpetoichthys calabaricus. The sequence goes on from NC_041407.2 coordinate 38,208,988, forward strand.
CTTAGGAAAACCTAATGTCTGGCAGCTCATTATAAACTGAAAACACAGACAACACTGAATCAGCACAGGAAGCCGCCAACATAGCTGTCAAAAGCTGTCCTTGACAAGTCGTGTTATGATGCTTTTGACAGAAACTCCTTTTTCCTCTGTTTTAACTATGAGATACTTTAGGTAGCTCTGTAACAGTTTACAAATGGGAATGTCCAAAACTACTCCAAACTTTTTTTTCTTTCTAAATTTCTAGTACAACATTTCTGAAAACAAAGTGTGTATTCTCCCAGCTTCCTAAGCAAACTGTTTGCTGATTTTTCACTATACTTAAAAAAGTCTTAATGAGCATTAGCAACCTTTATTCAAAGTGTTCATAAGAAATGTAATGATTAACTTTATGAGGTAGAAGGACAATTTAAGCAGGTTGTGTCAAATATTTGAAATATTAAAATGTGTGCTTCAATTTAAATGTTTAAAATTTGAAATCTACAGTATATATTCTCAATTGTAATAGAAATTTGTGATTATTCACCCTCTGATAGAGGTCCATAGACAGCTAGACCCCTAGTAAAAGATCAAAAATCAAAAATAACATCATATTCTTAATCACTGACCTCAGAATAGCCTAAAATAATACCCCACATGTTTATGTTTGAAATTTGTAAATTTTAACCTTCTGGAAGTGGCTCTTACAGGGATAGAACCACCAGTAAAGAATCAAGTATCACAAATATTATTATATTTGTGATCAGCAACCTAAAAATAGCAGAAAATGACACTCCACATGCCTGTATTACTGATCCACTCTTTTCCAAAGTTTCTGTATTTTGTTGCATTCGTTTTATTCTCTACCCTCACATGCCTAGCAGGGCCTGCTGCAGAGAAGCATCCCCAGAACCTGACACCGCATACCACCATGTTTCACACTGGAGATTTTGTGTTTTCAGTAATGTAAAGTGTTCAGTCTGATGGCCGTATCTCAGTTGTGGTCTCATTACACCATTGGACCTTCTTCCAGAAGTCTTCAAGGACCTCTATGAGCATTCTAGCAAACTCAACATGATGTCATTTTTGCGGTTATTTTTTGCTTTTGTTTTATTTTTGTTTTATTTTTTTTAACATTGGCTTTATCTTTACTACTGGAACAGCCTGCCAGTAGGAATTTGCCAGGCTAATACAGTGGAGCACTTTAAAAAACTGCTGAAAACACATGTAATATAATCCTGATACTCTGTATATCCATTTCATTATAATAACCATTCATGGTGGCTCTAAAATCTGTACTAACCCCTATTCTCTCTTCTGTTTCCTTTTCCGGTGTCCATCTACTCTAAGTACCATGATGGTCCAAAAATGATGGATGGATTAAAAGCCAGAAGTCTGTATGACCATCAGCATCAAGTGACTCCGTGAGAACCCTAACTACAAAGAGGACTATTTCATTTATGTTAGGTAGAATGCCCAGAGGGGGACTGGGTGGTCTTGTGGCCTGGAACCCCTACAGATTTTATTTTTTTCTCCAGCTTTCTGGAGTTTTTTTTTTTTTTTTTCTGTCCACCCTGGCCATCGGACCTTACTCCTTTTCTATGTTAACTAATGTTGCCTTATTTTAATTTCTTATTTTGTCTTTTATTTTTCTTTTCTTCATTATGTAAAGCACTTTGAGCTACTTTTTGTATGAAAATGTGCTATATAAATAAATGTTGTTGTCGTTGTTGCACTCTCCTATAAAGTTATGTCTAGTGAACAGGAGTAATTTTGACCCCTGTGAGACTTGCCTGGACACCATCAGACAGACACCGCATCTTTATACAAAACACGTTTATTTTTCTTCTAATACACAACACTGTCCCGCACAACACACTGTGCTTCTTGCCCCAATCACCTTTATACCAGGCCTTTCTCTCACTGTTCGTGGGCCGCCTTTTCCTCTCTCTTCCTCTGAGCTTCGTTCTGCTCCCACTCCCATCTCCAGCTCACTGATTGGAGGGAGGCAGCCCCTTTTATTCTTACCCGGATGAGCTCCAGGTGCTCTGCCTGACGACACTTCCTGGTGTGGCGGAAGTGTCAGGAGAGCACCCGGAAGCACTCCGGGTGTCCCTGGAAGGATCGTCGTCCATGGGTGTGGCGGAAATAGATGTGTCCCGGGCTCCATGAGGCTCAGGGCGACCCCTGGTTTTGGGCACGGGCACCAACGGGCTTGAGCCTCCCTGCTCCCCTTCCGTAGCCCTCTTCCAATCCAGGGTGGTTGCCCCCTCGTGGCCCAAAGGATGAATGCGCCACCTCTCGGTCCTTCCAGGTGTCCTGGCCGGGTCAGTCCCCCAGCCTCCTGCGACACCCCTCATACCCCATTAGGAACTGACTCCCTGGGGATGGTTCATATGGCATTCATAACTTCAAGTCTATCTGGTCATTTTTGTTGAACAGACTTATTGGTTTACTCTTTATCATAAGGGTGTAATTTCCTGCACACAATATGGTCCAAAATGGCCTAAAAATGAGGGGTTTTGGGTCTTCCTCACAGGTGGCGCAGTGGTAGTGCTGCTGCTTTGCAGTAAGGAGACTGTGGAAGATTATGGGTTCGCTTCCTGGTTCCTCCCTGTGTGGATAGCGCTTTGAGTACTGAGAAAAGCGCTATATAAATGTAATGAATTATTATTATTAGAGGGTCAAAATTAGGGGGGACTCCACAAAGCTTAACTAGACATCAAGATACATCAAACAGTATGTAATATGTTGGTGTTTTCTCGTACTGGTGAGTCAGGAGATGCTGGACCTAAGTGATTTCAAAGCATTTATTAGTAATTGTTATGAACACAATTAATAGACACTGGTGCTGATTTTCCAATATATTAATTTTCCTCTCCATTTTATATGCTGCTACTTGAATACGTTCTTATTTTAATGACAATGTATTCCTTTGTCTTTGTTTCAAGTGTCCTTATTACAGTAGTTTTTTTTAGTTTCCTTTAAGCATAAAATGCACTAGGAAGCTTCTTCTCCATCTCTTCCTCATCTAATTAGACTATAAGTATATCATTATTTGCCAATGAAGAAATTGTGTCAGAAGGAAAGGACAATGGTGAAGAAAAAAATAAATAAATATGAAGTAATATGTGTGATGTGAGACCACCAAACAAATACGTACATTTTTTTAAGATGGAATGGATGTTGATGGAGTTATTACACCACACATACAATGAGACAATGTCATAGTCAACCGTCACTTAGACACTGACACCCAAATAATGTTACAGTGCCTATGAAAGTACTGTTTTGGAAGTTTTCATATTTTATTGTTATACAACTTTGAATCACAGTGAATTTTTTTGGCTTTTTTGACAGTGGTCAACAGACAAAAGCTCTTTAACATCAAAGTGAAAGAAGATCTCAGCAAAGTGGTCTAAATTAATTACAAACTAGGGGGCTTTGCTCCCTGCTCACTTTGCTCGCCAATCACTGGGCCGGCACTACGCGCTAGCCACTTTGCAGTTCAACCGCTCACGTATGGGGATGCAGATACACAAGTTTAAACAGATTGCTATTTTCATGCTAATTGTAACATATGCATAATAGAACTAACTATTTTACATTACAGCAAGTAATTAACCATATTAAAAAATATTAAAACGTAATAATTTGAAAGTAAATTATGTTTCATGTTGCATTAGATTTACTCATTGCGTTACACCATTTCATTCTATTTGGATTTGAATTTATAATGCAAATACTTTTTAAGCTTACACTTTTATTGTAAAAATTCAGTAAAATATATTGTTTCATTCTCTCTAATAAATAAACTGACTTTTTTTAAAAACTGACTTTAAAAAACTACTGAAAACACATTACTTTAACATGGCCTTCTCATAACTTCACTGTAATTTAATCCTGACACTATGTATATCCAATTCATTATAATAACTATTCATTCAAAATTTGTACTAACCCCTACTCTCTCTTCTGTTTTCTTTTCCGGTGTCCTATTGGTGGTGGCTTGTGCCACCACCATCTACCCAAAGCACCATGATGTTCCAACAATGATGGATGGATTAAAAGCCACAAGTCTGTATAACCATCAGCATCAAGTGACTCCGTGAGAACCCTAACTACAAAGAGGACTATTTCATTTATGTTAGGTAGAATGCCCAAAGGGGACTGGGCGGTCTCGTGGCCTGGAACCCCTACAGATTTTATTTTTTTCTCCAGCCTTCTGGAGTTTTTTTTTGTTTTTTCTGTCCACCCTGGCCATCGGACCTCACTCCTTTCTATGTTAACTAATGTTGTCTTATTTTAATTTCTTATTTGTCTTTTATTCTTCTTTTCTTCATTATGTAAAGCACTTTGAGCTACTTATTGTATGAAAATGTGCTATATAAATAAATGTTGTTGTTGTTGTTGTTGTTTTTTGAATATTTGTCTCTGTGATTTGTTAATTATCTTTGCAAAAACTATTCTAATGGAAAACTGTTAACGTTTTAATACAAATGGCATATCAAGATCTCCTTAGGTGTCTAATATTATCCCCAGGAGATGTACTACATTACCTTTCTTGGATCATCCTTCTTTCAACAGTAATTTGGGTGGTGGAAGACCAGGCAGTGTTAACAGTTGTAGATATTCTTCGGGATGTTGTAAGCTGATGTTTTCATCTTCTGCACTATCACCACCAACTGTTTCAGCAAAGTCTATTGATACACATTTAACCAATTTGCTGTGTAACCAATCAAGAATTTTCACATTAATTTGTTTGACCTCATCGTTTCTCGGTGCTAGGATTGCCCGTGTATTCATTTCTTCTGTTGATAACCCTTCGGGATGAAATTCTTCAATAAGATTTAGACATAATAAGTCTTCTTTTATTAGGAACTTAAAGTGAGGAAAATGTAAAAATTTATAAGTGCTAAGAAAGCAGGAACTGTGTCTGTAAAAAGCATTCACACAAATGGGAGGTGAGAGGGCCATATGCGTGTTTGAATATGGTTAAGAGGAGGGCGTGACTTGAAAAAATCTCATGGCCAAAGTCTCGTCTTGCAGGACTTAAAATTATCTCTTTGAAAAAGTCTTGTCTCAGGATTTCGTTTTATAATAGAGAGATATAAACTACAAAATAATCAACCATGTAAACATTCATCCCTTCAAGTCAGTATTTAGTAGATGCATCTTTGGCAGCCATGACAAGCTTGAATTGGTGTGCACAGGTCTCTGTCAGTTTTGCACATTTGCACACTGTTAGTTCCCCCATTCTTCTTTGTACAACTCCTCAATCTCTGTACAGTTGCGTGGGGATCATGATTGAACAGCCTTTTTCAAGTCCAGCCACAAGTTCTCACTGAGGTTGAGATCAGGATTCTGGCTCCAGGACAATAACATTATCTATATATATAATTCACTAAGCCGGAAGACAAGTAGCCACCCATGGAAAGCACGCCAGAAGGGGCGTGGATTCACTAAACCACCGACAAGTAAGACGCCAATGGCGCACGCAGGAAGGAGCCATGCCCACCAACTCTGAGACCATTGGATACGACGACAACTCTCAGAGCCACGCCCACCAACTCGGACATGACACCTCGAAAAACATTGCGTCATTTCTGTTTCTCTGTGCCACAGTCCACATGCAGCTCTGAGCCACACACTTTTCATTAGTCAACCTCAGTGGAACCTTGGTTCACACAGAGGCAGCACCAGAGAGAGACAGAGGCACACACACAGGCAGCGCAAGAGAGAGAGCTGCGCGCACACACACAGGCAGCGCCAGAGAGAGACAGAGACATACACACAGGCAGTGCGAGAGAGACAGTCGCGAACACACACAGGCAGCGCCACAGAGAGACAGAGGCACACACAGGCAGCCTGAGAGAGAGAGCCGCGCACACATACAGGCAGCGCCAGAGAGAGACAGAGGCATACACACAGGCAGCCCGAGAGAGAGAGCCGCACACACATACAGGCAGCGCCAGAGAGAGACAGAGGCATACACACAGGCAGCGCGAGAGAGAGAGACGCGCTCTGTGCCACAGTCCACATGCAGCTCTGAGCTACGTTCACTTTTCATTAGTCAACCTCAGTGGAACCTTGGTTCACACAGAGGCAGCGCCAGAGAGAGACAGAGGCACACACACAGGCAGCACGAGAGAGAGAGCCGCGCGCACACACACAGGCAGCGCCAGAGAGAGACAGAGGCACACACACAGGCAGCCCGAGAGAGACAGCCGCGCACGCACAGGCAGCGCCACAGAGAGACAGAGGCACACACAGGCAGCCCAGGAGAGAGAGCCGCGCTCACACATAGGCAGCGCCACAGAGAGACAGAGGCACACACACAGGCAGCGCGAGAGAGAGAGCCTCGCAATCCTTTAAAACTGAGGTTAAAACACAATGAAGGAAGCAGTCTTTAAAAACCAATAAACCCTGTGCCTCTTTTTCATTAGCGTCTCACCTATTCCCCGACCGGCGTCCACCGCATCCGCGACAAACATGCGTCTTCTTAGATGGTCCTACAGGAACACGGAAGACGTTTCCCCGCCCACCAACACTCCATTTTCCCCGGCCCGCGTCTACCCTCATTCTCTGCCTGCTCATGTGCCCGGATGCAAAAACTCACCGACCACCCAGTTAGTCCCTTTCGTCTGTGCTAGGAGTCTAGATGCACCTCTGAGCCACGTTGACTTTTCATTATTCGTTTCGGTTACGACACCCGACCACATCCACCATCGAAAACCATGGGAGACGAACAACGAAGCCCCGCCCAGAAACTCTACCCCTCCGCCAACTCGAACAGCTCATCAAACACATACTCGCTTTGGTCTGTGCTGCTGTCCAAATCCAGCTGTGAGCCACGTTGACTGTTCTTTTGCCCTCCATGGCTACGGCTTCAAATGTATTTCATGGAAACAACACTTCTTTCAATGTTATAGAGAAAAGCTAAGCAAAATGACACCTTTTATTGGCTAACTAAAAAGATTACAATATGCAAGCTTTCGAGGCAACTCAGGCCCCTACTTTAGGCAAGATGTAATCAATGTTATAGAAATTCCTGCATCAGGTAACTGTTTGTTTCTATCAGTTGGATTTTTTTGGAAAAATGTCATTGACGAAACTGTTGCTTTCAAATTTCGCAACATGGCTGTTGGCTTTGTTTGCCAACATCGGGATAATGTCGGCGAGGTGGTCACAAACTGCAACAACTAACCACACAAGGACGCCCTGTCTCTAGAGGCATTCACACTGCCGGAAGACAACCATGGGATACGCAGAAAATAGCCATGTCAGTCAATGCAGATCAGACACCCAGGCCAACAACACTGAATAATCAATGGCTGCAACTACTTTGCCCGCCCCCACTCCTCACCTGAGTCGGTTTCGTCTGTGTTCAGCACTGTTTCCCAAACTCGGTCCTGGTGAACCCCCTGTAGATGTAGGGTTTTGTTCCAACCAGATTCCTAATCATTAATCCGGGATAAGTTGGTTTTTCAAACCCAGCTGTGTAGCAGATTAGTCTAGCAGACTAGCTGTATGTAATAATCCGAGATGAATGCGCGCCCTCGCGCTGCGTGAAAAGCCAATGTATATTGACTCTAGAAAACATGCTCAGCAAGTCTTTGATAGGCTGCAACAAAATGATAAAAGAACGGGCATTTTTTTCACATAAGCTGGGTGGGTGGGTGTTAGTTAGTTAATTAGTTACTCGAAGGATTTCAAGATTTAATATATGCACAAGCGGTAACACTGTAAAAGCAGCCCAAACCAGAAAAGACGGCTGGCAAAAAGTGGCCAACAAATTAAACACGTGTGCATTGTACTTACTGAAAGCAGCGTTACGGATTTTGCAAATGTTCATTTTTTTCCCTCTGCTTAAAAAACATCAAAAAAGCGGCGTGATTATGCGGCGTATACTACGCCACGTGTTGGTATGCAGCGTGTAAAACAGTTTGTTTGTCGCGGATAATTTGCCTTTTATTTTAACACGAAGACAATTTCCTGTTAGATTTGCCTTTGCCATGACAATTAATAAGGCAAAGGGCCAAACTTTCAAAAACATGGCTAGCGGGTCATACGCTCGCACTGATTACGTCCCTGCCCTTTGTTCACACCCCCTCCGACCCCCCCCCCCCCCCCCTTGGTACTACCATGGTCGGGTGACTTGATCTATACTAATAAAAGGCAAAGCCCTCACTGACTCACTCACTCATTCATCACGAATTTTCCAACTTCCCGTGTAGGTGGAAGGCTGAAATTTGGCAGGCTCATTCCTTACAGCTTACTTACAAAAGTTAGGCAGGTTTCATTTCGAAATTCTACGTGTAATGGTCATAACTGGAACCTCTTTTTTGTCCATATACTGTAATGGAGTGCACCTCGATGGGCGTGGGAGGCGGACTTGCGTATCGCGTCATCACGCCACCCACGTAATCACGTGAACTGACTGTGAACAAAGTACGTACAAAACAAGGAAGAGCCCCAAAGAGCACTGAAGAAAACATTCATTACACAATTGAGAAGGCAGCGAAACAATAAGAAGCGAGCGAGTGATGCATACAAGCATGTTCATAAGTGCAGCTACAACCGTAAGTTTAAATTAAGTTTATAGAAACGCTCCCGCTACCGTTTGCAATACCATATTCGCGACATACAAGTTTAATGAGAAGACACGAGGGCACCGTGTAAACCTAAAGTTTAAATTAAGTTCATAGACCTACAAAAGGTTGCCATTGATTTGAGGCAAGATTGCTTTTCTCCTGTACAACTATACATTGCATTCTTAACAGTAAGCTTGCACGGCTTGGTCATATTACAACTGGAGTGCTGAACTGACAACGTGGTATACAAACAGAACTATAACAATCGTAAAAAAAGAAAAAAAAAAACAGCGGAGAACCCGTGGATTAAATAAAAAGGGGGCTTCCTTGGTGAAGCAAGGAAAAAGGAAGACCTTATATGGCGTTCGTTTATAAAACAGCGGAAAAGCAGTGATATGGCTGCTTCACAAAAAAACAGCACAGCGCCTTATATGAGCAGGCAGTCAGCTAAAGAAGGGAATCAATAAATAACTATAATCTTAATAAACAAACAAAAAATAGCAGAGAATCCGCGGACTACATAAAGGAAATGGTTACCTGAACTGAACAGTGAGTCTCAAATAGCTACACAATAACTATAACAATCGTTATAAACGAACAATAAAAGAATACAGAACCGCTAAGCTAGGAGAAAGGACGGCCTTATATGGTGTTCGTTTATAAAACAGCAGAGAGGCTGTGTAAAGGCAGCTTAACAAAAAAACAGATCCTTAACAAATTGTTATTGGTATATTTTCCCTCAATTTAAAAAGGTTTTCTTTTCTTCTTAATAAAAATTTAAAAGCAGTACTTCACCGCTGCGAAACGCGGGGATTTGGATATATATATATATATATATATATATATATATATATATATATATAGATATATATATATATAGATATGTATGTATATATGTATGTCTATATATATATATGTAGATATGTATATATGTAGATATGTAAATATGTATATGTATATATATATATATATATATATATGTGTGTCTGTATGTGTATATATATATATATATATATATGTGTGTGTGTGTGTTTTATGTATGTATGTATGTGTATATGTATATATGTATGTGTGTGTGTATGTATGTGTGTATATGTATGTGTATATATATGTTGATCTGTGTATATATATATGTATATATATGTGGATGTGTATATGTATATATATATATGTATATGTAGATATATGTATATGTAGATATGTATATACAGTATATGTATATATCTATATGTATATATATGTTTACATAACCTCTTTAACACACTACTTCTCCACTGCGAAGCACGGGTATTTTGCTAGTGGATTATATATAGAAAAGCAGCCAAAACCGCAAACAACAATGAAAAGTCTACGTGACTCACAAGTGCATGTGGACTGTGCAAAGAGGAAAACGACTCAGGTGATGAGTTGGAGGTGGGCACATGAAATGTTACTTTTCTTGGTGATTTATTACATTTCCGATTTTTCAAATGTTAATTTTCTCCCTGTGCTTAAAAATCATTAAAAAAGCAGCCTGGTTATGCGGCGTATGGTACGCCGTGGGTTGGCTAGTTGTTTTTAAACCACTCCTGTGCAGCTTCAGCTGTATGCTTGGGGTTCTTGTCTGCTGGAAAACAAATCTTCTCCCATGGCGCAGGTTTTTGCAGACTGCATCAGGTTTTCCTCTAGGATGTCCTTGTATTTTATTGCATTCATTTTATTCTGAACCCTTTCAAGGCCTAGCAGGGCCTGCTGAAGAGAAGCAACCCCTCACACTTCTACCCCCATGCTTAACAGCGTGAATGGTGTGTTGTTCATAATGCGCACGTTACACCAAACATGGCATTTAGCCTGATGGCCAAATCTCACTTTTGGTTTCATCAGACCATAGGAACTTATTTCAGCTGCCCCCAGGGTCTCCCAGGTGCCTTCTGGCAAACTCAGGATGATGTCATTTTTTTTTAACAGTGGCATTCATTTTGCTCTATAAAGCTGTGGCTGATGAAGCATGTGGGCAACACTTGCTGCATGTTCAATCCCTCCAATCTGAACCACAGTAGTTTGTCACTCCTTAAGAGTTATCATAGGTCTCTTGGTGGCTTCCTTTACTAGTCTTCTTCTATGATCTCTATGCTTTTGTAGACAGTCTGCTCGTGGCAGATTTACACCTCTGCCAAACTCTTTCCATTTCTTAATTATCTATTTCCCAGGACTCCAGAGATATTCAGTGACTTGTCTTCATCCCCTGACTTGTGCTTTGCATTCCTCTTTTCATTGAATTGCTGGTAGTGTTTTTTTTGTGTCTTCACTGTGTAGGTTAGTCCCCCAAACTGACTCACTACAAGATGATCTTTGTAGTAGTTAAGGTACATTTACACTTAAATCAACTGAAATCCTGGACAGGTGACCTCCATTGAATTAATTCTGTGACTTCCAAAACCAATTGGCTGCACCACTTATGATTAAATGGAGCAAATATTTATTTGATCAGTTGTTTTTTGTTTTATATTTGTAAATAATTTAGACCCCTTTGCAGAGATCTGTTTTCACTTTGACTTTGAAGAGTGTGTTTCTGTTGACCAAATTCAAAATGCCAAATTAAATTAATTGTGTTTCTAAGTCGTATTACAATAAATTGTGAAAGCGTCCAGGGGATGAATACCTTTCATAGGCACAATTTATCCTGAGGAGTTGCTGGAGAGTCTCAAGGCTGAGATCAGTGGTCTTTAATGCAATTTGCAGCATCAGTAGAGGAAGGAAGACAGCTAAGAGACTCCTGTTTTTTCAGCCTCAACCTTAACTCTCCATCTGTTAAGGTCTATTGGCATGAGTGCACGGCCATCAGTGGAGCTTCGAGCTCGTAGAGATGGGAGAAGGTGTGGCAGATCGAGTTGCCACTGATCCCAGGTGAGCAGCGTGAGGCAGGGACAAGGCAAGACTATGCAGTTGTGGAGTCTCAAAGGTGACAGCCAGATCTGGAATGCTGTTTGCAGCATCAGTTCAGAGAAGAAGTGAAGCTCCACACAAAGAGATTCGCTTGTCCACATATAATGGAGAGATCACAGAAGTGCAGCCTTAAACACTCCTAATACAATGTATGGCAGCACAACACTCAATATCCCTGCTGTGCCACTTGACAACGATGTGTGCTTGTCACTCGCTAGACGACCACAGTGGAATTGAAGTTCGGCCTGCCATTTTGTAAAGTTTGTGCAATGTTTCAAGAAGTTAGAAGTGGTCACCGTGGACAGTGGCTACAAAGCATGAGTTATATAATGATGCTGACAGGTTGCATCATCCTTGCAATTTGTCACCATTAGTATGAGCTGGCATTGCACCATGTTAATGAGCAGCTTCAAAGCCAGCTGCAGGGGAGCCTTTAAAAATGGTAAGCCTGTTAAAGTCACATTTGAATTCCAACTAGTGTGGCAACAGCAAATGTCCTTTTAAGCATAGCAAGCTACCAAAAACAGCAATGTAAAAATCAAGTATCCATTGGGCACTCTGAGCCGGTGCTATTGTATTACTACTAAATATTAAACAACACCCATTTATTTAAGGGACAATTACAATGGAAATGGTGTGCACTGAAAACATAAAATGGAAAGAAGTTTGAAAAAAAAAAAGAAAATGTCTGAATAAGAAGGAACGATGTGGTGCATGGTTGCGGCTTTGTAATGTTTCAAATTTCTTTAAAAATGTTCCCTTACAAAATATTGACATTTTTTGGAATGGCATTTGGTGGAAAGTTGCCAGCTTATCCAAGAAAAATTTGGACTTTTTTTGACAAAGCCACAAATCTCACTAGAAGAATAAAAAATAATGTTTGGCAACTTTTCACAAAGCAAGATTTACAAAGGTGGAGACACACTGCTAACACTATTTTGACATGAGAATTACTGAAACAACTGAAAAAATGAAGCCGTCTTCCTTTCTTTTTTTTTTGTAAATACTTCTAAATGGGTGGAATATGGGACAGAAATATTACGCTTGTCTATTATTTTATCTATAATTCCGCAGAGGTCATTGTTCTTCATTTTGTAATGTTGTAATTTAATTCTTCCTTCAAGTGACAGGCTTAGATGGCATTTGTTGACCTAATGCTACAATATCTTGAATGAACCAATTTTTTTATGGATCACAATCGCTCTTAGCTCTAAGAAACATCGAGAAGAACTGGCGTCTACCCAAAATCTAAATGTAATTGTTTTGTTACCATCAGTTTAGATGCATGATTTGTGTTTTTATTGTTATTTTATAATATCAAGATGGTGCTTACAGACGAGTCAGCTTGTCCTGATTAAAAGCAGATTTGTGTGAACATAGAACCTATGCTGCACAGAGAGAGTGAGCTGTCTGCAGGATGTAGGGGAATAAAATAAATGGAGTATTAACCTTCAACCGCTGAATATTAATCAGCTTTTAATAAAAGGAAAATAAAGCAGCTGCCACTCTAAATATTTTGAAAGAGACACTGCCTTTATTTTTGCAATGCAAGGTATTTTATTTAAACAAACACTTTTCCTTGGCAATTTGAATTTTAAGCAGTATGACTGAAAATAGATAAGGTGGTAAAGCACATAGTGTCAGAGAATTTTGAATTATTATTACGTTCCACTTCAAACCTAGTCATATCAGTTTTCATATCACTCAGGAAAAGCCTGCTAAAAGATTAAATAACTACTGTAATTACAAGTCATGTCTGGTGAGCAGACCTGGAACCCAAAGAAGAGGCATTTGAACTGTGGGACGAAGACAAAGTCTGGAGTGCAAGTCAATGTGACCTCACAGGGGATGTTCAGACTTCTGTCTTCTTACCTACACTTAACTTCTGCGTATTTCTTACGGATAGAGGCGAAGTATATTTTTTTTATAAAGGTACAATTTCGATTCTATAAGAAACATCGACATAGAAATAGAATTGTTTTGTTACCACCACCTTACAGCAGGTTAAGGTGCGCTAAAGGTGCAAATGACAATGGCCTCCAAGCAACAAATATGCAGTGTACTGTGTCACTTAAAAATTGTAAAACTAATGCATTAAGATCGGTGGATTTTTAAAAGCTCATTAGGGAGCTGGCAGCTGACTTTATCTAACATGGCTGTCACTAAATGTGTGGTGCAAAAACCTCCATGAAAATATGAAAAAGTATTAAGAGAATACAAGGAGTTAGTATACAATATGTGCAAGGAAAGCTGTTACCTTGAAAATGAGTCACACTGATAACTTAAAGGTTATCACAAAGATACAATGTTTAAACTACTTTGTTGAATTTTCATTAATATATAAAAATTGGAGCACACTTTGTTGACCCATTTCTGACGTCAGATTGTCAGCGGTGTATTGTATCCCACGTAAATATGCCAGGGCCACAATAAAAAAAAAAAAATAATGCAAACCCGTTCTCTGGTCAAACTTGTTTTACAAGACATCTGGTTGAAGCAGGATTTAGTTGCTGCCATCTGAATTTTTACAGTTAATCAGATACTCTCTTTCTTTTTTGATAGTGACATTTAGTTTTCCTTTGCAGTTTCTTTTTAAAGACTTGAAGTTCACAGCAATGTGTAGTGTGCTGCCTTTTGGCATTCTTTCAGTATAAAAACACAAGGATTTTAAGACACATGGATTTAACAGTAGAGAAAGCAGATATTAAACCCAGAAAGAAGTTCAAGGTTTCTGTACAAATTGAAAAAAATATATAATAATTAAAAAAGGTAGTTCCCATACCCATCATTATGATTAAAAACAGTCTGTGATGTGAAGATGAACCCACATGTCTGCCTGTTTTTTTTGTATGCATGTCTACACTATTTAAAATGCCAATGATATACTTTTGATGAAGTTCTGTGACTTTATTATAAAGCAGATAATTCTTTAAAAAATAGACTATTAAGAAGGGCATTAACCAAAGCCATCGTCATCTCTGAATTTCCTTTAGGAGCTTCATTATTTTCAGGGGGCCAAGGAGGAGACAGCCCACCAGTTGCAGTAGGAGTGAATTCAAGGTAGTAGCTTATCATGGGTGACTTGTCAGTTCATGTGAAGGCCCATATAATCACACTAGTGTAATCTAGTTCACTAAAGTTGATATCACATCATGTGACTTCTAGTCGTGGGGTATATCAGACTTACTGACTGCAGTTGTTGATCTTGAAGTGTGTCAGTTTACGAGACTGAAAATTGCTGAGCATGTCAAATTTAACGACTACTGGCTGACCTTCCAGCTCAGTCATGCTCACCACTTTTTGTGACAGTCAATAACGTTCTGCCTGATGGAGCTTTTGCTGTATAAAGGGTTAACAGGTAAGTTCAGTGGCAATCTCAATCCTTTTTTTCTTTTTTCCCCTTCTGTTGTAGTATGTAAAACACAAGACCCCAGACAGACGAGCTTCTCTTCTGTTTGCGAGGTCCACAATCCCTGTGTTCCTAATTTCTTCTTGCTGTATTATATGCCTTACACTTCACGATTAGCATTCATTGGTTGTCAGCTCTCATTCATTCAAAGTCTGCCCCTACCGCTAAAGACAAAATCAGACCTGTTTGATTTTGTCGGGGCTAGTTGGAGGGAATTCACTGTTTATGTCACGTTAGGCGACACTTCACAGTAGTGCGCCGTCAACTGTCTCCAACTCGCTAAGATTCTGTAAATGAATGCTACGTCTGAGTATCGCTGAATATGACATGGCTTTATTTCAAACACTGTGAGGTTATGAAAAGAGTCACAAAAATTAAAGGGGGCAAGAGATGAATATGTGTCCCACACAACACCATGAGACACATTTTTCTTTCACATTAGTAAGTGCAGGGTAGTAGCACCAACAACATTGCATCTTCACAGTTCTGGGTTCAGATATTGGCTTGGTTACATTCTGCATTTAGTTTGCACATTCTCATTGTGTTCATGGTGGTTTTCTCCAAGTATTTGTATTTTTGATTCTCATTGCTAAAACACATATATTAGATTGTGATGAATTGGCACAACAAGGACATGTACATGTAGGTCTTATAATGGACTTGCTCTCTGTTCAAAGATGTTTGCCTTCTTACACCCAATACTGCTGGGATAGAAAGGAAGAATGACTAACAGTCATAAGAGTGATTTTGCAAATACAGTATAGGAGTAACATAATAATTAGTGTTGCTACCTTCCCAGTCAAGATGGTCTGAATGCCAGCCTGGTTACTCTGTGTGTAGTTTGCACATTTTTCCCCTGTACATATGGAGTTTTCCTTCTACACAAATACATATACATAAAACATTGTAAAATTAATAGAACTTGACACAAAAAAGAAGTTTGGGGCAGCCACCCTTATACTTGACTAAGGCTGCAGTAATGGAGCTTTGGCAAAACAGAAGTGTACAAGTTGAGTTCCAAACAGAAGCTGAGTAATAATGGAAGATGAACCGGCTTTTAAAACAGGAAACCGGAAGTGACATCATCTGGAACCGAAACCGGAAGTGCCATTCTTGGAGCAGGAGCTGGAAGTGATGTCATTGGAATCAGGCAGAATTTCCTGTGTCTGGTCTGCAGAGATAGAAGAAAAAATGTTATTGCACCCAGCCACCCCCTGGCCTGGCATGGAATTATCTTCTATTGGTCCTTCTAGGTGCCTCCCATGCACATGTGTCACAACATATAATAATAATAATAATTCTTTATATACATACTTAAGGTTAACTGGCTGCTTTAAACTAGCTTGAATGAGTATGAGTGTGTATGTGTGTGTGTGCATAAATGTGTCCCGTGTTGGGACTGCTTCCTGCTTCACACCTTATGCCACCATAAATGGGTCCACCCCTCTTGACACCCCTTGGACATTAGTCTCCATTTTTATCTGTTGTCTATACTATCCCACAATTGTTTTAAAGATATTTAATAATTTTATTTCAAGAAACTAACATAGTATACAATCAAGCAAATAAAGCATCAGACTTTATACAACAAATAACTTCATAAACTAACAAAGCTAGAATTCAACCATTTTTAACCTTTTTCAAAACACTCGCCAGAGCCATATATTTCTGAAAACACTGGCTCCTCATTGAAATGTGGATGGAAGAAAATGTAGACTTTTAAAAATGCTGGCTCTAATCACACTCTAATGTGTTTGTGCTTGTTACATGCACTGCTGTTAAAAAGTTTGCCTTTTTCATAGAAATTAAAACCCTTTATTTTGTAAATGGTCCGAGAGAAAGTACAGTCCCATCCCACATACAACAGGTGGCAGTGTCCCACCGGTGGTGTCCCAGTTGGGATACCTGCAGGGATACATGGGAAATGAAGTCTGGTAATGCAACCCTGTTGGACCCAGGGTACTGGTAGAGGGTGCTGTTTGGGAAGGATCTCCATGGTTTCCATATGACTTGGAAGTGCTTCCAAGAGGACATGCTGTGGCACCAGAAGCATTCCTCGGTCCGGCTTAAAGGGACCCTGCTGCCTCACATCGAGGAGTCAGAGTCGGGAAGGAGCAGGTGGACACTCTTTGAGGAAAGAGGGGGGGAGGAATTTGATAAGAGTTATTGCGTTGGTCACTGATCTTTTGACAGGTGATTGTTGGAAAGGTGCATATGGATAAATAAATATCTTTTATTTAAACCCAAAATTGTTGTGGGCATTTTGTGAGAAATCCCTTGGCCGGTGGTGTTACTAACCCTTCAAGGATTTTTATGGTAAAGTGTAGGTGAACATCTCTGTCATATGCATTTTCGATCGTTTTAGTGTGAATGGAGGTACTTTTGTAAATGATGTGAAAACACTAGCATGGTTGGAGATCATTTTGATTTAAAAATACTGTTGTAGTAGACTGGATGTAGCCTACAATTGCTTCAGATAAGTTGAAAAATGGATTCCAATAAACATGTTCATGAGTACGTTTAGTGTTTTATCATTAGACAAATCAGATGCATCAAGAGTATGTGACCCTAATGGCTCATTTGACTCCTTGATTGTGTTCTTAATAAATAATGCTAAGTAACTTCCTATAGTTCATACTTTATTGAAACTGGAAAGTAAAGATCGGCTCTGTGGTAAATTCTTTCTTTGGTTACATTTCACTTAGACATAGCAATGAAGTACTTTAAAGTAACCAAGGGAATCTGCGGGGTATGAAGTTGCCTCAACTCACCAGTCAGCAACTGTCAGAGCGTATTAGCCAAGCCACTGTAAGTAGCCTGAAAAATCCATACATTCTGTAAATCAAACAAGTGTAGCCGTACAGTCTCAAATATCAGCTTGGGGAAAGGGGCTCTGAACTGAAATGAAGGAATGAGGAGGTCAGGCTACTTTAACAAGGGAAATGAAGAGGGCCGAGGCAGCATTAACCTTCAGCGTTTACTTGACTGGTGTGATTAGTCAGGAGACTCCTTTCCTTCAATTCTTTGCCAGACAGAAAAAGCTTTTCTTCTCTGTCGTTTTTTAATCCCTCAGAGATAGTGGAATTGAGGATCAGTAGACATAGCAAAGAGGAAGTGAACAATATAAGAAAAGAGAAGTGAGAAATCAAAAAAATACTTTTATTTACATGTGGCAAATAAATACGTGCAGAGAGAGAGAGAAGGCGGCAAACAAAGCATGACTGTTGATGATGGATTTCATTACGGTGATATAAAGTTACTTATTTTTATTCCTGTCATTTGAAAATATTATTAAATTGCCACGGAGCAGGTTTTATGTGAAACAGAGTGTCTCCTCTTTCCAAAGCGATAAAATCACCTGGCACACACTGACACCACGCTTTTTCTTTATTTACTGGCAAAAGGAGGTGGAATGGTAATGACCCACACATGAAAAATAATAACAATAAAAAAAAGACATTTTAGCTTTCATTTCAGTCTCCAAGAATTGGCCAGTTTCCTAATTAATTGGAAAATAAATATCAGCTTCAGTCCGCTGCTACTTACTCTGGAGGGAGTTTTATCCAAACTCCATGTCTGTTACCTATAGCACTTTAAACAAATATTATGAATTTTTTTTAGAAATACAAATCCAAAGCATATATGTTACAAATTATGTTTTCATTTAGTTTAGTCATTAAAAATAAATTAAATCCCCACTATTATATAACTGCTATTCCAAGTACAAACAGGTTCTTTGTTTCTTTTTTATTACTCTTTATTCATCACATAAAATTCAAAAGTACTCATAAAATTAATTTATAGTAGGAGAGTTTTGGTAGCACTCATCCATTTTGGGACTCTGCTTGACCCAGTTATGGAGTGGCAGGAGCCAGAGCTGGTCTAAATAGCTTTGGGTGTATTCAGGCAAAATAGATAACCACTTCAATTCATGGTCAATTCTGGCAACAACCCTGGCACAGTGCCCTTTGTATCACAGGGCACACACACATTAACCCACTCACCAATCAACCTGTCCTGCTCTTGCTTGGGGATGTCGGTGGAAAAGTGGAGCACCTGGAGGAAAAAAACCCCACAGAGGCAGAGAGGACATGCAAACTCCACATGAACGATGACTGGGCATGGGGTTCAAATCCATGAACCACAGTGCCACCCATATTTATACAGCTTGAAAAGTATAATTCTCCAGGAGACATTCGAAAAAGCATACAATTAGGCAAAGGAACTAAACTGAATGATAAAATAAAGTAAAATTTACTGTTAAAATTTTAGCAGGGCGTTACTTATCATTACTTAAATGTACAGCAGAACAAAATATATCAAAACACTATAGGCAGAAATACAAATACCAGAGTTAACAGTTACAAAAATGTCTGTCCATTTTGCTAACTTATGTATTCCAATACATAATATAAGAAAAATATCCAATCAAATTTATATGTAAAATTCAAGCTAATCCTGCAGAGAGTGGGCATCAAATGAGGCATATCTGTAAATATCAGTCAACAGCGGAGTTTAGACTTTTTAGGGCAAAGCACAATACATTTGTAATGTACTGAATGGTTGCTTTAAAGTGGGAATTTACAAAGCAATAAAACTGTGAATAAATTAAAAATAATGTGTTTTAGCAGAATGAAAGTGTATACTGAATATTCTAAACTTATAAATAAGCAAAAACAATGTAACAAAAACATAAATAAATAAACTCATAAAGCAAGGTAGAAACACAGTGAGACTTTCTACAGTTTTCCTTTTTTCAGTTATCTTATGAAATCTTTGGATTCCATTTATATGATTTTGCTTTGGTGCATACAAGTAACACAGTGTTCAAATACAAAGCTGCCTTCATTCAGTCAATTGATACTTTGGCTTTGTGCAAAAAAGACTGTATGTGTATTTTATTTAAGGCTTATTTTACTTTTGAATTCAGTATTTTCAGTATTTTTTAAAATTAATTTTATTTTATTATAAGAAAGTATGCAATCAGGCAACTAATATTTGGAGAACTCATACATCAAATTTCTATCATACATCAAAATCCATCTAGAAAGAATGCTAGAAAAACAAACAAAAGAAAGGAGGGAAAAAACAAAACCTAACGAAACAAGAATTTAGCCCCCACCTAAATAATATTTAGAATTTTAAATAATACATTTATACAGTATTTTTTGCAGGATGAAGGATATGCACAAGTTTGTCAAAAAGGAACTGTTACAAAAATGCTGCATCTATTACTGTAGATGTAGACGAAAACATAAAAATACAATATTCCTATCTGAGACGGAAGGACAAAAATAAATGTGTTTTAAACCTGTGGATAGCTTGTATAGACAAGGAGTGATGACAACATAGCAAATACAATGTGCAATAAGGAAGGTATGTGCAGTATAAAGTCAAGGTTCTCTGACTTTCTTGAAATAACCAAACACTACTGACTAGTATAATAAAGCTGCTTTATTTTAAAGATAGATAGATAGATAGATAGATAGATAGATAGATAGATAGATAGATAGATAGATAGATAGATAGATAGATAGATAGATAGATAGATAGATAGATAGATAGATAGATAGATAGATAGATAGATAGATAGATAGATAGATAGATAGATAGATAGATAGATAGATAGATAGATAGATAGATAGATCCAAGATCTCAATTGAATGACTTCACCAAAGCAGGACTGACACATCAGATTGCCCCATGTGAGATGATGTTTCACTACTGCTGAAACTGTTGACAGGACAGTAAGGGACAGGCTCTGTGCTGCTGGCATTAGAGGAAGGTGACCCATCAGAGGCTCTCTGCTCACAGCTTCTAGACAATTGACCTTATAGCAGGACTATGACATGCCATGAACAGATAATGTGTTCACACCATTCCTGAGAAGTCAATGCTGGTGTGCAGGCATTGCCTTGACCTGCCTTCTCACCTGTCCTTAACCCAGCAGAACACCTTTATGATGCTTTGGATTGCAACCCTCAGTGATGTGACTACATGAATGGGATTACATCCAACAATGGCAAATTCAGAGGCTCAATGTCTACTCAAGCTAGAGATGTAAAATAAAGGTGGCTGCAAGAGGTAGTCGCACAGAATACTAAAGGACTACGAGTCAATTATTATTAACGTTCACAGTTGTTGTACTGTTTTGGTTTTCTGTTATTCTTGTCAATGAAAGTTGAAATTTCAGTACTGCATGTCTTTTTTTCAAAAACTATATGAACACACACACAAATACACAAATAATATTTATAATTTAGGTGGAGCTTCAAACCACCCCCAAATCCATAATAATTATAGAAGTGCAAAATATAGGTCTTATTAAAAGAGAAGAATGATCACTAGAAGTAAATACTATGAAAGTTTAGTGTAAAAATAACAGACACCTGTTACAGCTTATCTAAAAGGTAAGCTCCTGTCTGCCTGTCAGAGTGGCTGTCCATTTAACTAAATCAGTGTCAAACCAATTACTCCCACCTATACCTCCAACTCTTTGACCCAAAATCCTGACCTCTCTTCCAACTCTTGACCTTAATTTACTTCCAGACTCCACATTTACTAAAGGTCTGGCAGAAAGGAACAGCCAGTGATCACTTCCAGGATGGTAATCCTACTATGGAAGCACATTCCTAGAAGCCATTCAAAAGGGACAAACCCTCTGAGACATCTGGACTCACTTTCCTTTTGGATTTGGCAATCCCACCCCTTATACTGTATACCAGCCAATTACCAGAATACCATGGTTATTCTAGTACTAGCATTTCTGAGAGATGGAGCTCCTGCTCAGTAGTCACATTTGAACCATCTGAACCATGGCTGAGAGTGGTTTAGAACACCGCCATTTTTCCATTTTTTAATGAAATTTAGGCAGTTTCAGATACTGTGAATAACCTGTGTGGTTGTCTGACGGAATGATGGGACTAAAGACTAGATAAATGTTGGGGTGTTCCCCATCAACTTTTAAACAATAAATGAAACAGCACTTAATGGCGCAAACAAAGATACCACCTTCTGGGGTTCTTTCAAACAAAATTACTGTCTATCAAGGCTTCCTTAAATGCTTTGCTTTGGACTTGAAGGAGCTCCGTCTCTTCTGTTCACCAGTCAACACGGGATGCCTCCTCTCTGGCAGCTGGACTTTTATGGTCCAGAAGGGGTTGCTTTCACTGAGTGGTATGGTAACTTTCAGAGCTCTAAAAAAGGTATTTATTCAGGGAGAGGTAATGGGTTAATAACTGTGGTTGAATAGTAGTAAAAATCGAGACCAAAAGAAAACTTGGAACAGCAGCCAGGTGGTCTTGTTTGATTCAACAAATAACCTGAATCAAAAACAATGATGGCATAAAATATCAGAAATATAGGCTATACTATACCCTTCCCTTGATTTGGAAGTGCTGCTCAGTTGAGGAACTCTCTGGTCTGGCTTGAACCAAAGTGAGACGCTTCCTTCTGGAGTTGCCCAGCTTTATAGGGCCTGGCCCATAAGAGGTGGACTCACTTGCCCTCACTAAGCATCTTCTCAGATGCGAGTTGTAGAGGTTGAAGAAGGTGATAAGGTTAGAAACAGCGGCCCCTCTCATTGAAGGCTTATGCAAACAATTCCTAAAGGTGTTCCAACTTTTGTTGATTGATTACAAACTCTCTGTTTGCATAAAAGCACTTTTGGAATAATCTGTGTTGCTACACCCTCTATGCATTACTTGGACAAAATTGCACTGTATGTTGCTACCATAATGCCAAGAAAAAAGTAATTAATAAATCATTCTACCCCCCTAAAAGTGAAGGTCCTTCCGTTTAGAGTAATTGCAAAGAAAATCAAGGTGTCAAGGAGCACAGTTTCCTACACCATCGAAAGTAATTTGAAAATTGGACTAAATTCTGACAGGGACAGGTCTGGCAAACTCAAAGCCACAACAGAATTACAAGACAAGTTCTTGAGAGTCAACAGCTTACATCATAGGTTCTTCATAGGACAATGGTCCCGTGAAACACAAATTGATTTGTTAAAGGAAACTGTGATTATAATATCTGTTGAATGTCACTAACTGTGTCAATTTCTCTTTCTCTTCTGAATGGACTGCTTTGTCGCTTCACTCAAGTAATTGTGCTGAGCTTGGAAAATAGTCTCCCAGAAATAACAACAGCAGTGGAAGACCTTAACACTGGACTGGACCCTCATATGTAAGTATTATAACAATCATGAATATTTGCCTGTACTTCATTGAGTTGCATTGTACAGTGACGGGTTTGGCAAGTGCTGGATGGATGGTTGCTACTGCTTAACTAACATTTCCCCCCTTCTTTACAAACTTTAAACATCCTATAATGATATTATTTATCTTCTATATTTCTTACAAACAGACAGTGGTTTGCAGTGGTCTGAAAAGGGTGCTGTATGATGAGTAGAATTCCCTTTTGTATTTGTATTGTGACAGTCCATTCCTGAATTCATTGTGGATGTGAAATCTTCATACAGCCTATACGGAAGAACCATCTTCTAACCATAGCTGCTATGACTACTTTGGCAAACACTGTGAATTAGTTGATTTTTAAAAAAAATCTGTGGCGATCTATTTCTATCCTTTTGCTTGCTTTTACAGCACAATTATAATCATTCTCTCCTATGCAAAAAGATATATTCTGCTCTGTTGTACCTAATAATGTGTATCCATGTCTCCTTCAAAATACTGTAAACACATGGATGACACGTTAGTAGATATTTACTTCAAACACATAGTCTGGTGATCGGAAGAGGAACGTCTGGGTTGCATACTTCACACACTGTTATAATATGTTTTGTTATTAAGTTTAATGTCACTGTTTTCTGTGCCCACTGTTATGGACTCATTCATACAGGCAGACCAAGTATGGTACACAGGGGCTCAGCATCAGCATTTAGAATTGCCGAGCCAAGCACAGGACTAGAGAGCCAAAGACAACTGGAGAATTGAATAGTCAGCCTAAAGACAGACTAGTATATTTCTGTCTTCTGTCAGCACACTATCCTCTTTCCTTGTTGGGAGAATGAGAACTGTATGTAGGCATTGTGCTATTCCTGTATTTTTGAAGGTGGGGTTTGAGTCCTTTCCTGTCCTTGTTTGGATCCAGAGAAGGAGTCTGCACATGGAGCAACCAGAATATAAAAATGGACCTACTGCCAACACTTTGAAGCTAATCTTCCGCCCGGTGAAAATCCTTTCAGTGTGGCAACGAAAGATGGCAGACTGCGTAGGTCAAGACCCCCACATTGCTTGATAGAGTCTGTCATAAGCTTCCCGTCTGTAATACCGTAAAGTGAGCTAAATTATCCTTTATACTTCTCGTGTAATCTTGTAACCGTCATATTGCATGCTGGAGTGGGGGTGGGGGGGGGGGGGGGAATAAACCTTTTTTATTTATAATTATTTAAATTCAGGTTAATTAAAATACCGCATTTGAAAAGAACACATTTCCAGAGGGCTAATGCCTCTTAAGGAAACACACACTTGGGTTCCAATGTTTGTGATGCAGAACTATGATAAGTGAATCTGATAATGGATCAATGAAGAGATAGAATTTTCAAACACTATTCTCCACTTTTAAAGTATTTGCATCTACATTTAGGGTAGAGTAGAGTGGATAGATAGATAGATAGATAGATAGATAGATAGATAGATAGATAGATAGATAGATAGATAGATAGATAGATAGATAGATAGATAGATAGATAGATAGATAGATAGATAGATAGATAGATAGATAGATAGATAGATATTAACCCTCCCTATTCTGTTTGTCTTCTGGGTTCCCCATATGGCATTTCTTTGTCTGCCATGAAACAGTCATCTCAGATAACAGAGCACTGGAATCCTCAAGTAGGAGGGTCCTTTCATCAAAATGGCTGGCCCAGCACTGACTCAGCTGTAGAATAGCCAATAGAGGTGAGGTGGCTAGTTGGTACTCCAGTACTCTGACTGTGGCTTGTCTTTTCTACAATCCGGCCATGTTCTATGATTAGCTGATGGACCAATGTTGCTTTTCATTTGTGTTAATTCTTTTCTACTTTGTTTTTGATGTACATCATGGTCAAGTATGATAGTTCTGTGTCAGCGAGTGGAGATACAGTATAATGTATTCTTGTATTTGGTCTTGAAAGTTGTTGTGGCGATTTGTGCCTGCATTTTTTGTGGAGTGCTGTGCAAGAATAAAGTAGTATGTATTGTTGTATTGCATTTCTGAGGTGGCCATGACAGATATAGCTCTGTGAGAAAGATTATTTGTGTTCTGTTCTGTGTATTATATTTACCTCATTTTTTGACACCCATTACACTCTTCTTTCTGAGTTGCCTTTCCCAACATTTATTCCTGTTTTTTTGGTTCTTACAAAGTTTTTTTTTTGAGTTTTTCTTGTCTTCTTAGGGAGTCAAGGTTGCTGTAACATTTATCGGGGCCTGTTAAAGCCCATTAAGGTTTTCCTTGTGTGATTTTAAGCTATACAAGAAGTAAATTGTTTTTATTTATAGATAGATGCTGTCACAAACTTGACAAAGCCACAAAAAGCTTTGGGGCAGCCACCCTTATAATATTTCCTGGCTGCAAAATTAAATTAATAATTTTACAGATGTGTACAGGTTGAAGTCCAGAACAGAACTGATTTGCTTGTCACAAAGATGGCGGCTTTAAGGGAGAGTGGAGGAAGTGATGTCATAAGTAGGGCCAGAACTGGAAATAGTGTCATTGGGGCCAGGACTGGAAGTGATGTCATCAATAGGCCCAAAAACGGAAGTGATGACATTGGGCCAGGGACTAGAAGAGGCGTCATCCATGGTGTTGGAATAGGAAGTAACGTCATCCATGAAGCTGGAACCAGAACGTGTCGTCATCAGGGCCATGCCGATTTTTTCTCGTCAGCTGAAAAGTGAGAGAAAGAGTTAGTGCACTCTGCCACCCACTGGTCTGGCATGGAATTACTCTCATTCAGGTCCTTTAGCTGCCACGTGTGTGACAATGCTTTATGGCAATTGTTCCCAAACTCAGTCCTGGAGAGCCACTGTAGCTGCAGGCTTTTGTTCCAACTAGATTCACAATCAGTGATACTAATCATTCTCATTTCATTAGCTACTCTTTTTTATCTTCTCATATCTTGCATTTAGAAAAGCACAGCAGTATGATTTTTACATTTGACATTTAGAAATGCTTCTACTTTTGCTGAAACTGTAAATGCTTAACTGTCTTTTGCTGTTTTCCTATTATTTTGCTCTTTTGTCTGTGTGGTTTGCACCCTTTATCGCATCCTAATAATGACAATCAAAAACAAGCAGAGCAGACACTGGGGCAAACCTCATTAAATGATGAACGGCTGCAACTAATTCTGTGTC
The DNA here is from genome assembly GCF_900747795.2 of Erpetoichthys calabaricus. NCBI lineage: Eukaryota > Metazoa > Chordata > Cladistia > Polypteriformes > Polypteridae > Erpetoichthys > Erpetoichthys calabaricus. The sequence goes on from NC_041407.2 coordinate 38,235,252, forward strand.
AGACTCACTAATTAGTAAATAACAGATTAAACACCTGGTAAAGCAGAAAGGAAATAAAGATGAAACTATGTTTAGCAAGTTGAAAAAAAGGATCACAATATAACCGTGTAATGTATGTTAATAAAAATTACCAAACATAGTTTTGTTATTTCTACATTGACCCCAAAACACAGAAACTGAGAAATAATAGCTCAATTCATTAGCCTAGGAGTTCAACTAAAAATAGAAGTTGGTTGGAACAGAAAACTGAAGCTGCATTGGGTCACAAGGACCAAGTCTGGGAACCACTGTATTATGAATCCCAAGGTTGAAATCTGTGCAAAAACTTCACTGACATCTAAACAATAAAATAAAATAAATATATTCATGCACATCACCTTTTTAAATCTAACTGATTAAAACAGAAGTAAAAGGACCTTTAAAACCAAAACATAGACACCATAGTCACATTTTACTTTTGTAAGAAATTCTGCCACTACGGTTCTACCCTGCCACCCCTGGAAAATGTGCTTTAGATACAGTAGCACTAGAAACCAATTAAAGTTATCAATATTATCAGATATTAGTGAGTTTAACCATATAAAGCATTTTACTTCAGTATCCCAAATTCAAGTGAGGTGTGGTAATTAAAAAGACACCATGTGCTAAAGATGAGCAGGTGGTACAAAGTCTTAGGAAGCTGAATGCGCAAAATGTCACTTTCAAGTCTCATTGTTTAACCTGACCATTTATAATGGGTATCTAGGTGAGCTTGTGTAGTTGCAGGCTGACAAATTCATTGCAAATAGCAGACCAAAAAGTTCATCAGTCAACATTTGTGTATTCTCCACTGAGGTCTGACTGTTATCTGCATGCAAAATCAATAGAAAGCAGTTCATTTGTGGAAATGATATTTTGTGTTTTGGTAACACTTTTGTTTAGGCACTGCAAAAATGGAACTATTACTCGTTTACTATGAAGGATTCAATGGTCTTATAGAGAAAATGATCAAGAGGAAAATGTCTCACTTAAGCCACCTCTGACCATTCCAAAGTTGTTATTTTAGAATATTAGAACAATCCAGACGAGAACAGGCCATTGAGCCCAACAAAGCTCACCAGTCCTGTCCACTTAATTCTTCCAAAATAAAATCAAGTGTTGAAAGTTCCTAAAGGCCAACTGTCTACCACACTACATGCTAGCTTATTCCATTTGTCCATGGTTGTTTTAAAAAAAAAAACTTCCTAATGTTTATACAAAATTTACTCTCAACAAGTTTCTAACTGTGTCCCCGTGTTCTTGTTGAACTCATTTTAAACTAACAGTCTCGATACACTGCACTAATTCCCTTCATAATTTAAAATGCTTCAATCACATCTCCTCTTAATGTTATTTTGCTTAAGCTTGAAAGGCTCAGCTCTTTTAATCTTTCTTCATAATTCATCCCCTGTAGCTCTGTAATCAGCCTAGTCACTCTTCTCTGGTCTTTTTCCAATGCTGCTATGTCTTTTTCATAGCATGGAGTCCAAACTGTTGTAAAACTTTAGTTAGCCACATTGCTCAGAGATGAATAACCTATCTACTGATGTTTCATAAGTGTTATAAAGATTAAAAGAAAGGTTAAGGTCTTGCTATATAAGTGTAAATGAGTAATAGATGCATTTTTGCAGTACCCAAACCTAAGAGTTACCCAAGTTTTATATTACAGGTGATTATAAACATCATGAATTTCAAGAGTTCCATAGTCTAAAGCACATTATGGCACAGTGCTTGCTTGACTCCACTCTTCACCTTTTCACTAGACATCTTGACCCACCTCTCTCATAAGGAGCAATTTAATTTTACATTCTAATTACAATAAACTAAAATGCTATGCCTTTGTCTGAGAATTGGAAGAGTGCTGTTTTAATAAACATGGACAAAAGCCAAGAATATGATGTGTCGGAAGCAGAATAAAGATACAGGTAAATACAGGTGTAGGAAATATGCAGTAAATATGCACAGGCAAATCGCAGATCCATTTAAGTAAAGCAAAGTAGTCTTTGATGAACTGTCACAGAGGTTCAAGCAGGCCAAACAGATAGTGACCAATCTGACCCAGATTTTACTGCTTTCTAAATAAGTCTCATTTTGCCTGGCACAGGTTTGAATAAAAGATGGATGAGTAAAAGGGTGGCACGATGGCACAGTGGTAGCGCTGCTGCTTCCCAGTAAGGAGACCTGGGTTTGCTTCCTATGTCCACCCTGTGTAGAGTTTGCATGTTCTCCCCGTGTCTGCATGTTTCCTCCCACAGTCCAAAGACATGCAGGTTAGGTGAACTGGCGATCCTAAATTGTTCCTTGTGTGTGTGGGCTGGCGCCCTGCCGGGGTTTGTTTCCTGCCTTGCGCCCTGTGTTGGCTGGGATTGGCTCCAGCAGACCCCTGTGACCCTGTAGTTAGTATATAGCGGGTTGGATAATGGATAGATGAGTAGATTGAGCTGTTCATTTTTGAGATGAAATACACTTAAAAAAGGGTTAATTTGGAATTTTGACGCAGTGGGTGCTCACATTTCATTACCTGCCCTGCTGCTGCCAATTCCTTTCAATACATTTCACTTCAGTCTGAGCACTTTAAACTCTAAGGGCTGCCTTTCTTCAATACATCCTTCCTTCCGCCTGGTAATCAATTACTGCAGAGAAAACTTCCGAAATGTTCCTTCCTCCTTGCCTCTCACACGCGCTTCAGTAATGACCCAGGAGAGTTTGACCTGTGCCTCTAGTAACGTTTTTTCCCCTTTTTGAACTAATCTTTCCCCTTGGACATTTTACTGTTGTCTTACAGCAGAACATACGGTGTGACAGCTGAGAGGCAGGCTGGAGTAATTCTGTTTAACTCTGATTTCAAACAATGGTATCACTTTGGATACAAAATTCAACAAGTCAAGGAATGACTGCTACAGCTGAAGTGGCTTAGAAAGGAGTGCTTAAATTCTGTTTCACCAGATGATTAAACACAAACCTGTAAGCAGATTTGCATCCAATACTCCAATCCAATAGTATCCAAAGCTCCTCAATGTTATATTTTTAAATAATGCGCAGAATTATACAAATGGTCATTAACAAATATTGTGCTCAAGCGCTTACAACTTAATTTCAACATAAAATCCTACACTAAAATAGGTCCTTTGATAAGGATCCAGAATGCTGATTGTTTCAACTTATTGGGTGATGTGGCTTTAAATAAACAGTCTTCTCATGGTATTGCACTGGAAATCTTTACTGCTTTGTTTATCAACAGCCCCTCGTCAGTTACAGTGTCTATAAAAAGTATTTACACCTTTGGAAGTTGGGACATTTTATTCTTACATAAGACTGTCTCACAGTAGATTGACACCGATCAAGAAAAAGCTCTTTTATGTTAAAGTGAAAATTGATTTAAAACGCAATATAAATGTAATTAGTTTAGACCACTTTGCAGAGATCTGTTTTTCCTTTAACATTAAACAGTCTGTTTCTGTGGATCAGTGTCAAAAAAGCCAAAATAAATTCACTGTGATTCATTACTTTATAATAATAAAATATGTAAACTTCCAAGAGTTTGAATACTTTTTATATGCTCTGTATCTTGAAGATATACCCTAGACACCTAATGCATATTCCTTCAGCACTCACACGTTTAGCAGGCTACCGTATGCTAACCACTTCTAGCTTAGATAGATAGATAGATAGATAGATAGATAGATAGATAGATAGATAGATAGATAGATAGATAGATAGATAGATAGATAGATAGATAGATAGATAGATAGATAGATAGATAGATAGATAGATAGATAGATAGATAGATAGATAGATATTTGAGCCAAGTTTATTTGTCATGTGTATGTAGTAAAACAAAATTTGTAGTTACATGTCTCCTCAGAACAGTTGATAAAAATAAATGAATAAAAAACTATATATTGCATGCAACATACAGTATATATCCAATGTGTATTTGCAAGTATTATACTGTATATCTATAAACATGTGTTTTTTATATTACAATAATTTTTCTTATTACACACTTATTGGCAATGTTAAATTGGCCCAAAGTGTTTGTCTGAAAGTATGTGTGTGTGTTCACTCTGTGATTGGTTGTCGCTGTGTCCATGAATTATTCCTGAATTTTGATTGTTGCTTACTTGGATGGACTCCAGCTTTCCCACAACCCTGCTCCAGATAAATGGGCATAGAAAATGTATGGATGGAGGAATGGATTGACTGTTCAGCAACCATATGTGTCATTTACCTGAAGAGAGGACTGAGGAAAGCGGCTGCGCAAGATGGCTGAATTGTACTTTTTGCCTTTCTAAGGCAGCAAGTGTTGTATACGTTGTCTTGCATACACATCAGAGGGTCACTATCCAGGTTCATCCCACTAACTCTGTCATCTTCCTTTGCCTCCACAGTACCATGAAACCGCCCAGTGAAGGCTACTGACTTTGCTCCTTCCAGCCCCAGGACCATAATAACCCAGCTGCCCAGCAAGAGGCATCACATGTTGAAGAGAGAGCAGGAGAGACAGAGTTCCTTTGAACATTAATCAGAAGTCTTTCCAAAAGTTTTGATAGGCAGCAGCTTTTTGTTAGAATGGCACAGGGTGACATTTCTGTTTGTAATTATACCATCAAGTACAGTTTTATTGTGTTGTGGAAGTAAATGGTGACAGTCAGGTTGGCACTCCAACATTTACTCCAACATTTATCTATGCGTTATTACTTTGGATGACCACGATGTCTTGAGGGCGGCACGGTGGCGCAGTGAGTAGCGCTGCTGCCTCGCAGTTGGGAGACCTGGGGACCTGGGTTCGCTTCCCGGGTCCTCCATGCGTGGAGTTTGCATGTTCTCCCCGTGTCTGCGTGGGTTTCCTCCAGGCGCCCCGGTTTCCTCCCACAGTCCAAAGACATGCTGGTTAGGCGGATTGGCAATTCTAAATTGGCCCCAGTGTGTGCTTGGTGTGTGGGTGTGTTTGTGTGTGTCCTGTGGTGGGTTGGCACCCTGCCCAGGATTGGTTCCTGCCTTGTGCCCTGTGTTGGCTGGGATTGGCTCCAGCAGACCCCCGTGACCCTGTGTTCGGATTCAGCGGGTTGGAAAATGAATGGATGGATGGACAATGTCTTGAAGAAAAGGCAGCATGATGGTAGTAATATTATGTGTTGCTTCAACCATCCTCTGCAGTGTTTTACAATCTTGAGCTGAGAAGGTACAAGGATATGATACACCTAGTGACGATGAACTCCACTGTCCTCCATCATTTTGCTTTGGGAATCTTAGCTACAGAATTTTACACAAATAAAACAAACTACAAATTTAAAATAAAAAAAAACTGAACTTGACTGGTTCCATTGATTCCAATACAATATTGGTAATGTATGTGGTGAATATGACATTTCTGTGCATGAAAAAAAAGCTTTTCTTTTTTTAATTCTTAGTTTCTAAATCTTTTATTTTTCTCCACGTGTGAAAGGCCTCATTTTACACATTGGGTGATCATGCAGACTTTAAAATTAAATAAAATTAGTTTCATTTAGATTTAGACACTAAGCGATGATGATAGAAGATTTCCACTTGTGCCATCTCAAAATATATCTTCATTATCAATTTGCAGTGATCAGTTTATCCAGTAAGGAAAGTATAATTGTGCTGTGGTCAGGAGACCTGGATTTGACAGCACCCTGGGTGCTCTTTGTGTGGTCGGACTGCAAGTTCTCTTCTCGGATTCTGTTTCTCTACTCACTCCTCAATGATGTGCTGGTTAGGTCAGTTGGCAGCCCCATATGAGTAAGTGTGTGTGTGTGTGTGTGTGTGTGTATGAGTGTGTGTGTCCTGGGGCCTTGTCCAGGTGATGTGGGGATAGGCTGTTACACCTGTGACTCTGAACTGGAAAAAACTGGTATATTAATAGATGAATGGCTGGAATTATTCTGTTACCCTCTTTTATTACAGGGTGAAAAGGACACAAAACCTATCCTGCCCAATTCAGGCACAAGGAAGGGACCAGCCCAACAGGAGATGCATGGCAAGACATCAATGACACTCCCACTCCCACTCGCCTGGACAGCTTAGTCTTTGCCTGTCATACTAACAATGCATCTTTGAGAAACAGAAGTACCCAGAGAAAACTTACACTGCCATAGTGACCACACACAGTGACCAGAATGGGAATGGAGCGCCTATTCTTGGTGCTGTAAATTTATATTATCTCATTAGTTTAAATCATTAACAAATCAATTTACTTCTTCAACCCTATTTTGCAAAAAGTAATTCATTTATTTTAATTGGTTATGTTCAGCACTTCTCTTTTCTATCAAAAACTGAAGAAACAAGAGAACTTCTAGACTGCATGGAGCTGCAGTAAGGAGGGTAACACTGTAACTCTTCTTTGCACTGCTGATGAAATTAATCGATAAGAATATTTGACTGAAAATCAAAATACTTTAATTGTACAATTACATCACTAGTTAATTAACTTACTTTTTGCAATAGTGCAGTTTAAATTTTAAGATGTCAACTTCTAATGGTTTACTAAATACAGTATATAATAACAACTAGGGGGCTTACCCCCTGCTCGCTTCACTTGCCAACCCCCCTTGCCTGCACTTCACACCAGCCACTTCGCATCTCTGCCGCTCGTGTTGTGAAGAGGGGGGTTGAACGCACCCCAAGGAGACGCGATCCCTCCTCCGAAACCCCTTATTAAACGGTGATACAACAGGAAAAAAATACAGTTTTTTTTTTACCTCCTCTTTGCTCGATCAGCTGCTGCCATGCTGCGTGATCTGTATCTCAAACACTTAAAAGCCTGTACAGCAGCTGTCTTTGTCATCTACTCTTTGTCTTTTATTTCCGGCTCCGGGCATGGTTAAATCTGATGGCACAAAGTCTTGTCTCGTGGGATGTGAGTTCTTGGTATTTTTTAGTTTAAAATTTAAAAACAGAGTAAGAATCTGAAAATCTAACAATATTACATTAAAGTTAGTTAAATTCTGAAAAGAACGATACCTGACATATATATGTAGGTTTTAAAATAAGCCTGATTTGAAGTGTGACAAAAAACATAACATATAAATGTCACATAAAATTGTTGCACAAAATCGTTGCACTTTTAGGCTTAGGATTTTATATATAGAGAGTAAATAATAATAAGTGTCTCAGACACTTCACCATCATCATTTACCCAGGATATCCAGCACCCAATAGTAAAGTACTTTTAATATCCAGACTTTCGTGCTGAAAAGTGTATCTGTTCAGATTTTCAAATGATATTTTCATCTATTTTAGGTTCCACCTCACAAATGTCTTCTACTACTCATGATGAAGCTCTCTGACATTAATTTCAGTATTTTGGGCTCCATTCTTAGATTTGTCACACCCTATTGATTTATAGGTACCCCATAGCTGATGTAGTTTATTTATGTTAATAATCTGTATATATCATAATTGAAGTTGGATTAAACATCAGCTCTCACTGTAGTTACTCCTCACCCCTGGAATCAAACCCAGTAGGTTAGAGACATAAGTAACCTTTATAATTGAGTGAAGGTCTTCTTTATTAACACTGTTCATAACTATGAGATTGCTGACATCATTCGAATTGTAACACGATTGCACATCAACTAACTGCACACATTTTCCTTACACTTAACTTGCTAATAATAGATAATCTTCATTAGATCAAAAATATTTCCCAGTGAAAAACATAGAATAGGAATAAAGGGATGCACAAAATGCCTGGATAAAACATCTTGACATACACGTTATGGCCTGCAGGGTGCGCACCATCCACCCAAACCCGACACAGACACCCAATCCATTCCCATAAGCAGCACAGTACAATACAGAGCACAAGTACAATCCCAGTATTCTGTTTCTCCTTCTCTCTCTTTCTCTCTGCCTCCTTTCCTCCTCTGGCAAGCTTCAAACCCCCCTGACGCTGGCTCTCAAAATGATAGGCGGCTCCTTTTAAGATGCACCTGGGAGTGCCCCAGGTGGCTCATTAGCAAGGTCTCAACTCACTCCCAGGTGTGGTGGAATCCCAATGTAGGGCTCTGCAGCTTCCGCAGCTCCCTCTGGCGGCATCCACAGAACCCAACAGGACTGCAGTGAACTCCATCACCCAGCATGCCCTGTGAGAATCTGTGGTGCCACAGCAACCAAGGGGGCTGCCCTCTAGCACCCCGGGGAAGATAATGCCCTGACCATGCTCTCTCACCCGTTCCTTCCACAATGTTGGTGTCCCGACCAGGCTGGGCCTCTGGCTGTTCGTGACAGCATACACCAACTGTCTGGTTCAGCAGATATTCATATAAAGGTAAAGTAGGTAATCACGTGGCAATATATTGTGAATATGTGTAATGCACAATTAAAAATTTAAGTGACTTTGAATGCTAGTAAACGTAAGATATGTTAGTACAAATGTTCCTCTGATTGTAAACCTGCTGAGGTTTCCATGTATTACAGTTTCATGGCTATATCAAAGACAGAACAAAATGTAATGTAATACTGCAGGGTAAAGAGTAATGTATAAGACCACAGAGAAAAATCAAAACAAGAATGGGCCACCACCTAAAACACATTCAGCCCATGGAGGCTCATTGGTTGGAAACCTACCATAGATAAAATAGGCCAAAGGATGCTGCCATGATTTTTTGATGAAACAAGGAAATGAAAAAGAATGGTAAATACAAATGAAACATTTGAGAAATAAATGCTAAAACTGAAAAGGCTATTGAAGTTGTAGCTGGGATAGCCTCCAAACCTGGCTTAAAGAATTTCAGTAAATGGATGAATTTATAATTGCGTTTTTGACTAAAAGCAAGGTAACTGCATGAGAAAAGCAATGGCTTTAGGAAACTCTCTGTGGAGACAGTGCATTTAATAAATAATAAAAATCTGAATTAGCATAAGCCACCCTAACTCAGGGTATTTTTAACAAATGAACTAATTTACCTCATGAGGTACAAGTATGCAGCAAAAGAATAGTTGCATATATATGTATTTGAAATATTAAAATGTGTTCTTGAACTTAAATGTTTAAAGACTAAATACAACTTATTGTAATAGAAATTTGCCATTTTTCACACTCTAATAAAGGTCCATAGAAGGTGAGGACCCTAATAAAGGATCAAAAATTAAATAATATTCATAATCACTGACCGTGAAATAGTCTATAACGATACTCCACCTGCTTATGTTTGAAATTTGCGGTTTTTAACCTTCCAGGAGTGGCAGTTAGAAGTCTAGGACCACTGGTAAAGAGTCAAATTTCAAAAATAGCATCATACTTGTGATTAGCCTGTTCGAAAAGCATAAAACAACACTCCACATGTTACAGATCCTCATTTTTTTCCAAGTTTTGTGAAAAAAGTAACTTTGACCCCTTGTATCCCATCAGGGTGTGAATCCCAGGGGTTGGCTGATGTGACATGGAGAACTTTAATACTTTCTGATTATTTTGCTGAATTCCCTTATTGCTTTACTCATTATAATAAGGGTGTAATTTTCTGCACAAAATATTAAAAATTATTTAAAAAATAGCCTAAAAATGAATTTTTTTTAGTCATGAGGGCCAAAAATAGGGGGAACCCCTAAAAAGCTTGACGTCTTGCATAACTAGACATCATGTTGTGTAGGTTTTCTTGAACTGGTGAGTCAAGATGTGTTGGCCAAAAAATAAACTGAAGTAATTTCAAAGCATTCATTACATCTTGCTTGAAGAAGGGGCATGAGTTACCTCGAAAGCTTGCGTATTGTAATCTTTTTAGTTAGCCAATAAAAGGTGTCATTTTGCTTGGATTTTCTCTACATGAATATAATAACACATTACACTTCTTAACCTACTATGAATCCAATTCAGAACAGCTTAATCCAGCAACACTGGCCACTAGGCAGGAAAGAGCCCTGCATAGGAAAACAGTCCATCTCAGGCTCACTCATCTACACTCATCCAATGGCCAATTTGGAATCAATATTTAAACTAACCTGAACATATCTGGAGAAAAATCCAATCCAAGATGCTAGATGTTTTGAAGCAACATTGCTTACTTTTGGTTAAAATCTTGACCATTAAACCTAGTTAATAATATAAACTGAAATTCTGTGAGATTTACACAGTATGACTCATTCGATTTTAGAATAAGTTTAGATAGATAGATAGATAGATAGATAGATAGATAGATAGATAGATAGATAGATAGATAGATAGATAGATAGATAGATAGATAGATAGATAGATAGATAGATAGATAGATAGATAGATAGATAGATAGATAGATAGATAGATAGATAGATAGATAGATATTTTGGCCACTAGGGGATGTGCTAGAGCCCCAAACCCCAGACAGAACTTCCAACACACAGTCCCAGGTTCAAACAAAGGTTCTTTTATTGACACAGTATCTTGACAGAACAGAATCCTGTCCTTCCTATTTATCACCTTCAAATTTTAGTCTACAAGATCTGGCAGAGCTGCCATAAAGCAGCGGAGACCTACTCCAGCAGTATCCACTGGTGGTATCTGGAGCACCCAACAGGGCTGTCCAGCTCCTATGAACCTCTCTGGGAGCCCAAACTGTGGGCACCCCATCAGTGCACCGCCACCTTGTTCACTGGGGAACTCTTTGCCACCACAGAGCAGTCTCCCGTTTTCTTTCCATTATACTTGTCTCCCACCCAGGTAAACATACATGGTTTCATCATAGCCAGGATGTCAGTCCTCCACTGCCATCTATCACAAAAGGCACTATATATTAGATAGATAGATAGATAGATAGATAGATAGATAGATAGATAGATAGATAGATAGATAGATAGATAGATAGATAGATAGATAGATAGATAGATAGATAGATAGATAGATAGATAGATAGATAGATAGATAGATAGATAGATAGATAGATAGATAGATAGATAGATAGATAGATAGATAGATAGATAGATAGATAGAAAAGGCACTTCTAGTATGCACCGCTAATTTAGCCTGCTTTAAGCATCGTAGCTTCATGTGCCCATTGCTGCAGGGATTATTTCGGACACCCCTCCGTTGGCACTATGCTAGTTGTTTTGAAAAGGGTGGACATATGGGGAATTTGCAATTCCTTTCAATGAGTGAAGTTTTTTAAATGTTTATAGTTTTATAGTTTTATTTGCTTCCATGCCATTACTGTAAACAACAACACATTCATTTTTTCATTCCGGACAACATGTTTAGTGTTGTTTAGAGATTATACATGCTGCATGGATTCCAACCTAATGTATGGGCAGAAAAAGTGAAAATCTAACTCACTCCTCCACAGTCCCAAACTGCTGGTCTGCAGAGGACGGATGGTGGAGCTTCTTTCTTCGTTCTGAGACCTTTACACTTCTCACAGAAAACGCATGGGGCCAGTTCTGGCATTTATTTAGTAGTGCTGAATGATGAGTGATGAGGGATTACACATTTCAAGCCAACATCAGTCAACTGGCATTTTGTGCTCTTTTTTTAACCATATATACTCAGATGAAAACAAGCTTTATTACTTTCTCACCAACCAATTTACAGTAGCTCCAGGTCTGAGTCAATTAAAATCAACAAAGTCATTCATCCATCCATTGTCCAACCCGCTGAATCCGAACACAGGGTCACGGGGGTCTGCTGGAGCCAATCCCAGCCAACACAGGGCACAAGGCAGGAAACAATCCTGGGCAGGGTGCCAACCCACCGCAGGACACAAAGTCATCTGCTCATTTTATAAAGTATGTCCATTGCATTCTAATATGGGACAAATATTCATTTTTTCATATTTCTTGCAAACTCTTTGTTTTTTCTTTATCTATGAAGTGTCAGGTTTAAAAATCTGTACCGCCCAGGCCCTTTGCATGCCCATAACCTGAGGGCACAGCCACAGAAGATGAGTCAAAAGCACACAGGGCTGAAGAAGGATCCAGGAAATAAAATAAAAAGCAGCCAGATTTTCGCTCCATTCTGCATGCTTTCTTGAAACACATAACAAGCAGAGATAATAGAGATCATCTTTCAGATAGAGACCTATGCAGTGGTATGTTTTATGTTTTTCTCCCATTTGAAGTTTTATCTTAATGTCAATAGGTCTGCAAATGGTCTCTTTATAAAAACTCTGCATTTGCATGAAAAGAGCAAGAAAACTGAAATCTCATATCGGACTGCAAGCAAGAAAGTCAATAGACAGGCAGAGGACACTGATCCCAGGAAAATCTAATAAAGTTGATTGAATTACACTCTCTTTCCTCCCAGTGAAATCACGCACACACTGTTCAAATATTGGATCTCAGGAAATCAGGGAAGACAATTTCCTTTGCGTAACATAAGAAGGTAGAAGCAGGGGGACGAAGGGCTCCAGGCCATAACTACTGGGCTTCTCCAATTAAGACGCCACCCCGCTGTGCTGAACCTGATATGAATACAGGAGAGCCAAAGAAAGTATACCTCGCTCTTGAGGTACTGTACATTATACACACTATCTGCAAAGCTGAAGAAATCCGATCCGGCAGACCAGTGCTGGAGCCTAAGTGCTCATCCCTGGCCTAGTTTTTTGTGTTTTTTTGGTTTTAGTAGCAGGGCGGCATTGGTTCCACTTAATATGTTGCCCTAATTATGTGTTAAAAAAAATATATAGTTAGTTTTATTTTTTGTCAGATTATGAACATATATTTCAGTCACACAGTTGCACTTGCCTAGTTCTCTGCTTGTGTTCGCATCATTCTCTAAATCGTAATGAGTGGTGAGTTTCCCAAACTACTTTTTTGATTTCACTTACATTGTGCTGGAATATAACATAGGTAAAATAAAACACACAAAATATCACAATCTAGCACAAATTAAACAACACTGAATACAATCTCCAGCGAAAATACAAATGTAATGATACAGTGTATTTAGAAAGTCTTCACACTTTTTAAGTTTCCGCACACTTTATTGTGTTGTAGATTTAATTTTAAGTGGATAAATTTGCCACTTTTTGCCCATCATTCTACAGTTAATGACCCATTTACTAAACTGCAAATGTGTTCAGAACGGCTTACAAAAACTGAAATCTTTCGTTTATATAAGTATGCAGTTCCATAATAGAGTACTTTGTAGAAGTCTCTTTGACAAAAATTACTGCTTCAGGTCTTTTTGGGTAAGTCCTACCAGCTTTGCACACCTGGATTTGGGCAGTTTAGCCCATTGTTTCTGGCAAATTCTCTCTTGCTCCATTAAATTGGACGGGAGGTGTCTGTAAAAGTCTATCGTCAGGTTTCTCCAAAGTTATTCTATAGGGTTTAAGTCTGAGCTTTGCCTAAGCCACTCAAGTACAGTCATAGACTTGTCTGAATGCTACTCCAGTGTTGACTTGTCTATATGCTTTGGGCCATTTTTGTGCTGAAAGCTGAACTTGCGCCAATCTGAGGTCACATGCACTCTGGAGTAGGTTTTCTTTCAGGACCTTTCCGTATTTGGGTGCATTCATCCTTCCCTCAATTCTGATCAGAAGCACCCCCATAGCATGATGCTGCTACCACCACACTTCAATGTAGGGATTGTATTAGGCCAGACATGTCTTCACTAGACATAGTGTTTGATGTTCAATTTTTGTCTTATAAGACCAGAGAATTGTTTTCCTCATATTCTCAGAGTCTTTAAAATGGCATTTGGCAAACTCCAAGAGGGCTGTCATGTGAGCCGGATGGTTGGAGTTCTGCTGAAATGGCCTTCCTTCCTTCTGACAGGTTATCCCATCTCAGCAGATAATTTCTGAAGCTCTGGGTTCTGAAACTCCCAGACTAAGACCCTCTTTACCCAGTTTGGAAAGATGGCCAACTACAGGGAGAGCCCTGGTGGTTCCAAACATCTTCCATTTCACAATTATTGAGGTCACTGTGCTCCTTGGAACACTCATAGCTTTAGAAATGGTTTCATACCCTTGCCCTGATTTATGCTTCACCAATAATTTGACTGTGGAGGCCTACCAAGACTTCATTGGACTTCATGGCTTGGTTTTTGCCCTGACATGCATTGTGAAATGTGAGACTTTCTATAAACAGGTGTGTGACTTTCTAAATGATGTCCAATCTATTCAGTTTGTCACTAGTGGACTCCATTAAGTTCTAGACACAACTCATGGAAAATTAAAGCAAACAGGATGTACCTGGCCACAGCAAAGATTCTGAATATGCATTTGAACAAGTCTTTCAGTTTTTGAATTTTAATAGATTTGAGAACCTTTATGACAACATTTGAAACTTTTGTGATTATGGGATAGTGAATGTATAGTGATGGGCCAGAATGGGAAATTTACCATTTAAAATGAAATCTACAGCACAATAAAGTGTACATGAAGTGAAGGGGTCTGAATACTTTTTGAATCCACTGTATGTCTAGCAACTTCATTTCTTTTTATTTATTTTAATTCTCCAAAGCTTATCCTGAATCTGTATGCAACATGCAATTTTGTTTGTTTAAGGTCATTCTTTATGCTCTGCTCTCGCATCTGTTTCAAACACACATTGCCATCATTATGACTTCCAACCATTCCACACATATGATAGTTCACAGAATACACTGGCTTCATCATTCCTTAATGAAGGAAGGCTTTCACTCTTAATCTCTCACTTGTCTCTCAATTTAAAAGAAGAACAGGTGTGACCAACCCCCTAATCCAGGGAGTATAGTGAGAAAGCATAGTTTACTGACATTCCTGTGGAACTCAATGGTGATGGTGCAGCTCTAACAGTTTCTGGGTCAGGTACTGTGTCTGGAGTTTTCATGATCTCCCCATGTTCACTTGGGAAAGTCTGGGTACTCTTGCTGTCACCAACTTCACAAAAATGTGTAGATGAAGTTAATTGGTGAGCTCAAAATGAGTTTACATATGAGGGTGGTCCCCATGATGGCATCCTATCTAGGGTTAGGACCTGCCTATGGCGTCTCATGATCCTGTAATGGATTACGCATATTGAGAAGACTAATGATTTACCACTGAATGCAGTGCTGTTTAGATGGCATTAGAAGAGTGATAGTGTTTGTAGGTTTTCATTGTCACGATTTTAGGTCATTAAGCTCCACCCATCCAAACATTTTCTGCAGCCACTAATACTGAATTTTAGACATTCCCCACAAACACTTAAATTGTTTCCTGTTAAGGTGGTTCAGTTTCAGACTGTTTAGAGCAAACCAGTGTATTTGTTCTCTCTGATGTTGTATTTCACTCTAAGTAATACAATTGTGGCAATTTTGTGCACATCACTTTACTTTTTAAAAAGGAAAGAGAGCAAAAAGCTAGTCAGGGAATGCTGGTGGACTGAGATCCACAATAATGATAAATGTCGGAATAAGGCTTTATTCTGCAGGTTCTTATGAGAAGAAGGCTTCAATGTAATACAGGAAAGAACTGATTAGAGAGAATTAGACTGAGGTTGAGCAATCAGATAAAGCTGAAGCCTATAGTCACTGAGGATTACCAGTAACCAACATGGATGGACTTGTTTTAACATACTGTATTATGCATTATACAATACAATACAATACAATACAGTTTATTTTTGTATAGCCCAAAATCACACAGAAAGTGCCTCAATGGGCTTTAACAGGCCCTGCCTCTTGACAGCTCCCCAGCCTTGACTCTCTGAGAAGACAAGGAAAAACTCCCAAAAAAACCTAGTAGGGAAAAATGGAAGAAACCTTGGGAAAGGCAGTTCAAAGAGAGACCCCTTTCCAGGTAGGTTGGGCGTGCAGTGGGTGTCAAAGAAGGGGGTCAATACAATACAATTCACAGAACAGAACAAATCCTCAATAAAAAATAAAAAATAAACATTTTTTAGAAGTACGGAGCAGAATTTAACAGTAGATGATATCACATAATAAGATTTGGATAATTTTAGACTTCTGGAGACCTCATCCATCAAGCTGCCTTCCCCATTTGGCCATTCCATGACTGAAACAGTGTTGGGCCAGCCAATCCGATGAAAGGACCCCTCTTTCTCACGATTCCTGCGATCCTCCATCAGGGATGACTTTACCTTAGGCAGGCAAAACAACTTGGCAGGTGGGCTGTGGCACCAAGTGCCACATTTGAGTACCGAGAAGAGAAACAGAATAGGTGAGGGTTAGTATCCAATTCTAACTATCATGTTACTTATGTTTTAGTGCTAATGACTAACAACAGAGATGCAGTCAGTACAGTTAATCAGCAGCTCTAGTCAGGATATGCTAAATTGAAGTAGTGAGTCTTCAGCCGGGATTTAAAAGCTGAGACCGAAGGGAGATCTCTTATAGTAGCAGGCAGACCATTCCATAGTTTAGGGGCCCTGTAAGTAAAAGCTCGACCTCCCATTGTTATTTTATTAATCCTTGGAACCATAAGCAGACAAGCATCTTGAGATCTTAATGTGCGCTCTGGTTTGTAAGTCATGATAAGTTCAGACAAGTAAGCCGGACCTCGGCCATTTAATATGTTAAAAGAAGGATTTTGAAGTCTGCCCTAAACTTAACCGGGAGCCAGTGTAAGGATTTAAGAACTGGAGTTATGTGTTCGTATTTGCTTGTTCTTGTAATAATTCTTGCAGCCGCATTTTGTATTAACTGGAGGCTGTATAAAGAACAGTTTGAACATCCAGTGAACACCACATTGTAGTAGTCAATCCTACTAGAGATAAATGCATGAATTAATTTCTCAGAATCCTGTTTATTTAGAAAGCGGCTTAATTTTCTACAATTTTTAAGATAGAAGAAGCATGTTTTGGACAACTTTGTAATACAGTAATCCCTCGCTATATCGCGCTTCGCCTTTCGCGGCTTCACTCTATCGCGGATTTTATATGTAAGCATATTTAAATATATATCGCGGATTTTTTGCTGGTTCGTGGATTTCTGCGGACAATGGGTCTTTTAATTTCTGGTACATGCTTCCTCAGTTGGTTTGCCCAGTTGATTTCATACAAGGGACGCTATTGGCAGATGGCTGAGAAGCTTCCCAACTTACTTTTCTCTCTCTCTCTCTCTTCCGCTGACTTTCTCTGATCCTGACGTAGGGGGATTGAGCAGGGGGGCTGTTCGCACACCTAGACGTTACGGACGCACGTCTAAAAATGCTGAAAGATTATCTTCACGTTGCTACCTTCTGTGCAGCTGCTTCGTGAAGCGACATGCTGCACGGTGCTTCGCATACTTAAAAGCTCGAAGGGCACGTATTGATTTTTGCTTCTTTGTTTTTCTCTGTCTCTCTCTCTCTGCTCCTGACGGAGGGGGTGTGAGCTGCCGCCTTCAACAGCTTTGTACCGGCGGTGCTTCGCATACTTAAAAGCCAAACAGCCCTATTGATTTGTTTGCTTTCCTCTCTCTTTCTGACAGTCTGTGCTCCTGATGCGCACTCCTTTGAAGAGGAAGATATGTTTGCATTCTTTTAATTGTGAGACAGAACTGTCATCTCTGTCTTGTCATGGAGCACAGTTTAAACTTTTGAAAAAGAGACAAATGTTTGTTTGCAGTGTTTGAATAACGTTCCTGTCTCTCTACAACCTCCTGTGTTTCTGCGCAAATCTGTGACCCAAGCATGACAATATAAAAATAACCGTATAAACATATGGTTTCTACTTCGCGGATTTTCTTATTTTGCTGGTGGCTCTGGAACGCAACCCCCGCGATGGAGGAGGGATTACTGAATGTGCTTTAAATGACATGCTATAGTCAAAGATAACTCCTAGATTGTGGGCTGATTCAGTAAAATTAATTGGGATTCCAACTTAGTTAAATGATGACAAAATATTGTTATGATCAGCGTCATTCCCTCCAACAATTAACATCTCTGTTTTATCTGTATTTAAAGACAAGTAGTTCTCATTGATCCACTCCTTTAATTCGCTAACACAACTAATTAAAGACAACATCAGAGAAACTTCATCTGATTTAAATGAAAGGTATAACTGGGTGTCATCTGCATATGAGTGAAAATTAACATTATGTTTCCTAATGATAGATCCCAGTGGAAGCATGTAAAGTGAAAACAGTAAAGGTCCCAGTACTGAGCCCTGCCGGACACCATATTGAACTTCTGTGTATAATGATGGAGTACTGTCAGCACATTTCTGTACATATTGGAATCGATTTGATAAATAAGAACTAAACCAAGCGAGCACGGTGCCAGTAAGCCCAACATCATTTTCTAGCCTGTGTAGTAAAATAGAATGGTCGATGGTGTCAAATGCTGCACTTAAGTCCAACAACATAATTACAGTGGAGTTTCCTTCATCAGAGGATATCAGAATGTCGTTTACAACCCGTGTTAGTGCCGTTTCTGTACTATGACCAGTGCGGAAACCAGACTGGAATTTCTCAAATAAATTGTAATGCGTAAGGTGTGACTGAAGCTGATTGGCGACTACTTTTTCTAGTATTTTAGAGAGAAACGGTAGATTTGAAATAGGCCTATAATTATTTAGTATGTGTGGGTCTAGGTCTAACTTTTTAAGTAATGGTTTAATGACTGACACTTTTAGTGTTTCAGGTACTGTGCCATGCAATAATGAACTATTGATAATGTTTAGAATAGGCGCTGCAAAAACATTCATTGCACTTTTTACTAGTTTTGTTGGCACTGGATCTAGGGAACAAGTAGTGGGCTTCATTTTAGAAATTAAAGTTAAGACTTCCTGCTCAGTTACAGGATTAAAATTACTAAAGTGCTGAATGCAATGTGAGACAGGGTCTGCTAAGCTAGTATTCGGTTTGTAGTGTGATGCAGAGATCTGGGATCTTATATTTTTAATTTTCTCATTGAAGAAGTTCATAAAGTCTGTACTGCTAATATCTGTTGGTATTTTGCACTGTTGATCTGAATTTCCATTTGTTAATTTAGCCACTGTTCTAAACAGTACCCGAGGATTTTTATTATTGTTATCTATTAATGTAGAATAGTATTCTGAGCGAGCTTTAAAGAGGGCTTTTTTATATTTATTAACACTCTCTGTCCATGCAATTTGAAAGACATGTAGCTTTGTTGTTCTCCATCTGCGCTCCAGTTTTCGACACTCTAATTTAAGAGCTCGAGTGTTTTCATTAAACCAGGGAGAGTTTCTATGTGCTTTGATCTCTTTTGTTTTAAGGGGAGGCACTGTGTCCAGAGCATCTCTCAAGGTCACATTATAATGTGATGTTAGCTGATCTAAATTGTTTTCCACAATTACACTTGACTTACTCAAAGTATTATAAAGTACTCTCCTTGTGTCTTATCCATTTCCTTTGATGTACTATTTTCCTTTTTTAGTATCACTACTAATATGCTGATGCAGTGACCAATGCTGCTGTCTTTCAGACTCAGTGTCCTGAGTTTAAACATCATGCCTGATTGCTGTCTTTGTGGAGTTTCAACATTCTTCATATACTGTAACCTCTGTTGGTTTTCCTTCAAGTATTCTAGGTTCTCACATTTCCAAAGACGTACATGTTAGGTAAATTGGAAATCTTAGATTTGTCTTTGTAAGTGCGTGCATTAATGAGTTCTGTGATGGACTGGAGGTCTGTCTAGAGCTGCTTTCTGCCTTTTGTCTCAATCTGCTGGGAAGGGCTTCAGCACATGTGAGCCTAAACTGAATTAGTGCTTAGAACATCTTTGTGTAAAATTTGACTTGTTTTTACCTTTGAAATAAGTAAAAGCATCTTAAGTTTAATTTTTTTAAAATGGAACTAACATTTTATCTGTGTTTCACAAAAGTAATGAATAGTTGAAAAAGTTAATCATCCTATAATATGTGCAGCTTTTAAATAATTTTTACATTGCCATGTCTTTCTGGTCAGTTTTGACCCATCAGTAGTTTATATGATCTGATTGTAACCCATAAAAACATCCTAAATGTCATCTTTACAGATTAGAATTGTGAAAGCTTTTAATAAATTGCCCCGACTTTACAAAAAGAAAACAAAGTTTTTAAATGCCTTATTCTCATACAGCTGATATACATTTTTAACACTGCCGTGTCCATCAGTAAATATTGACCCACTATATTTCTAGAGTTTCTATAAAAGTTTCATTTCCCCTTGGGACAAATAAGTTCTATTTATCTGTCTATCTATCTATCTATTGCGATAGATGGCAGTGGTGGACTGGCATCCTGGCTGGGATGAGTCCCCACATGCTTACGTGGAATTGAGACAAGTGTAATGGAAAGAAAATGGGTGACTGCTCTGTGGTGGCAAAGAGTTCCCTAGTGCACAAGGTGGCAGTGCATCCCTGGTGTGCCCGCTGTTTGGCCACCCACAGAGGTTCATGGGAGCTGGACAGCCCTGCTGGGTACTCCAGATACCACCAGGGGATGCTGCTGGAGGAGGTCTTCACTGCTTTATGGCAGCTCTGCCGGATCTTGTAGACTAAAAGTTGAAGGTGTTTAACAGGAAGGACAGGATTGTGTTCTGCTCTTTAAAAGAAGTCTGTTAAGACACTGTGTCAATAAAAGAATACTGTGCTTGAACCTGGGACTATGTGTTGGAAGTTGTGTCTAGGGTTTGAGGCTCTGGCACGTCCCTTAGTGATCTATCTATCTATCTATCTATCTATCTATCTATCTATCTATCTATCTATCTATCTATCTATCTATCTATCTATCTATCTATCTATCTATCTATCTATCTGCTTTAGTGGGCTTTACTCTCCACTTACGGTTTTGTTTGTTTACATCCCATGAGAAACTTCTTAAATGTCTTAGGATCATCACTACCACAGGTAAACATCCATCTATCCATTTTCCAAACCGCTGAATCCGAACACAGGGTCATGGGGATCTGCTGGAGCCAATCCCAGCCAACACTGTGCACAAGGCAGGAACACAGGTAAACATCCATCCATCCATCCATTTTCCAACCTGCTGAATCCGAACACAGGGTCATGGGGGTCTGCTGGAGCCAATCCCAGCCAACACAGGGCACAAGGCAGGAACCAATCCCGGGCAGGGCGCCAACCCACCGCAGGACACACACAAACACACCCACACACCAAGCACACACTAGGGCCAATTTAGAACCGCCAATCCACCTAACCAGCATGTCTTTGGACTGTGGGAGGAAACCGGAGCGCCCGGAGGAAACCCACGCAGACACGGGGAGAACATGCAAACTCCACGCAGGGAGGACCCGGGAAGCGAACCCAGGTCCCCAGGTCTCCTAACTGCGAGGCACCAGCGCTACCCACTGCGCCACCGTGCCGCCCCACAGGTAAACATGGTCGATCAAAATAAAGTACATTCAGGGTGAATAAATCTGACACCAAAGGCTCGTAAGGGGTCAGAATTGGGTCAAAAAGACCCAGAAAGCAAAGCATTGAGTCGTAAACCAATTGAAAAAATCATAAATATCTTCCATTCCAATCAAATCATCCTAATTGTCTTCTAATTTAAACCTTAGGATCATCGCTATCACGGTTTA